>NC_034412.1:78870653-78916676 GCF_002078875.1 Numida meleagris | reverse complement strand
CTTTCAAGGATAAGGCTTTTCAAGAACTTGAGAAGAAGGTGGCAAAGGCATTTTCTAGATCTCAGTTTGATAATGAGCAACGGCAGGAGGAAGAGAGTCTTATTCTTTTCTATTATTAGGAAATGCTACATAATTTTCTTACAAATTCTTGCTTGAAACAACATGAAGAAGCACAAAGAAAAGAAGAACCTAGACTGAGAAAATGTCAGGCAACAGAAACAATTCCATAAATGCACTGTGTTTTTAACTTAAAATAGAGAAGTTCTTACATAGATATATAAAACTACTCAGGCTTAAAACATATTGTCAAAATTAACAAGTACATTTGACAGAATCATAGAATTGCAGGGGTTGGAAGGAACCTCAAGAGATCACTGAGTCCAGCCCCTCTGCTAAAGCAGGTACCCTACAATAGATCATACAGGTAAGCATATAGATGGGTCTTGAATATCTCCATAGAAGGAGACTCCACAACTTCACTGGGCAACCTATTCCAGTGCTCTGCCACCCTTAGTGAAAAGAGGTTCTTCCACATGTTAGTATGGAACTTCTTCTGTTCAAGTTTTAGGCCATTAGTCCTTGTCCTACTGCTATGCACCACTGACAAGAGCCTGGCCTCATCCATTTGCCTCCCACCTCCCTTTAGATATTTACAAACATTAATCAGATCCCCTCTCAGTCTTCCTTTTCCCAGGCTGAACAAACCCACATTACTCAGCCTTTCCTTAGCCGGGAGATGCTTCAGGTCCTTTATCATCTTTGTAGCCCACTGCTGGACTTGTTCTAGGAGATCCCTGTCCTTTCTGAACTGACGAGCCCAGAACTGGACACTGTATTCTTAATGGGGCCTCACCAAGGCAGAGTAGAGGGGGAGGGTCACCTCTCTTGACCTGCTGGCCATGCTCCTTTTTAATGCACCCCAGGATACCATTGGCCTTCTTGGCCACGAGGGCATACTGCTGGCTCATGGCCAAATTGTTGTCCACCTGAACACCTAGGTCCTTCTCTATAGAGCTCCTCTACAGCAGGTCATCCCTTAACATGTACTGATGCATGCAGTCACTGATGAAGCTATTATACAAGACTGGACACCATACTGGCCCTTGAGATAGACTGCTCACTACAGGCCTCCAGCAAGACTCTGTGCCACCGATCACAATCCTCTGAGCTCTTTCAGTCAGCCAGTTCTCACTCCATCTCTCTCCCTGTCCACTCATCTATCCCTAAGTTCTCTTTTATATTAGCATCTATGTTCTCATCTCAACTGCTTTTATGTTTTTTTTCCCCCAAAATAAAGAGTTTTTCACAGCTTAGCAGTCTGTACAGCAGTCTGTAGATTCCCCAAAGATGAACACCTCCTCAGAGAATCTACAGACAATTTAAGATGGTCTACAAAGACAGGATTATGAGAGAAAAAACTATTGGACTCTCAGTTAAGTTTGTGTTTTAAAGGTTCTATTTAGGAAGGTTTTAGTCAGACAGGAATGAATCTTACAGTGCTCTCTAGAGTATCCTCATGCATTTTGTGTAACTTCTTGGCCAGTCATTAGCTTTAAAAGATTTGCCATCCCCATCTCAGGTGAGTGAAGGAATAGGTGCCATAGAGAATCACAGGTGCAGTCAAAAACTTTTATGGGTTCATGGATCCCTTATGGGTTAGTCTGATGTTCATTAAAATAAAATGAGAAAAACAGAGAAGATCAGACAAATAATCTTCATAGATTATGTTAATGATAAACAATATTAATGATCCATAAAAGTTTTAAAGGTAGCACAAAAATACCTCAAGAAAGAGGAACTTCCTATTTCTAATATATGACATATTATTGTAAAATTTGTATCTGTTTAATAAATTTAATAAGTCTTTTATCTTCTTCCGTATTAGTCATGTTTTCAACAGACCTGCAAGAATATATACTTGAAAAATGGGGACACAGTCAGTATGCATTATTTACTGTTTAATTTGTTGTGTTCATATGCATAGGTTCTGTGTTTAGGAGATGTCATTATACTAAGAAATGCCCTAGATAATCAGCACTACGAAAACTTCCAGGCAACCTTTCTTCAGGGGTATATATATATATTGCAACTGCATCACAGCCCTGTTTGGCTGGGACGGTTATCCCATTTATCTAGATCTGAACCTCAAATCATGGTCTTACTTACTGACTTGATTTTAATCTTTCCTTGAATCCAAAGTTTTGTCCTGAGATCACAGGTGTATGACCTGGTTACTGTCTTTGAACCTGACAACAACTTCTAAATGCAGAACTATTAATGAGTATTCTTTTGTACCAATTAGAAAATATGAACCATGTTCATTTACCACTGGAACTGAACTAATAATAATAGTCATTGTATTTTGTTCCCACTGTTAAAATTCAAGTAGTCTATCTCTCTATAGATAGATAATATAAATATGTAATATTTATATATATTACATGTATCTTAAGTGTTGTCTTTTACATTACTTGCAGAAACACTTTTATACAGGAATTAATTTCCACTGATTTAAATCTTAAAACAATGCTAATTTTGCCATATCTTACATTTTACTCCATACACAGCTTGACTGAACTGCTCTTACATTGATTACATAATTATCAAAGCTTTAGCAAACAAAAATATATCCATATTTATATCCATATAATTAAAATAATCTTATTATATGTGATTTCATGTCACACTTCACCTTCCCATTCTTTTTGTTAGCAACCATATAGAAATATAGGCAGATAACACTACCGTTAATTTGAAATTTTCAGATGCTTTTTTAAAGTACGATTCTTGGAAAATACTCATACTCATCTGTTTTTCACTAGCTACATTAAGGAATTCTTTGTCTTACATAATCACCTATCCAACTTAGTCAGGTGGCTCTCATTTTTCCAATCAATCCTCTGTTCTCAAAAAAGTTATGCACCATGGTCACAAAAAACAATGTTTATTTTTCTTTGTAGAATAGCTTGAAAATTGCAGAACATGTATCTAAAATAAGTTATTATATATTTACAATTTAAAGCATGTCATTGCTTTTCATTGTTTCACTCATCATACCTTCACTACTGGCAAGGCAAAGAGAAAAACACTTTCTTTTTTTTTCTGCTCAGAGGAGGCTGTTCTTAAAACGTAATTTTCCTAAGTAGAAATATGTGGGGAAAACACATAAGTAAGATATTCATTATGAAGAAATCAAACAAAAAAAAACCTTTCATATATAGATAAAGTTAATAAAGTTAATATACAGATAAAGTACAATAAAAATAAGGAGACAGGGATAGGAATTAAAAAATTTCAATAACTCCTATTTCACTTTTCCCAAATTGATAATGAATTTTCATTTGAAGCATCCTAAGAAGAAATTATACGATTTACAAGATATTCAGCAAAACCCCAGAACTGGAGTTATGATGCCCTGGATTTCATTTATTAGTTGGCATGAAGCAAGATTTTTTTTTTTTCCAGAGTATCACAATGCACAAAAAATAAAAGGTACATTGTGAAGTAGTATAATCTTAGTGAAATTACTGTTGCTTGAGTTTAAGCATATTTGATCATTCACCAGATTTTTCATTACTGTCATCCGTGATCTCTCTCATTTTGGGCCATTTTCATAATTCCACTTTGAGCTCTGAGTTATCTACTTTTAACTTCACATAAAAGATAATTTTGCACAGCTTTCAGGAACCTTGAGTTCTAAGAATAGTTGTAACAGCAGTTCCAACTTCAGATTTTTTTCCAAATGCAGTTATCTACAGATGCTATTTAAAATCCATTTGGGGAGGCGTTATAAAGCCCCAACTAAAGGTAACATCTATCCAAGTGCTTAGAATAGGTATCAGTAGCCCATTTTGAAATAGTTGATGCAATATTACTTTGCTGCTACAAAACCTTACAGATGTGCAGATAGGTGTTTTACAATGCCTTGGTGCAATCTACAGTTATGCTAACCTAATTTATCTTACACAAATTCTTCAGCACTTCTGTTCCCTGTGTAAAATATCCATTAGTTTTTTCGGTTAGAAAGAAAAAAAAAAAAAGACAGAAGAATCTCTAGGTAAAAGTGTAACTTTTCTCCCTTGACCAGACATCAGTATTGCACAAGGGCTCTCTGAGAAACTCAGAGAGTACTTTGTTCCAAAGTGTTTCCCCAGTGGCCTGCATACTATAGCAATATCAGCAAAAACACCAGGAAAATTATGTCTACTGTATGATAAGCAAGAAAAGTTACAGAAGCTGAAAATCCCTTGCGGTGCTGGGTCTACTTTTAATATGTATTTTATGTATATTGTGTATGTAATATATCTGTATATACATATACAATGGACATCTGAATATTTATATATAAAAATTAATTACAAGATGTTTAAAAAACATGTCCTTGTCCTTAACAATGAAATTAAACAGGTAATACATAGAATATGTAAAAAAAAAAGTAGAACCTCATAGTTTCAAGTTTGTACGTCTATAACCTTTAACAGAGCTTCATACTCAATAATCAACTTCCTGTAACAGAAGTTTGTATTTAGTGTGAAGCATTAGCTGGAACTGCAGAGACTGCAGCAGAGCCTATCAGGAAAACAAAAAAGGCACTTGAAAGAAAGATGGTCTTCTTTTATATTTTTACTGTATATTCTAGGAAAAATAAATAATTGTTTAGGCCTTGGAAAAAAGGAAACAATAAAATTTCAGCTAAAGTTCCCTAAAGTGTATAAAGACAGTTTCCATATCTCTATTTCGGCTGTCAGAAGACCCAAGATTACTTTAGGACACCCAGGCAAACTTTGGATATTCAAGTATCGCTGCCTTTAATTAAAATGATACTCCTTCGTAATTTTTATTGTAGATGCTTTTAGATCCTTGTACAGAGATGTAATTTTTATTATACAAACATACAAGAAAGGGGGAGTCTGAATTAAAAAAAAATGTTTAAAAAGTCACAAGTGAGCCTGGCAAATGTTGACAGACTGATTACACCCATAATACAAATGGGTTGCTCATTAAAACACAGATTAAGGAAGAAGCCTGAGATCTTGAAGAGTATTCATAAGAGAACTAGAAACATAACCCAGTACTGATAATACATAAGATTTTTATAAGATAATATGTAAGCTACACTTTTTGGAAATTCCGAACTTTTATATTTATGATACAGAAATGTGAAGAACTTCTTTCTATATGACATGACAGATTACATAGTACAATATAATAGCAGCACATACCTTTGTATTTTTAAGCCTACCCTCCTTGCACAAAATCTAGAAGACAGCAATCTTCTTATTAACCTAAAACTCATACAGAATTCTGGCTTCCAGCAAGATGGACCTATCTGTCTTTCAATAA
The DNA here is from genome assembly GCF_002078875.1 of Numida meleagris. Taxonomy (NCBI): domain Eukaryota; kingdom Metazoa; phylum Chordata; class Aves; order Galliformes; family Numididae; genus Numida; species Numida meleagris. Next base: position 78,911,333 of record NC_034412.1, on the reverse strand, counting down.
AACATATTTATTTATTTTCAGCTGATAATAGTTTCAAGGGAATTTATGAAGCTGTGATTAAATCAGGAGCTAAAATTTCTTTATCTCATGAAATCTATAATAAATAGATTTATCTTAGAGTTTACTAGTCTGGAACACTTACTATTCATTGGATTGTTTTAGTATCAAGTTTTAAAAATCACTTTAACTTGCCTCTTACTGCAAGTTCCTGAAATGATAAGAGACAGAAAATATTTCATTGGCTTTGCTAACATGTTTGGAACTTGAGCAGTAAGTATATTTCATTTGTGGGAAAGCATAAATAACATTCATTTTTAGTAACGTAATTATATTGTCAGTTGTTTCGATATGTTTGGAGGGTGGTTGCATCATTGCTCAAACTACGTACTCTATTTCAGAATGAAACAAATGCAGCTTGCAAACCTCAACAGCATGTTTTGAAGTAGTACATTTCATTTAATTTTGTCATGTGTAATAACTGTGTTGAAGGATGAGCTGACTGATTATGCTGAATTTACAGGAAGCTTACTTATCTTCAACTCTCCTCTAACAAATAAGTAACTAGACTTACTGCTATACTCAAGTTTAGACAGTGCCACTTCTCTAGGAAAAAAAAATGCAGTGTAGGTGCCACCTTGTACTCCAGTATTAGTTAATTGCCCTTTTGGAACGTTCAGAATTTATAATGTGGTAATTATTCTCCAACATGGAATAGTTCTGTATGTTTCTTTCATAGCAAGAATTATACCTTTTTAAGCAGTCTCAACGAATTCTCAAAGCAAGACAACATAATAAAAGTGAATGTACTTCCTGGAGTTAGAGAGAATATCCACAGGAAAAAAAAAAAAAGCTCAAAAATAAGGTTGCATTCCCCATGCCTCTTTCCAAATGTCCAAGACTTACCATTTCAAAGAAAATGGTTCAATTCCATTAACAAGGAAACATCCCAATTCACAAATAAACACAGTGGGTAACGTGTTAATAGTACCATTATCAGCTGATAACATGGTGCAGTTAATGCATCTCAGCATGAGTTGACTTTACCACAGGCCATTGTATCCTTTTAAAACAGCACGATATCTTGAGAAAAATCTCTCAAGATCTCACTGTGGGGACTTAATAAACATTAGTCACTACCGTGCAGAAACAGGAAGGGAAAAAAGTACCTTAGAAATCTTCTGTTCCATGCTGTTCTATTCTATTCAACCTTCTTTAATTAATTAGTTCCTTTAAGCAGTATATCTGTTCCTGGACTCGTTGACTCTTACTATGATGTACACATTTAAAAAAAAAAAAAAGAACAAAAATCAGCTCAGCAAATAACAAATTCCTTAAGAGACAAAGACTTGTACTTCACTACATACAACTCATAAAAACAGCAAATAGGACACTGTTTTGCATTTGAGTACTAACAGATCAGTAAGAACTGATGACCATAGAAAACCCTTCTGCAGGATCTGCATCTCTGAATCCACAGTATCTTAATTCTGAGTTTGTTTCCAGTGAGTACTGGATTTTCTGTTTCTTTGAATTCCAGTTAAATTCATATTTGGGACATATTCAGTACTTCAAGGAATTTCTAACCTAAATGATTCTATGACTTTAAGACAGGAAGAAAAAATTAGTTCTGGCCAAATAATTCCAAATACGGCACAATGAATCTCCATTATATGGCAGATTAGGGATGCAAACAGAATTTCCAGTTGAATATTAAAGATGATTAAGCCCCTGAAAATAAAAGTAATATCTGTTGCATACCCACTAGGCAGTTGATTTTACTGGTAAATCAGCCTATATTTGTGAAAAGACTATTTCAGCCTCATGTTTTCACTACATATACCACCAATAGAATCATAGAATCATAGAATTAGCTAGGTTGGAAAAGACCTACAAGATCATCCAGTCCAACCATCCACCTACCACTAATAACCCCACTAAACCATGCCTCTCAACAATATATCTAAACGTTTCTTGAACACCTCCAGGGACGGTGACTCAACCACCTCCCTGGGCAGCCCATTCCAGCGCCTGACCATTCTTTCAGAAAAGTAATACTTCCTAATGTCCAGCCTAAATATCCCCTGGCACAACTTGAAGCCATTCCCCCTCGTCCTGTCACTAGTTATAAGAGAGAAGAGGCTGACCCCCAGCTCACTACAACCTCCCTTCAGGTAGTTATAGAGAGCGATAAGGTCTCCCCTGTGCCTCTTCTCCAGACTGAACAATCCCAGCTCCCTCAGCCACTCCTCATAAGGCCTGTGCTCCAGACCCCTCACCAGCTTCGTCGCCCTCCTCAGAACACGCTCCAGGGCCTCAATGTCTTTCTTGCAGTGAGAGGCCCAAAACTGGACACAGTACTCGAGGTAGGGCCTCACCAGGGCTGAGTACAGGGGGACAGTTACTTCCCTACTCCTACTGGCAACACTGTTTCTGATACAAGCCAGGATGCCATTGGCCCTCTAGGCCACCTGGGCACACTGCTGGCTTCTGCTCAGCCAAGCATCGACCAATTCCCCCAGGTCCGTTTCCTCCACACAACCTTCCAGCCACTCTGCCCCAAGCCTGTAGCATTGCCTAGGGTTGTTGTGGCCAAAGTGCAGGACCCAGCACTTGGTCTTGTTGGACCTCATCCCATTGGCTTCAGCCCAGAGATCCAGCCTGTCCAGATCTCTCTGTAGGGCCTCTCTGTCCCCAGGCAGATCGACACTTCCTGCCAGCTTGGTGTCGTCTGGAAACTTACTGAGGGTGCACTCAATGCCCTCATCCAAACAGTGAGGGAGACAGTGTCAAAGGCTTTGCTGAAGTCTAGGTAGACCACATCAACAGCCTTTCCCTCATCCACCAGATGGGTCACTCGATCAGTGAAGGAGATCAGGTTGGTCAAGCAGCACCTGCCCTTCACAAACCCATGCTGGCTGGGCCTGATCCCCCGGTTGTCCCGCAAATGCTGCGTGATCTCCCTCAGGACAATCTGCTCCATCACCTTCCCTGGCACCGAGGTCAGGCTGACAAGCCTGTAGTTCCCTGGATCCTCCTTACGACCCTTCTTGTAGATGGGAGTCACACTGGCAAGTCTCCAGTCTTCTGGGACCTCTCCAGTTGACCAGGAACATGATAGATGATGGCTATCTCCTCCGCCTGCTCCCTCTCAGATGGATCTCGTCCGGCCCCATGGAGTTGTGGCAGTCCAGGTGGAGTAGCAGGTCTCTGACTGTTTCCTCCTGAACTGTGGGGGGTTTATTCCACTCCCCATCTGCTGATTGCTCCGCACCAGATATTCCGTTCGTGAACTGCACCCTGTTTGCAAGGACTAACACCTAGTCCCTGACAATCCTGACGCATGCACATACCAATATGGTGAGCGGCAAAATGGCGTTTATTGCATCGTTACAAAGTCTTATATATCCTTCCTTGTCTCCCTTATCTCTTTGTTCGCTTCATCTACACCCACAAGCTCTGGGCAGGGGAGGTCCTAGCGCGTCCCATCCCGTACCTTTGGTTGCAGCCTACTACATTTCCCCCTCCCCATGCCCAAAAAAGCCGTGACACCCGTTACAGCGCGCACGCAAGTTCCCCAGACCCTTTCTAATCTATTCCCCAACTACGTCTTCTACTGCTTAAGCTATAATATTCGCACATTATATAAGTGCGCATTTCATTTTATCTGTCCTAAGGTTTACTACAAGCGTTCTCATAGCCTATGGCATTCCATGCGCTGATCAAAAGCTTGCTCCATCATTCTCTGTAAGCATTGCTGCAAGCATCCCATTAAGCATGGCAAGCAAAATACAATACAAATAAACACTAAGAGTACTACACCAACTACTTTGAGTATCTGGATTACCCACGGTCCAAGTCTGCTAAACAGGTTCTTCAGCCAGTCGCCAAACGGATCATTGTCGACTGTTCTTCTGAGTATGTTCTCTCATCCATGTCAGCTTCCGGTGTATCGACTCGCTATACTCCCTCAGGATCTGACCTCAGGATGATCTTGATGTCTTCATGGGACCTCTGTTTTAAACAGTCCACAATGACCGGGTCTCTGGCCGCCAGGGGCAGCTCGGATCCCTCTACAGTGTGGATTAGGCAATCCGCAAATTGCTGAAAAGATTCTGTGGGCTCTTGGGTGATTATTGTCCATGGGGCCAGGGGTTCTGCATCTCTTACGAACCTTCGGAAAGCTTCAAGCATAGCGTCCGTGGTGGCCAACAACTCCCCTGGCCGCAGGAGAGCTGCTTGGCCCTGGGGTGTGGCCATTCCATCCGCCATCCCCGTAAGCGTTGCCATATTCGTGCCCCTCCCCACCTTAGAGGGTGGTGATCATCTTGCTCCATCCGGAGCAACATTTGCCTGCATTGAGCTCTAAACTCCTGTTCCCACAAAGTATATTCGACCGGCTTAAGCGCCATTCTCATCAGATTTGTAATATCATGAGGGAGGAGGGGGCCATGCACGGTCAGTGCCTCCAAGGCGGATGTGGTAAAGGGCGACTTCAACCCCTTTTTCTCTATCGCCTCTATAAAGTAAGTGGTGCCTTTTTGATCCAGCGGCACCCAGGTAGCGCCATTGGGCCCCGCCACTACCGGAAACGCTCTCACAGGCAGGCCACTGCTCTCCACACCCTCCTGGATCTGGGACCAATCAGTGAACTGCTTGGGAGGGCCAGTGGCCGCTGCCCCCTGCTCGGTCCCGCCCCCTCCATCTGGCTCTCTGTTAGTTCCCTTATATGGCAGTGTTGTGCCACCCCCACTTGCGCAGTCATTGGTTGCGCAGTCACGAGAGCTGTTACAAGAGCCACCCCCTCCCCCAACCTCATCCAGCAGGGCAGGATACAAGTTCGGGCAGGGGTAGGGAGGTGGGGCCTTCTCCGGGGCAGCTGGGGCAGTCGGATAAGGATTACCCAACAGCCGTGGCGTTGTCCGTTGATCGTTCCCGGACTCGGGCGGCGCCTCGGCGGCAGGAGAACATCCTCGGCCATCTGTAGGGGAAGTGCAAACCCCCCGCACCTCCCCCCTCTCCATTTCCAAACTCCCACCCTGTTCCGCACGACCCGCAAGCCCTACCAATTTTTGTGCCTTATACTGTGCTTCCTTATCCTCCTTGGCTGCCTTCAACGCCCCCAGGATGAGTCCCCAGTTTTTTAGCAGATCCTTATCTTTCTTGGGCGAGGACATAGCCCGTTGGGCGAGTTTCATAGTAAAAGAGTCCCACAACCCATGATCCAGCACCACCTCTGGGGTTGCCAGGCAGCCCTCCTTCTCTAGCCGTGATAACACAGCAGCTATCTCCTTCTTAGAAGGGGCTGATTTACAACAATAATTCTTACAAAACTGGAGCAGTACCTTAATAATTTGCTCCATGGCTGAAGTTCTAAACGCTGAACCGGCCTTCTGTGGTGAACTTACTTCGAAACCACAGGCAACTGCGATTCCCACCTTCCATGCATGGACACTCTCTTCACGTGTGGGCTGGGTGCCAGCCACACCACAACAGGGTGACGCAGTTCCGCGCATGGGGCACCAAATGCTGACTACTCTGCACCAGATATTCCGTTCGTGAACTGCACCCTGTTTGCAAGGACTAACACCTAGTCCCCGACCATCCTGACACGTGCACACACCAATATGGTGAGCGGCAAAATGGCGTTTATTGCATCGTTACAAAGTCTTATATATCCTTCCTTGTCTCCCTTATCTCTTTGTTCGCTTCGTCTACGCCCACAAGCTCTGGGCAGGGGAGGTCCTAGCGCATCCCATCCCGTACCTTTGGTTGCAGCCTACTACACCCATCCCAGACTTCCAGGTCAGAGAGCAGAGTACTCTGAGGACAACTGGTCTTACTTTTAAAGACAGACATAAAGAAGGCATTGAGAACCTCTGCCTTTTCATTGTCCTCAGTGGCCACATTCCCAGCTGCGTCCAGTAAAGAATGGAGATTCTCCTTGGAATATCATAATGCTTTGCCTTAATTAGCATAACAGTCAACAGAAGAGTATGAAATGTAACATTTTTCCAAAATTTGTAATTGGGCTTTATTTTATCAAAAATTTGCTTAAGTTTATATTAAGATTTAATTCTACATACCATATTTCTTCTTACACACAATAGGCCATTTTGAAATCAGTATATTGATTTACTTCTATACTAACTGAACCTTCAGCCTGTTCCTTTTATAACATCCAGCAAAATACCTCTTGCTTATTTCCTTTTTTATTAATTTTAGACCTATTTTTACAGTTTAACTAACCAAGTAGTAGGAATGATTTTTTCCTAAGTAGGTGTTTCTTTGTCTTTCTTCCTTAACTGGACATACTTTTTTATTTTTTTCTGTAATAAACAGAATTTCAACAAAATTACAACAGTTCACCTTGAACTATTCTGTAGGGGTCGAAGAGAAGTGACATATTGTTCCTTTTTGAAAACTGTTTCTTACAAGAGAAGTAAAAACTTTTCAGCCTCTGAGCTACTAAAAGATCAATTAATAGTCCTAACCATCATTTTCTCATTGCTGAAAATATTTCAGTTCCTTCCTTATATGGTTAGTTGCTTTAGGCAAGAATTGAAAGCAGCAAATACGTACATTTATCTCCAAGGAATTATCTCATTGTTTAATATTACGAGATATCTAGACAGCGTTTACTTGCATTAAAAGAAAAGTACCTTCTGTAAGAAAAAACTGCTTAAAAATTTAGACCATGTATGAACTCCCAACAGTTCCAGAGGCAAGTCTGCCGAGTCATATATATGCAATACGAGGGAAATAGAAAACAAAAGGACTGTAAACACTGTGCTGTGATACTTAAAGTAAAATTTAGCTAGAATTTATGCAGAGCTTGAAGAGAATTAACACTCAAACAGTCTCTACATAAATACTAGGTAGTAAGGCTTCTAAAAGATGAAGCTTCTAATTTATACAAAATTAAAATATGTTCTCTCAAAAGCAATGTTGTTTTCACAGGGCTAAGCTGAATATTTCAGCAACAACTTTATGTATTCAACATTAATGGAGAAAAGAAAACCAAGCTGTTTTTGAACGATGGAGCCAAGAAGAACTATGACTTCATGTATTTAGTCACCTAGCCAGCTCTTCACGTGATAGCCACATAAAAATTAATCAGATGATGAGAATGTGTGTACTTTTGGACAGAGAGCTGATACTAAAAGAAGTGTACAAAGTTGTGCCCTCCCAAGAGATGCCTACCTTGTGTCTCTGCACACAGAGTGGTAGTTTTCTCTCAGTTTTTCTTGTAATTTCATTTAGAATTTGTTGAAATTCATCACCAAGTTCAGAAAGCTATTAAAGAGTCAGGAAGATTGAATAAAATACTTCTCTTCAGTGAAAAGGCTAAGAAAATGCCTTCATTTTTGCAAAGGATGTCATATACCTGTGAAGCTTGGAATGATTTTTACAGGTGATATATATAAGAATAACTACTTTTTGAGGCTGTAGGAAAATATCGCAAGATGTTTACGCTTTTTGACAGTAGAAGGTGACACTACTGTAAAGATTAAAGCCATTACTGAATTCACAAAAAAATGTGAATGGTGAAATATTTTTCAATGCAATCACCACTGATGTTTTGACATGCAAAAATATTCTGCTTCTTTACAGTAGTCTTTAGAATTAGGACTTTATTCAGCTGGAAATAATGTTTAAATTCCTATAGTAAGTTTAATCATTTACAGTGGTGATGGATGTATTAGGTTAATATTTAATACTAGCTTTAAGAAAAAATTAAAGAAGCTCTAGAAAGAATAAGTTGTATTTGCCACATAAAAAGGATAATTTTTGGAGGATCCACAAGTTAAAAACTGCTCTACTTCTACATCAGATTAAAAAATATGAGGTATGCTCCAAAAGTAATGCCTTCTATTTTATTATGTTGGCCCATGATGTCAGAGGCAGATGTTGGTGGTATGGCAGTAGAGGCGGAACCATCTCACCAATATTCCATTATGTTTTGGTGCCAAGTGACAGATGGCAGCAGAGGGGAGTCTGCCACAGAAATGCATATGAAACCAATTGGTATAGATAATTAAACTGGGGTCATGGTTAGTATACAATGACTTTGTTTCTAGACTGAAATGATGATTGTGGCAAATATTATGTTAAGAAACTGACTTGCCAAGATAATTTTTGACTGTGGGCCACTTTTGAACATAATTTATTTGTTGATAATTAGCTTATGATCAAAATTAATTTTGTAAGAGAAAAGGATATAGTATAAAATCTAATATGCTTGTCAACGAATGTTTTCAGGGAGGAGAAAGCAAGTTATTTTCAAGTGGCATTTTCTTTCTCAGCAAAAGGTTTATGAGTTTCTTGCTATCCTCTTTCAATTTACTTTGAAAGAAAAGATTAATTATGTCTTTAGCATGGGTGTATAAAACAGAAGCACTAACCTTACTTCCCCATTTGTGTGTACTTGGTAAAACAAATATTGGTTTTGGTTTTAGTGTTACTGTGCTCTTTGTATCTGTTGCAGTTTTCATGGAAATAAATATACAACATTAATTCTGGAGCTTCCTGTGTAGCTGTATGTCCACAAGGAAAGAATCCAAGCTGTGCTTCCAGAATGGATGGCTACAAATAATATAGATACAATAATAGGAAGACTGCTCTATAGCACTCTTTGGATCACTATTTGAATAGAAACAGTGGTGTGATTGTTGCATAGGTATATAGATATTAAAGTAGCAAATTAGAAAAAGGATACAGCTTTGTTTATGACCCCATAAGCAGACTATTGCATAGAGTTCTAGCACTGACGTTTTCAAGAGGTGAAAAAAATTCAAACTAGCAAGAAAAATGTCAGAAATTACTAAAGACCAAAAAAAAAGTGTCAGGCAGTAAAGATGTACAGTATGGTTCCTTGGCACTTAATGCTAATCCAATGGAAGTGCTAAAGTTCTGCCTTTCCTATGCTCCTTCTCTTTCCTCTTATTACCGCCCTTCACATTCCGCTAGCAGCAACATTCATGTATGTGTGCAGCAACCTGGCTCAGGATCTGCTCATGCTAAGAGTAATCACATTTTTTTTTGGTGCTCGGTTATTTTTCAGCTCAGCTCCCTGGCCTGGCTCCCTGCAGGAAGGAGATAGGTAAGTGGGGAATAAAATCACATGACTAAAGAATATATAGAGTCCAGACTTAAATTGGCATGGATTGCCAGTGGAACTTAAAAGCTACATTTAATTCCATTTTGCTTAGTTTCTAATTTGAAGAAGTCTATTGCTTACAGGTACAGACTCAATTATTTAATCAGAAGGAAATAGTGGAAATGTAGTTTACTTGGAAATGTACATGAACCACAGATGGGATGGGCATCTATGCAGGAAAAACTAGCTGAAAGGAAAATGACATAATATGTAGCCATGTGGCATTTTGATGCTTTCCATATTCTTTTAGCTCACAGTCAAGATTCAATTGTATATAACTTTTGTAGTATTTTCTTCACTTATAAATCTCTTCCCAGCAAGGCAGAGAACACTTGCTTTTTTGACATGCTGATTCCCTGAACAATGTGTAATGCAGTTAAGAAAAGCACAGATAGATTCTTTATATTATTTAAATGTTGCCGTGTTGAAGTTTCTATCCTAAGAGATAGCATTATATGTATATCTATAATCATCACTCATTAAAAAAGTCGATCTTTGCTTTATTTACTAAAAAATTTTCATGAGAACAAACTTCTGCCCTATGATATGCATTTATATTAATATGCATTTATATTATAGCAGAAATAATCTTTAAATTTAAATCTCATTTCTTCTTTTCTTTTTTCTATTAAAACAATAAATAGATATAGGCAATACAATGATATATGAAAATCTCAACATTTTTTACAAATCTTGGACTTTGCACACCTTATAATACAGATCTGTTTTATATTGCAGTTGGTTACACTATGCTGAAGCAGATTTCTCAGTCAACTCAATTCTTCCTTGTAATCCTTGAAAACCACTTCTTTAGGAACATTATTTCAGAGCCCAGCAAAGATGACTCTGGCATATATTAAAAGTGGAATTTAAATAAAGTAATTTACTCTGCCCAGAAAGTCACTCCTTATTTTCAGTAATTTTCTGTTCTCCTTTCTCATTTGAAATATAAAATTACTTGCTTACACAAAATAATTTGTTGTCTGTTCTAACACTCCATGAGAACAAAATATGAGGTTTTTATCAGTTGACAATTATTTTGTTTTTACCTCCAGCTATCTAAATGCCTTTTATATTTATACTTGTGGTCATATTCAGTATGCGACTTCAGAGGGAATATACCTGTATTAAAAAACATGTTTTTTTATAGGGTGATGCAATGTGAAATGTTACGATCCAGAAGTACACCACTGAGAACGTTGCTTTACCTTTGAAGCACTTTGTGATGGTTCCTTTTTAGAAAGGTATGAACATTTCAAAATAAAAAACTACTTTGTAACCCCAACGTCTCATATCCTTGTGTTTCATTCAGTTAATTTTTTTCAATAAACATGAGTGAAGTCTATTTACTCCAAAAATATTCACCAAAATAAAACAACTGCACAAAAAAAAAAAAAAAAAAAAGAGAAAATTTGCAGTGAATGAAAGGTCTGTTAAATTTCTGTTGAATTACAAAGCTCAACAGGAAATATCTACTGAGTCAGAAGAAATAGGAAACAAACCTTCCTATGGATGCTAACTCTGAAGTAGAAACCACCCAGTGAATATACAGAATCAAGCCTGCAGGAATAAACTAGTAGCCTTACTGAAGTTGTAAATGTTATTTAACAAATCCGTTAAAGCAACATGTTACTCCAGACAGCTAGTTATGTGAAATAGTGTTGCATATGATGATCCAGGGAGCTGGATAGGGTTAGTCAGTCAACTCCATGCAGTCTTTCACCTTGCAGAATTTGCAAGCCAAGTGTCCAACCAGAAAAAAAAATTACAAGAGAAAAGATAATGTAGTGCTATCCGTGCATCTATCCATGCTATCCAGAGCTGTGCCTGTACAATAGCATGCTGAAGTTGATAGACAATCCCCTTACACACATAGTTAAAGTAAAAAAATGTACTTATTCGTATAATATGTAAAAAAGGAGGAAATGGCTTTGTAACACTGTTCTAGGATTGTGCATAAGATGCGCTCAGTGAAATTTTACTGAGGGACCAGTTTTCAAGTCTTCACATTTCCAAGTATTCTATCTCAACTTTAATTTCATTTTTTTTAGCGAATAGCCCATTTATTTGACCTATAGTTGCTTACAGCTGCTGTATTTCAACTTCCACTGTCATGCAATCTATATATTTTTTGCAAGATGCTCTGTGATACCCTTAGACAATATTACTGGAAGATACAGCTCTTCATGCAACAGGCACAATATATCCAAAAAGTCTGATTGACTTTTATTTGTATTTTAGTCTGAACAATTGAGAAGCCAGTTACTTATCCAGAGAGAGTGCATGTGTTTTATAATGCAGAACATTTAAATAAACATAATGTGAAAGTCTTGAGAATGAAAACACTTATGTTTTGTTTTTAGAAACTCAATGATTTTATATATTAAATACTTTTCTTTAAAAGCCTATGTAGGAAAATAGTATCTTAAGGATACAGAAAGTAGAAAATAAAAATTTATATCATTTATGCTGTCATTTTTCTCATGGGCTTGCAGGAGAAAGAACACTTCTGGTTCTTACAAAGTTTTTGATGTGAACTTTTCCTTAGATTAATTCCACCTTGGTTTTTATTTTTTCATCCTTTGCAGTGTATATGCTAATGAAAAAAAAAACTGAATACAGCTCTTTTCAGAAGATTGTGCCTTTTTTCCTTTACTGTAAGCTGTAAATCAATAGTAGCTGATTCCTGGGGCCAAATATGTTGATAGCAGCTCTATCAACTTGTGTCCATGCTACTTTCAATGTCATCTCTAGCCACAAGGCAATAAATTCTTTCAGAGCAATTTTCTTTGAACCATTTTGCCTTATTTTCTCTTTGTTTTGTAACATATTTCTGGCCTTTTCACTCAATAAGTGCTTTCAGTCGGCAGTTTTAGAGTACCTCCTTCCTTCCAACCCCCCTTGTCTTCATGTATTTCCTTTATGCTTTCCCTGTTATTAATTTGTACAAAGTCTCTTCGGCAAGATAAGCATACTTGATCTTAGTAGACATTTTATGCTTGTAATAACTCTATTATTGAGGCAATGTACTCCCTATTGGGTGCCATATATTCCTGTGTTAGTTATCTAGATAAATTATACTCACAATTTCTCAAAAGCACCAAATCAAGAAAATTTTGAAAATATCTCCACAGGAAATTTTTTTTTGAAAAGAAATGAAATTAAGAGAAATTAAGAAATTAATTCATTATTTACACAGGTAAACATTTGTTATGATTTTCTCCATTACTCCATTCAGTAAATCATATTCTTGCTGATAATGACTAGCCTGGCGATCCCATCTCCCAAATGCCTTCAATTCACAGCTTAACTATAATAGGTTAATGGGGACAACTACTAATAATGTATTTCTTAACATAAAAACTTTAATACTTCCTCTGGACAAATGGATTTAGCATGGAAAAGACCCATTAAATGCTCTGCAGAAAGGAATGTTGCCACCTTAAATTTACAAAAATAAAACAAGACCTGTTAGTCTACTAAGGCTATCCCCTCTCCAGTATCATATTCCCTAGACCTAGCTCAGCCTTCCCAAGCAAGGAGGTTGCTCCTAGAATTATGCTGTGCAGCTGTTTGCATTTACTAGTTTCAGATATTACTATTCAAGGGCCTGTATATACTCGTATTTGTCTTCATACATCTTCTGATTTCCAGGATATTCTACCACTTCTACTCACATTTTCACATCTGTTATTCAGCTAAGATCACCATCTTCTTTTCAGGTCTCCTAAGATCACATATTTCTGGGTCTAAATAGTACACATGCAGAATGCATTGTCAGACACTGCTGATAATTCTGTCTCATTTTATATTTTTTGGAGGTTTTAGGACTTGTATTTTGTTTAGGACAGATGTTAGAAAAAAAAATCACAGCTAGTACAAAGCAGTTGAAGCTAGCAAGTAGCAGAATTTTTCTTGAGAGTTCAAAAGTTCAGTTTTGATCATTTACACACACAATTATGTAGCACCTGTCAGCAGTCACAATATAAGCTAATTTTTGCCTAACACAACTCCCAAGCAATTTGTTCATTTTGAATGTGAGGTTGGTATACTGCACTTTCTAAACCCACTTCTGAAGTGTTAGATGAAGATAATATTGTCTGATTTGACTCATGCTGTCAAAACTTAAGAGTTTAAATTAAACTGGTAACCTACTTCCTTTTGATCACAAGCACAGAATCTCGGTATGTAAATTACACCATCCTAAAATAGAAGCTGAAAGCAATCAAGATGAATTAGTAGCTTAGGAATCGAAACTTTCTCCTGAAATGTGCCCTTTACTCACTTCACTGTATTTATTAAAATCAATTTATCTCGCTTTTAAAGCGGATAGAGAAGACACATATATATTCTCTGATAGTAACTGTTTCTTGAAGACTGCTTTAAAGATGTTTTCCTGACTAGATTTCCACTTCAATGCAAAGAGAAAGCAAACCACAAGTTTTCTGTTTCTTTGTTTTAATATAGCTCTCCTGAATACAGGCTAAGAGAGACTGCTGCAATACACAGTATTTCTAGATATAGTTACAAATATGTTGTATTTGGGAAGACAGAAGAATTGTGCATATACAAAATGACATGCAAACAAAAGTACATTGCCTTGCATAAAGGAAAGTCAAATCCATTTTTTCTCAAGGAGAAAATATTTGAAGTCAGAGCCTTTGACTATGCTTTCTGAAAGTTTTAGCTTTTGTATCATAAACTACACATAAATTACTGTTTTCATTTCTTTCCACTCTACAGGAATATATTAGGACATATTTTAAGGACATCAGTCTAGTAAATTTCTTAAGAGAAAATTATAAAGATGCAAGAACTGAATGTATATTGGTCAATTATAATAAGCACCAAAAATAGCTTCATTGATGTACCATGATCATCTGTCCCAGTTGTGTCCCCTCTCAAACTGTTGCTCATCCACAGGCTATTGAATGTGTGAGAGGCATGAAGGGGGGTGGGAGGGTTGTTGAAGAGAAAACTTTGATGCTGTGGAAGTGCTGTTCAGCAACAGCCAAAGCACTGCACCATGCAAGCTGCTGTGAAAAAGTTGATCCTAACCAGACCCACCACAGGAAGACAAAGCCAGGACGTTTTCAGAAGTGCTCAGTAACAGAACCATAGGCAATAGGCCCAGACTGAAACAGAAGGATCCGTCTGAACATCAGGAAAAACTTTTTGACTGTGAGGGTGACTGAGCACCAGAAGATGTTGCCCAGAGTTTGTGGAGTGTCATGGTTTTGTGATTTTCGGTTATTGGTATTCAACATCATAACATCATGTAGTGGACATACCTAGTTCTCAGAAGAGAAGGACTACTACAGTCCCCACGGTACTTTGCTCCTTTGTTACCATTTTCCAGCCGGAGGGAAAAGATAAAAGCTCGCAGTATAAAAACTTGCAGATCACGAGACCTCGTTCTTTTTTTGCCGTCTCTTGTCTTGGCAGCACCTCACTCTCCAGCCGTCTTATCGTCGGTAGTAGAGTAAGGCCTACCTTGATTTTGGGACATTCTCTCTCTCTGTATTGGATTTATCAGCTTAAATTGTAATTATATTGTATTATAGTGTGTTGTTTTGCATTCCGATATTTTATTTAGTAAATTAGTTTGTTTCTCCTCAGATTGTTGCCGCTGTTCTTTGCTCTCAGGGCCATCTCCCTACCCTTTTCCCCTTTCCCCTTTTCCCGGGACGTGGGCCCTTGGGTCCCCCGTCCCCTTTGTCACGGAATTGGTCCTAACGCCCGTAAACCGTTGACATGGAGTCTCCATTCTTGGAAATATTCAAAAGCTGTCTGGGTATGGACCTGGGCAACCAGCTCTAGGTGGCCTTGCTTGAGCAAAGGTTTGAACTTGATAACCTCTGAAGGCTTCTTTCAAGCTCAGTCATTCTGTGATAACACATGTAGATGTCTCTTTTAATAGATGTTTCATTAACCTCATATTTAAAATCTTTTATATAGCACACCAAAAAGGAATGCTGATGTCTGTAACATTATTATTATTATTATTTTTTAATCTCTGATTTCATATAAAAGGAGACAATACCTGTGGCAAAGAATCACAATGACCAATAGATAATCTTTATTCACACAGAGACATATTTCATAGGTAGTGGGAATAAAAGAACTTTTGTTGTTTTGCTAGAAGGTCGAAGTCACAATGTTAAACTAAATTTTTTTTCATAAAAGATTTTCATTGGAAATTATAGCTCACGTAGTAACAGATGAAATGGAGTTTTCACCCCACACTGATACACTTGCGAGACATTTACAGCTTGACTACATAGGATTTCCTCTAATGAAAGCAGAATTACGTCCTTTCTAACTAATTATACTGATTTGATACATGTTGAAAGTAAAATGAATCTTTTATTAGGTCTCCCCTCTGAACAATTATGTCAACATTACTGCTGGAATTCGGTACTTACATACAAAAGAAACCATACCAGATGTGAGCTAGTACTATTATTAAAATCAAAGCAAAAATAATGAGCAAGCATAGTAGAAGATACTTTTTAAAAGCACTGAAAGATTCCTTTGCATAATGAGAAAAGGTTCTTTGAAAAATCTGCTTCAAGAAATACTTCTAAAAGATACATTGAATTAATCTACTTTGCATATCATATGCAGATACTCTGCTGTCTCACTTAAATCTTTATCTGTTTATGCTTGCACCAATTCTTCACTAAACTAGGTACAATCATTTTGCAATTATCCCCACCTTGCTCATGTCCTACCATTATGTTCAGTGACAAAAAAAGCCTGAGGCCTATATGAGACCTCCTTCGGTAAAACAAATGTATTTTTCGTCTTTACAGTCACTTAACAAAAACTCAAACAATTTTAGTTAGATTTGAAGGCCCCAAATGTAACAATCTTACCCTAACTCACTGGGACATGTACAACAAAAACATCTCAGGAAATTCAATAACCTGTTTCACTTTGCACATTCCTGCATTAGTACTTTAAGAATAGCAATGTGCTTTTGAATGGGATTTCTTCATCACTCCTTTACTTCATTTTTGTGAATACCTTGATTAACCTTGGATTCTGAAATTTTAATTCCTTTTTAAATTAAACTGTATTGGGTTTACACAGCACAGAAACTACTAAAGAGAATTCAGTCTATGGGATCACATTTGACCTTTCTTGGATAAGGGTACTGAAACACAAAGTCATGGTTCAATAGCGTCACTTATTGGGTCCTCTAAATCTGTAGAACTTACTAATGTTGACAAAAATTTTTACTTCCATCATAGAAAATGTTAACATATTCAGTGTCAGAGCATACCAAGGGCCAACACCAAGATCCAAAGAGGCTTCACCCATGACAGCAGGACAGAGCCTCAGAACCACAGTCTGTACTGCTGCCCCATTCAAGAGTAGAGCAGGCTAGGGTCAGTCTCAGGCACTCACCCCAATAATGGGCCCAAGGCCATGCCAGACCACAAAATCAACCCACATGCTGGGGCAGTCCCAGATCAGTCACCATGTCTGGGCAGCAACTTGCAAGCACAACAGCTTGCTCTTGTGGGGCCCAAACACCAGTAACTTGGCCAACTTGTAATCTCTGGTAATAGCCTGCCTGTAGAAAGGCTCCCAGGCATTCTACACAGCCACCAGTGGGAAGGGGCTACCTATGGTCACACAGGCATGGATGGAACTAGCTCTGAGCTGGCCCAGCAGCAAAATCCCCTGGGGAGGATGTACTCAAGGCTCTAACAGACAACACTGATACCACAGGGCTATTTTTCCAACACAAAGCAAACTGCAGAACTGTTCTTTTACTGCAATTATTTCATTGGGTTTGAAATGTGACAGACTCAATTTAATTTATGCAATGAAGTCTAACATGGCACAAGAACTCCTTATGATTTTATGAAGTTCTTCAATAAATGCAGTTCTGTAGAAGAGGGCTGTGGTTGTACAAAGCCCAGATGCTGGAGGGCTTTGTTAGAAAGATAAAAAATTATTTGGCGTAGCAAAATGAAATAATGCATTATAACTGCTTAAGACAAAGCCTAGTACTATGCTCACTCTGTGCCTTAGAATAAATTTATACAATATTTTGAAAAAAATGTTAGTTATATGACTGTGGCATGGTATTGTTAGCATGAAGTACTGTAAACACCAATAAGTTCACACTTAGTGAGTAGAGATTAGTGTAGATCACACATTGTGACATTACATATACAATGAATATGTAAATCACATGGCTTGCACAGATCTTTGGGGATTTTTTTTTAGATGATGCCTTTAACATTTGAAAGTAATTTTATTTAGCAAATCAAGAATGTGAAATAAGGTGCTTAGGTAAGAGTGCATTTGGATCATGACACTAAAGAATGTTAACTTTGCTTCTCAGTTTCTCCAGAAAACAAGCTACAAGGGTCTGCAGTGATTTTAATGTAACTGATAATCACTGAGTTCAGAAAATATGAAAACTTTAAAAGGAGCCTTGCTAATTGCAAATCAATGTAGTGATTAAGAGCCTCTCACTGCAACATAAAGCCTTTTTTACTTGTCTACTGTACATGTTGGAATTTCCACTGTATATATATGTAGGAGGAACCATCTGGAATATATGGTGTTCAGCTATTCTAAAATTTTGTATTGCTGAATATATATGCCCAGCATACTGAAGCTGGAACAAAAATACATTGTTTGGCAGAATTTTTGGTAATGTAATAAGGTCATAGAAAAAATCTGATTTTGAATAATACATCATTACAGACTGTCAGGAACAGGAAAAAGATGGCAAAGTTATTTCACATAAGTCACTGTGAGTAACTTACTTTTTTAAACTGTAACTTCAGTGTTTTGAGAAGTCATTAGCATATTCGTATTAAATATTTGACCAGCTCAAAAAAGTTGCCTCATGCTTTAACAGAGAAACACCTGATGATGTCCAAAAGTACCAGTGCTTTGAAGTAAACATTACAGTCCCTTTGGCATTTTGTCCTTGTAAAACATCAAGCAGATGCAAAGACACCACTTAGAATTTCAGAATGAAGTTGAAGCTATTACTTTCAGTTACAGATATTACAGTGTTTATGCAACTGCAAGAACAGAAGACTACTCCTTCTCTCAGGTGATTGTTTTACAACAAAGATCATCATTTCCATCACTTCTTCATTAGATTTTTTACTGTTCAGTCTTGCTTGGCTGCATGAAAACACTTAATAAAAGTTGCGGCTGTTTTTCTGTAAAAGAGATTCTTTATAAAGAAGACTGATTCTATGCCAGATTTGGATGTTTTCCATTCATTCACAGGCTGAATTTAAGGCCTTAAGGCTAATCTAAAAGTACAGCTATAGAATACTTCAATACTCAATAGACCAAAAGTATCAAGTGGGTTTTTCTCTTTTGCTAATGATTATGCGCATTAATGAGCAAGCCAGAAAGGGCCTGGGAATGAAAAAAGACATTTCTTGCAAGTTGCTAGGATTACTGTTTTAAAGTATCCCAGTGACACTGCAACGAGACTGAATTCAAAACAACTCACAGAGACATCTTAATGGTTTTTATCTCAAAACATGTTATTCATAGCCAAAAGGACAAAGGACAAAGGAGAGACAATGCACATAAGCCAAGTGAAAAATAATGACACAAACTAAAAAGCAACCTTAAAATTGAACTAATTCTTTACTCACTTTAAAAATGGAAGGCTAAAATGCAGTGATTCACAGCTGCAAGAACTCCTTTTTTTTTTTTTTTTTTTTTTTTTTTTTTTTTTTTTTTTTTTAGGATATTACTTTCAACTGCCAAGTGGCTTGGTTACAAACATCCTCACTAACAAAGCTGTTGTGAAAATGTGATTAATGAACAAGACATACCTTCACACAAATTCCTAACGGACAGACAAAACTTTATTATGGAGGAATGCAACTGCAGACAGACTGTAAATATAGCAAGTACAGAAACATACCTAGATCACAAAAAAACCTGTCTTAATTGATCTTTGCCTTTAACTAACTGTAATTTAAAGATTTTTATGAAAAGAGTGACATTTGTTTTTGTATATTTTTTGATGCGGGTATGAATCCCTCTCTGATCCAGAACAGATTTCAGGTAATCTGCAGTAGTAAATAATGTTAAGTATTTGCACTCCAGCCTAATTTCCTCTTTCTTCTCCAGACAGTACCTATTCATCTTAAGTGTACTAAAAAATATCCCTGTAAACTTTATGAGTTCTACAAACTTCTGTGTAAACTCTATCATCATCACCACTACGATTGTGTTTATTTAATACTCTATTTTATTTTTCCCAGGTAAGATGAAATTTTGTCTACTACAGAATTTTTATTTTCTCCATCAAGCAGGTAGTTTAATTTTTTATCATCTCATTAACATGCTTGTTGATGTTAATACTAAATGTTCCAAGACTGTTTGTTACTTGATAGTGATTTTCACATCTTTTGATCTTTTTTTTATCCCTTTTTAGTCATTATTCCAAGATTATAAAGCCCTAATTATTTTTAATTCAATGTCTCCTATATATAACCTTTACTTAAATATTTTTAGAAGTTAAAAAAGGCATGGAAGATAGAAGGAAGCAAAGACAAAATAGCTCATCACATGTGAAGAAAAGGAAAGAAGAAAAAGAAAAGGAAGAATGACACTTTATAAGGTCTGTTTCTACAGTATACATTTTTTTTTTTATCACCAATAAAAGAATAGTTGTAAAAAAACATTTTAAAACTACATTTCCAAAGTAAAGGCTTTCAAAAAACTGTAATACAATATTATATGTTTTAATAGTAATATAATAGAATGGTAAATTTCTATTTAAATATGGTGAGTTTATTATTTAACTATTTAGACTTTGTCACTGATAATTATATGCAGCTATTTCCATCTGCTTCTCTGCAGCTTTTCCCAAAGTGCTGTAGATTGCCTGAAGCTATTCCAATCTTCAGTGTTAAATTTTGACATTTTTAGGATGTGCTTATTAGCCATTCAGGTGAAAGACTGCACTGCAACATATTCTGAAAATTTTAGATGTATTTTATCAGCACTGTTGTTATGAATTCTCTCTTTTCAGAATAAAAACTACCAAATTTGATAGGGACATTAAACACTTAAGCTTTACCTGAAAAAATTACTCTTTTTCCCCCCCACAGAACACTGAATCAATATCTCCACGTACAAAATCCTTTCATAAAGTGGGTAGTTAACCCATTATACTAGTTATAATGGTAGATTACTCAAGATACCCTCCCACTTTGGTTAGTTTCTTTCTATATTTTAAGTGACATATCTTACAGCAAATGATCACTAAACACAGTAAAATAGAAACTGATGGAGCTAGCTTTTCTCAGCTGTGTTTGTTAGATCAGTTTATAAAGTACCATATATATCTGACAAAGTCTGATCTTTTAGGGAGGATGCAATGTAATTCTTTAAGACAATATTTTCAGGAAATATATCTCAAAAATAAAAAGTGCAAAGTTAAAGCATAAATGCAACTTCCTTTACAGAGTTTACAGGACAAAGCTGTGATAATATCAAAGTGCTTCTCCTCCTACCCACATATTTGTCCCAGAAATAAAAAAGTCTATATTTATCTCAGGTTCAGTATTGCTGAATTATGACGCAGGCTTCAAAAGAAACCCAAAAATACCATTTCAGCATCAGTAACAAATGCTGGTGCTTCCAAACACATGAACTGCCCCATCTGTGTAGTGGAGTACCATGTTGAGAAAACAGACTGCACTTTAACAGCAGAATTAAATAGTAGCCATTTAATTGGATTCATTTGATGGAACTCCCATTAGTTTGACTGAACCTGAAATATGGCTTTACTGCTTCTGGGAGTTGGTACTGCATTGGTATATTTTACCAAAGAGTAAATGTAATATGATTTAAGTAAGTAAATATATTTATTAAGCAATATTCCAAATGGAGATTAGAAAATGGGTATTGTATCTTCAGAAATGCTTTAATATTTAACGCCTTTTATGGCCTAACAGTTATATTTTATATTATCATTATATCATTATATATATAATATATATATATAATATATATATATAATATATATATATAGAGAGAGGGATATATATATATACTTATATCCCTCTAGTCCCATTCTCCTTCTGCTGCCAACCCATTCTGCTCAAAAAAGAAAAAGTATTCAGCAGTTCTGCCAGCTGCATATGAACACTGCTCATTTCTCCTATTTCATCTTAGTTGTCAGTTATGGCAGAGCTTAGACAAAGTCTCTAAACTTCTTAGAATATCTAAAAATCTGAAAAAAGCCAAGACTGATGCACAATGTAGAGGTATAGCATTTAATGTAATTCTACTGTGGAATGAAAATTTTTCAGAAACCCCTCATTT
The DNA here is from genome assembly GCF_002078875.1 of Numida meleagris. Taxonomy (NCBI): domain Eukaryota; kingdom Metazoa; phylum Chordata; class Aves; order Galliformes; family Numididae; genus Numida; species Numida meleagris. The sequence goes on along the minus strand of NC_034412.1, from coordinate 78,889,837 downwards.
TGCTAAGTTGATACACTTTTTCTTTCCCAGCTTTCATTTTTTCCTCTAAAATAAAGACTTGCAGATAGGTGGCAATTTGTCAAAACATATTTGTATGCTAACAGTCCTTCATAAAATGGATTTTTTTCTTCCTTTTTTTTTTTTTTTTTTTTGGTGGGGGAAGGAAATAATATCTCCATTAAAAAAAAAAACAACACCAAAATAAATAAATAAATAAATAAACATGAGAAGTGTTTTCTGAAATGTTAGATGCTGAAAGTTTTGTTTTATACCTAAAAGTAACGTTGTGTTACTGCCAGACAGAAAAAAAAAATCATTTAAGCTTGTATGATTTTTAAACAGCTACCATAATTGCAACTGTATGTAGTCTACCATTTTTCTTTCCAATTCCCATGTTAATTAAAAGGTGATTATCTGTGGCTATCACTGTCAGGGAAAACACTTATTGTTCTACCACAGCTATATATTCTACAGATTTTATGAGAAATAATGGGATAATAATGGAAAGGTTGCAAGAGTCAGCAGAACCATATCTGTAATTAGTTACAGGAAAGATATCTGAAATAAGTAAATAACCCCCGTAAATAGTCTTGTTTCTCGTATTTTCCCATTCGTATCATTAACTTAACTTTCATACAGCTATATGTTATAATACATAGTGTTGTCTACGACAACGTACTAAGGTTTCCCTTCCGTCTGCACCTCTGTGTGCAGGGGCATACGGGACACATACATGGTATGTAGCGCCGAAATGCCCCTGCACGCAGAGGTGCAGACGGAAGGGAAGACTTAGTACATTGTTGTAGACAACATCTGATGACCCCGACGTGATTCCTCATTGGGCACAAGTTAGGCGCCGGGTGCGAGCAAGGTGCCGGAGGGCCGGAGCTATGGGGCTCGGCATGCAAGAGGTGGTGAGTATGCTGAAATCCTTGGCCAAGGAGGCAGGGTTGACACTACATAAGAAAGAGTGCCTTGCACTCCTTCAGTGGATGCTGCGCAGGCAGTGTGCGGAGTCCCCAATGGACTGCCTGCAAAAAGCGGCTCTAGAGAAGAGGGTCAGGAACTATGGGAGGGGGCTAGTGCAGGAAAAAAGGAGGCATTGGGGCTCATCCCTGTGCTGGAACGGTGAGAAATGTGATACAGAAGGTGAAAGACGAGCGGCATCTCGGTGCCACGGTGCGTTGATTGTTTTCAGGGGCGCCTGATGACACTGAGACAACACATAGTCAAGTAGTGCAACACATACAGCTGCATCCAAACTACAACCAGACATTGAGGTTTGCTATCAGACCAAACACATCATGAATTTTATGTGCTAGAGAAACTTTAAAAAACCCAAATATTTATTGATAGCCTAATTAAAATACTGACAATCAAACCAAATAATTATTTTTAGTCCAGTTACAGTGACAGTAACAACTATAGACCAGAGTGTCCAACTACTGGTAATTCCCATAGTCAAAACTGATTAAACTTGGTGGGGGTTTTTGAGGTATACAAAAGAACAAAGAAGGTAGCAGGGGGATAGGGTTTATGAATATGCTTTATTTCTCCTTTAAGCAAGGGCTGAAGGTAGAGGGCAATTGTTCTGCTTTCAAAGAGAGAATATCCCAAGATACCTAACTGGTACCTAGATAGATTAACTTGAATTGTTGACAACAAAATTCAGCTCTTTACTGAAAGCTCTCCAATGATTCTAACCTGAATCAGATTCTTAATTGCTATAAATCAGCATATCTCCTCTGAAATCAGTTAAGTGCAATGTTTGGCAGCAGCTGAAGACATTACCTTGTCACAGACAACAGGAAACACAATGTAAAGTTATAAACAAATTGAAACCTTAATAACTTAACAAATATTAAGTCAGATCTAATTACAAAAAGAAAAAAGAAAATAAATTAATGTTATTACAGTCTTTTTACATTGGTATTTCTTCATTGAAAATTTGCTTTGCAGCCAAATGTGTTAACTATTCCTAGCTTTCTTCATTAATCTTAAAAATCATTTTCACCCTTCAATTAAATTTGCATTTCTTTTACCAACCACTAAGTTATTCTAAACTATAAGATCTCTTATATCCTCCTTTGCCTCCTGCTTTAAAATTGTACCATGCCTGAACTCTTCTACACTGCAGTGCATTATTAGTTTCAAGGTTGATGCTATCATATGAAACCTGTTAGACTCTACACTTCCACTACTTTTAGTGTGATAAATACTTCCCTCTATACAGAACAAGTACTTATTAGTAAGGTCTATATACAAATTATATCACCTGACTATATGGAACTAAATTAAAGCTAGTACATTAGATAATAATTACCTGGTTATTAGATAATCAGTAATATAGTTAAACAAGTTAATAAAAGCTCCAGAGAGGCCAGGATAAATACAAGAAAAACTTGTAAAGCATTGAGGCCTTGAAAAGCCATACAAAGGCTGTAATTCTATACTAACAGTAGCATCTTCATATGCACTAAGCTACAAGTATCCAGTCCATTATTTTATCGTTAATATTCAAAGATAGCAGGGATGCTGTAGCCTAAATCACAAGATTATATAACACATTTTCCTAAGCTTAGTTCATCACATAGGCTTGTGAACAGGCTACTGACTTAGCAGTTGTTCAAAAGATGCTTCAGCCCTTGTATCTCAGAACTGTTGTCTATGCCTCACAGGCTCACACTCTGAAATAGTGAAAACTTCAGTAGTTATTGGTAATCATTGTCTGATGTTCACAAAAGGGATTTTACCTAATACTTATGGATACTGCAGAACTTTATATTTCACTCCCACTTTATGCCAGATTCCCACACTATGAATAGTATATCAAAGACTGTCACTCTTGCAGAAAATATCAGGTCCCGACCTACAATTTTTGAACAGAAGAGTTGTGATTTTGTGGAGTGATTTTAAGTTTGATTACTGGAGGAAAATTCCCAGGGTCATGCCTGTTTTATAAAATCAAAAGAAAACAAATCATAAGAATCCCCCCAAATCCTCAGTGCATTTCTAGCACAATCCCATAAATCAGTAGCAGAGCTGCTGGCTATTTTCATGTACCACACAATTTTAACTTCTGCTTTAAGCTTAATAGAAAAGTAACAATCACCCATATCATCAGTGGTGCTACATAGATGTAAACGCATATTTTCCCAAGAATTAGAATGGTAAATTAACTTTCAAGCAGAAGAGGCAGGAAACCAGCATGGCTGAGCAAGGACCTGCTGGTCAAACTGAGGGAAAAGCAGGCAGTGGAAGCAGGGATATGTGGCCTGGGAAAGATACAGGCATGCCATCCAGACATGCAGAGATGGGATCAGGAAAACCAAGGTGCAGATGGAGCTGAATTTTGTGAGGGATATGAAAAATAACTAGAAGGGTCTCTAGAGGTATACTGGTCAGAAGAGACAGGCAAAGGAGAGTGTGCCCCATCCGATAAACAAGAAGGGAGAACTGGCTTCAACAGACATGGAGTAGGCAGAGGTATTCAACAAGTCCTTCGCATCAACCTTCACTGGCAGCCAGGCTTCCCACATCATTAACATCCATGAAACTTTGGGTGGGAGTCAGGGAGCAGAATAGTAGAGTAAGACAAGAGTAAGTCAGAGACCACCTAAAGAGTCTGAATGCATACAAGTAAATAGGGCTAGACGACATGCATTCCAGGGTCCCGAAGGAACTGGCCAATATATTTGTCAGATCACTCTCCATCATATTTGATAAGTCATGGCTGTCAGGCAAAGGCCATGGTGACTGAAAAAAGGAAAACATCTCTCCCATTTTCAAGAGATAAAGGAAAACCTGTGGAACTACACCAATGCCTAGGAAAACCATGTAGTATATCCTCCTAGAAGAAACATTAAGGCATGTGTGAGATGAGGAGGTGATCCGAGACAGGCAGTATGACTTCAGGAAAGGTAGATCATTCCTGACCAATCTGGTGGAGTTCTATGATGGAGTGATGGCATTGGTGGACAAAGGAAGGGTAATGGATGTAATCCACCTATACTTCTGCAAGGCCTCTGACATGGTCCCGCACCACATCCTGCTCTCCAAATTGGAGAGATATGAAGGCTAGACTATTAGGTGAATAAAGAGTGGGCTGGATGGTTGCAGCCACAGGGTTGTTGTCAGTGGCTCTACACCCAGGTGGAGACTAGTAATGAGTGGTGTCCCCCAGGGGTCTGTCTTGGGACCTGTGCTCTCCGACATCTTTATCAGCGATCTAGACAGTGGGATTGAGTGTATCCTCAGCAAGTTTGCTAATAACACTTAACTGAGTGGTGCAGTTGACACAAGAGAAGGAAGGGACGCCATCCAAAGGGACTCAGACAGGCTTGAAAAAACCTAACGAGGCAAAGTTCAAGGTGTCACGCTTCGGTCAGGTAATCCCAGATATTTGTACAGACTGGGGGAACTCCTTGAGAACAACACTGCCAAGAAAGACATGGAGGTCCTGGTGAATTAAAAGCTTAACATGCACCACCCATGTATGCTTGCAGCCTGGAAGGCCAACAGTATCCTGGGCTGCATCAGAAGAGGAATGGCCAGCAGGGTGAGGGAAGTGATTGTCCCCCTCTACTCCACCCTCAAGAGGCACCATCTTAAATACTGCATGTAAGTGTGGGGCCATCAGCACAAAAAGGATGCAAAGCTTTTCAAGTGAGTCCAGAGGAGGCCACAAAGATAATCAGAGGGCTGGAGTACTTTTTTTTTTTTCTCTCTCTCAAAGAAAGATGGAGAGCTGGGTTTGGTACTATGGGGGCAGTGAGGTACTGGAACAGGTTACCTAGAGACGTTTTAGGTTTTAGATGTCCTCCTCCCCCTACAAAAGTGTTCATGGTAAAGTTGGATGTGGATTTGGGCAACCTGATATAGTGAAAGATGTTGGGGTTGGACTAGATGATTGTTAATGTCCCTTCCAACCTAAGCCATGCTATTGTTTGATTTCCTTCCTGCAAAACTCTTCCACATTATATAAGGAAAAGCATGCAGATTCAGAGTAAAAGGACAAATGTATGTAGCCGTACATTTCTGGTTATGATACTCACTTATTTAAAAGGTCTCGTGTAATATAAAAACAACTTTAGGTTAGAATGGAAATGAATAGAACTCTATCATTTCCATAAAGAGAAAGCAAGTTTTCACCACCACAAAAGAATCCCTTTATGATAGGTCATGTGGTGCTATACTAAATTCACTGGCACACATAGGAGATTTCCTTTTATTCCAAATCCATTTTTCTTCCTTCAGGTACCAGATCATCTAAATTGAACTGTAATATGAATTCCTGCTTGAAATCTATTCTGTAAGCGGTCTACGCACTGCGACTTATAAGCAACGTGTTGACTGTGATTTTAAAATGATTAGGTATCTTCAAAGAATCCAAATAGCCTACATGTTATTAGCTACTCTTACAGAGAAGAGGGATATATACACCCTCTAAACTAAACTTCTTCAGGTACTTTAAAATTGCAGGGAATAAAGTCAGATATTTTCTAGGTATAAATACAACAACAGGCATACATAGCAACCAAGAAGAGGTTTTCTATTATCTCAGTAGTTGTTCCACTTTAGCTATTTATGTTCAAATTTACAGCTAGTCTTTATTTTCTTAAAGCATTCAAACACTCTCAGAATTGTAAGGTATTTTATTCCGTATGTAAATAGTTTAAAGAACAAGAATTTTCTCTCTATAGTTCTTTAGTTTTCTATCCACAGTGTAGCACCAGAATGGTTTTCCTAAGAGTGGCTATTCAAAGAATGAGAATTCTAGTTTCCATGATTTCCCAATATCTGAAAAAATATTAAAAGAGGAATTATTTCTTATATTTTTGTAGCTCGTGAAGTAAAACAAGCAAAACAAACACCTCCCACAAAGACTTTCAGCAAATTGAATGAGAGAAAAATTTGTTTTTTTTTTCCCAAGAATTAAAAAGTAAAGGGTGTTTCTTATAGCAAAAGTAAAATTAGTAGCAACAAAATGGTTGAATTTGATAAATTCTAAGCACATGAATGTTTTCTGAAGAAACAAAACCATTTTCCTAAAGGAAAATCTAAGCTAAAAATCATCACAATATGATTTTTTTTTTCTGTGAAGTTGTACAGCACTTTTGAAAAAAACTGACAGGAACACTAAGTAGACTTACCAGAGTGACTCTGAAAAATTAATCTTAAAGTGCAAAAAAAGCTAATTAAATAATTTCATGAAAATTATTATTCTTGTACAACTGCAATATTGATTAAGCAAAATTCTAGAAACACTGACTTCCTCATATGAAAAGAATGCTAAGCAGACATACTGCTCAAATATTTATTACTTATGCATCACAGTACTTTGATTCTTTCCCATACTACCACTATGGTTTTCACTCCTCAAGGCTCATGACTTGAGCCTTTGAGGCTTTCACTGCTCAAAGGCTTATGAAAAAAAGACCCTGACAGCAACATTATACTAGAAATTAAAAGTGTTTCCTGATACTTTGAAACACCTCCTAGTGTGAATCCCAATGAACAATGACAAAACCACAAAACCATCCTTTTACCAAATGCCGTCCAATAGAAGCATGTTTTCTATGTACTTAATTTTACAGCAATTGTTCATACAAGACTGCATCTTTTTCCAGTATTTTGGGAGAGCTATTAGATGGACTTTATTTGCCCCTCCAGAATTAAATAATCAAGATGTACATTATAAAGAATTTTTTTAATCAGATAATTTTTATATGCAAAGTTGCATGTCATTTTGACAAACCTAGAAACTGTAGAATATACTATAGTTGAGTATGATTCTACTATTTTTTTTCATAAGGAAACGGGACAAAATAAGCTAAAAGTCAATTTCAGAGAGCATTGTTTTATATAATTTTAGTAGTGCTCAGGAAACATTGTAAAGACTGTGCTATAAAGATGCAGAGATACTAGCTTAAGCAAAGAGAGTTCAAATAAAAATGTTAAGTCCCTTTAAAGTACATTTGTAGTTCTTATGAATATGATATCAGCTCTAAAGAGCAAGGCAAAAAAAAAGAGCAGAAAGGCAAATGCTTGCTGGTTGGTATTTCCCACTGAACATATGTTTACTTAAACTTTGTTAAAAGTATAATTCTGCATCTCATTCTGAGAATCCCATTAATGAGCATATGGATTTTACTTAATCAGGTGAATTTTTGGTAGAAATATAAAATTAAGTGAAGAGCACAGATGAATTATGCATAACTAGATTTTTAAACTGATTTATACATAACAAAGACATCAATGCACATGATGCTAGCAGTTTTAAACATGGAAATATACTTGTGGATAGTTGAAGGTTCAAACTATGCAATCAGCCATTGAGAAGGTGAGTCTGTGAGGAGACACTGAGAGGGGATCTGATTAATGTTTATAAATATCTAAAGGAAGGCGAGAAGCAAATGGATGAGGCCAAGCTCCTCTCTGTGGTGCATAGCAGTAGGACAAGGAGCAATGGCCCAAAATGTGAACATAGGAAGTTCTGTACTAACATGCGAAAGGAATTCTTTTTGCTAAGGGTGACAGAGCACTGGAGCAGATTGCCCAGAGAGGTGGTGGAGTCTTTTTCTATGCAGATATTCAAGACCCATCTGGACGCCTACCTGTGTGACCTATTGTAGGATACCTGCTTTAACAGGGGGGTTAGATTCAATGACCTCTTGAGGTTCCTTCCAACCCGCAAAATTCTGTGATTCATTTTTTCTTATGCTTCTGTGGAAAGTGGATTGAACTACTCCTGAAAGAGCCTATCTGCAGCTTAATTACTGAGACACTTTAAATTAGTATTTATTTAAATTAGATGACTAGGTTGAAGGCAACTAAGATGATGTGAAACATCTTAGTCTAGTCAGATACGATTTATTAGATAAGAATTTAAATTGCCAGTTAAGATAGATGTTTTCTACATGTTGAAAATTAGATATTTATATTAGAGTTTGTCACAAGCATTCCTATGTTTATGTTTACAGTGTGAAAATATCATTCAACATAGATAGAAGGAGAAAATTACAAGATGCTAGAGGAAAGGCTAAGAATCAACATACAAGATTTGTGCATCAGTTCTATACTTTCCTATATCTGGAAACATATTTTATGCCATTCAGAAAATATACATTTTAATGCAGCAGGATAAGAGCAGCGATTAAGTTGAAGGTATTATATGCCTGCTTTTAAATTATGAAATATACTAGTGAAAAACCATTTAGCTACAAGTGCCAAGACTTTCAATTTTTTGGAGGTTTTGTACGCCACAACAATACTGAAGACTATTTCTGGCGCAGTTTGATGTACGAATTATTAGCTTGAGCTAATTCACTGAAATGTTTAGGAGACTTTCCAGTGATTTTGATGGAGCTTTGATTCATCCCTTTCTATCTAGAACAACAGGCCTGTTAGTAGGTATTTAACAGTTACAAAGTTAGGAACATGAGCTCTAGGAAGCAGCTTTCAATGAACAACCTCATCTCAATGTTACCACTACAAGGTTTCTAGGACAACATTAAACTGAAGCCAGTTCTCTTGCAGTGTTCTGAAATTCTTTTGGAAAAAGTTGATGGAGAGTAATGACTCTACCTGAGCCACCCTTCCCCCCATCTATTTTTCTGTTTGCATTTACACTAAGCTCATCAATGCCAAAGAAAGTGAGCAATATAAGACTCAGATCTCCGAATCTCAGTGACTCAGATATTGATCGAACCACTTTGTATGTATACAGAAAGACATGCTTATAGAAAACTCCAGGAGTTTTCAGTATGTTTTAAGGAATTATTTAAGTTAAAGACTTTTGTGATACTGTTTCCAAAGACATTTTTGGTGGCAGCAGCAGCTTAAAGTCATTTTTCAACAGCCTATGTTTATGTCAAAATTATCCAGTCTTCTGTTTTCCCTGATGACTTTACGTTTGCTCTACAGGAAACTTAATCAATCATCTTCTCCCCACAGTGGTATGCTTGAACTCAGTCATTCCTTTCTGCGCAGAAAACGTCCTGCACTTTCTTAGTTCTCAGACTGTGTAGGTCAAAAGAAGTTTAATACCAAAGATTTAACCAACTTGATTAATTTGAGGTAGGGCATGTTATTATAGATATATTTAATTTTTGACTAGAGTAACACGTTGCTTATAGTTTTCCACTGTTTTGCAAGTGATCACTTATAAAACTTTTAATTCTCTTCATCATAAGAAATTCCCATGGAAACTACTCACTCATTTATTTCAATAACGTGAAAGCAGAGAATACATCACAGCTTTATTACCTTGGATACTATATCTAGTAATGTCCAAAACAATCAAAACTGTTTCCTCCGAAAGAAATTTTGCTCAGCTCTAAACAAGTATACATGTATGTCAACCTAAAAGTAATGCCTCCTATTTATTTCCATGAAACAGCATACAAAGAGCACAATAACACTATTTGATATAGCAAATTCTCAGCTACAAAACATAATCCTTCAACAGTCACTACCATTAGCTATACATTTTCACAAGTGATAAACAAGAGCCTTCATGCCCTTCTTGCAATAAACTACATGGCCATCTGAAACATAGCTTGTCTTGTGTGTGTCACTGACTCCACTGTTGAAACACACCACCCAACTTATTTTGCTTCCGTGAGTTCTGTCCATCAGGAACAAAAGTTTACATGGCTAACCTAACAGATTTCATAAAATGAGGTTAATTTCTAGCTGACAATGAAGAAAAGCAGCAAAAACCAGGCTAGATATCAGCTTTACTCACAACAGGTGAGCCATATAGGCATTGCCTTTCAACCTTTCCATAATTTGTCACAGCATCAACGGACAAGGGAAGAGCCACTGATGTCTTCTATCTCAACTCCAGTAAGGCCTTCGACAAGGTATCTTCACAACATCCTTCCCTCCAAATTGGAAAGATAGGAATTTGATGGGTGGACTGTTCAGTAGACAAAGAACTGGCTTCAGGATCGAGCCCAGAGAGTAGCGATCAACGACTCATTGCCTGGACAGAGATCAGTGACAAGTGCTGTCCCCCAGTGGTCAGTGCTAGGGCTGATACTCTTTAATATCATCATCAGTGACATTGACAGTAGGGTCAAGTGCACCCTCAGCAAGTTTGCTGATGACACGACGCAGCAGGGTAATATCGACACACTAGAGGGACTGGATGCCATCCAGAGGCCCCTAGACAGGCTTGAGCAGTGGGCCCAGGTGAACCTCATGAGATTCAGTAAATCCAAATGCAAGATTTTGCACCTGGGTCAAGGCAACCCCCATTACCAAAACAAACTGGGGGATGAAAGGATTGAATGCAGCCCTGCTGAAAAAGACCTGGGGGTACTGGTGGATGAGAAGCTAGACATGAGCAAGCAATGTGCCCTCACAGCCCAGAAAGCCAACAGTATCCTGGGCTGCATCAAAAGAAGAATGGCCAGCAGGTTGAGGGAGGTGATTCTGCCCCTCTACTCTGTGCTGGTGAGGCCTCACCTGGAGTACTGCATCCAGATGTGGAGTCCTCAGTACAAGAGAGATCTGGACCTTTTGGAGCATGTCCAGAGAAGTACCACAGAAATGATCTACGGAGCAGAACACCCCTCCTACAAGGACACGCTGAGAGAGCTGGGGCTCTTCAGCCTTGAGAAGAGAAGGTTGCAAGGTGACCTAACAGCAGCCTTCCAGGGACAGGTTGGATAAGGCCCTGGGCAACCTGATCTAGCTTTGCATGTCCTTGTTCATTGCAAGGGAGTTGGATTAGATGGCCTTCCAACTGTGATTCTAATTTGGAAAAAGGTAGTCAAGTCTAATTTTTATAGTCCCGCTCTTTTATTACATGAATTTCAGGAAATCACTTCAAGAAGCTTTCTTTATTCAGAAGTTCTTAATCTGCAAGTTACCATTTGTCTTAATTTCACTGTCTTATTCAGTAATTGAACTTGGTCAGTCTTCTCCCTTTGAACTTTCATTCAAATCATTAAAGAAATTTACAAGTATATTTGGCAATGTTTGATACATGCATTAAATGTTACGTTAGCAAGCAAAACCAGTATTTGTTTTTCCACATATACATCAACTGGGGGGTAAGGTTAGTGCTTCTGTTTTATACATCCATGCTAAAGACATCAAAATCCTTTCTTTCAAGGTAAATTGAAAGAGGATAGCAAGAAACTAATAAATGTTTTGCTGAGAAAGAAAACACCTCTTGAAAATAACTTTCTGCCTCCTAAAAACATTTGTTCACAAGCATATTACATAGTATACTATATCCTTTTATCTTACAAGATTAATTTTGATCATAAGCTAATTATCAACAAAAAAAAGCAAATTATGTTCAAAAGTGGCCCACAGTCAAAAGTTACCCTGGCATGTCAGTTTCTGAACATAATATTTGCCATATACACCATTTCAGTCTAGAAACAAGGTCAGTGTATACTAACCATGACCCCAATTTAATTATCTATAACAATCAGCCACTTTATGCCATCAGAAATCATAGTTAACTACATCACTTAAGGGTCTCATCTCTTCTATCTGAATTTCTGCAAACCTAAAAACAGCTTAATTTCGTCAAAATATTGTGGTATTTCATTAGCACAGTGGTTGTCTGTATAACAGATTTCACTGATTTAAAGGATAACTGTCTATCCTTATAGATACACACGATAAAGATATGTACAGAAAAAGGTAGATTTATTTATATATTAATATATTTCTGCCTGCATTGCTTACAGATGTCAGCAGTTATCCTCTATTTTGTGAAAATACCACTTCACTTTTAGCTATTGTAATTTAATTTTGATTGTAGAGAAGAGGAAACATGATTTTAAAAAGGTTAAATACAATTTTCCATTGGGTAGAAGTATTGACGTCATGTTTCATTTCTCTATGGAGGAAGTTAGCATAATTTTCAGACCGATTCTCTACTACCTATTAGCATAAGCATGATCTTGTTATAAATTCCACATATAAACAGGAAGCAATATCCATCAAACTCTTAAAATTTTATTCCACTACAGTCATTTTATGCTTTTTCAGCCTTAGGGAAACACATACTTCTGCTAAAAGCCCAATGGAAGACAACCAGTGCTTCAGGACAGATTCCAACACAAGAGAAATTTAGAGACTTGACAAAGGTAGCATCTACAAACATAGTTAAGATTTCCATAGGGAAAATACAGTCCCTTGGATTCTACTGACAATTAACATAATTTAGAGCTATTCTGACCTGTTCTACTGCTAGGACAAAATATTAAAGAATTATTACGTATTACTTTTCTCTTCTGTTTGGATTAATACTGCTGGCTTTGATAGGGATAGTGATCATCCATACAGGAGGCACTCTGAAATGCATGAAATAACTGCCATCTGATTTCTGCTCTCCCTGGAAGTCTTACATCCTGCCAGGTAAACTATCAATTAAGTGATTAGAGGAACTCTACTCCTGTTACTTGTTCCTGTGAGTATACCACTTCAGGTACAGAGATAATAGCAACGGCTCAGAGTACCTCTGCTTGATGCCTTTTTGTCCCTGTAGGATTGCAAGTGAACAGTAGAATGATTCAATTACTTATGTTTAAAAACCACTGTACAGTTCAAGCACAATTTGCTTAGATTTGGTTCTTAAAAAGATTTCATATTTCAAAATTTAAATAATCATTTGATTTTTTAATTCTCAAACAGACATTCTTTCCCTCCCCTCTCCCATAGGGCTGTGAGAAAATAGAAGATTATGGATTAAGATAATAGGGTTTTTTTGTTCGTTTTACAAAAAGAAAAGCAAAAACTTCTACATAAAAATGGCAAAAAGAGGAACTCACTCATTACTTCCATGACTAGGCAGATTTCCTGCCAATTCCTGGAAAACAGAATCCCAGCACTGGTTTATGGTTGTCTAGGAAGATAACCATACCCCTTTCATTCTTCTTTTCTAGAACTTCTACTGCTGACTGCAACATCATATGGTATGGAATATCCCTTTTATCAATATGGGTCAGCTGTCTCAGCTGTGTTCCCCTGCAACTGCTCACCCACCTTTAGCTTGGAAACTGAATGATGAGCAGAGACCTCTTCATCTATTATTTCTACACTAACTTCAGAGGAAATACATGTGAGTTTACAGATGCACTGCATGGACTGATAATTCAACCAGTGTATAACATTCAAGAGTTTGAAGACAAAGAACTAGAACACACCAAGAAAGAGTGTTATGAAATCAGAACCTTTCATAAGGCAAGCAGAGGAATAACTTCCACAAGAGATATCATCACAGCACAAGATAAGATATGCTGTATCATTAGCTCCACAATGTATTCTTCTACAAAGGCAGTAATGCTCATGGCAGTGATTGTCTTTACATTACCATGGCAAAATTAAAACACTATGCTTGTAATTTGATTACACATTATTGAAAGATTAAATTATATCTTCAATATGTAACTTGGAAAGCACAAACCTAGAGCAGTAACCCCAGTAACGTTACAAGTATATTTTCACTTAATCATGTGACATTTTTGTGGTATATTTGTTATTGACATTTGTAGGATCTGATACACATGTTGTAATCACAATCATGTATCATATGATAAAAAAAATCTTTAGTGTACAGTTCTTTCATTTCTACTGCTTCATATATACTAAGAAAAAAATCTATTGAAGCACTTACTATTTTTGTTGTTACTTCTGAAAACTAAACAAACATTTATGCAGTGCTAAAACTTGGGACACTTGAAGTTTAAATAGAACTAAACCTGTAATACTCTGGAAATTATCATCATTGAGGCAAAGAGAGAAAAGAAGGGCAAACATTCAATAGGCTAATATCAGCAAGTAAAAACTATTTTTAATAAAGATAATGGGTAAGTATACATATATAAAACATCTTAGAAAAAAGTAAAATAAAGACAGCTGTGATATTGCTAGGACACTAGCCACTCAGCCAACTGTAGTTATCTTTCAGTGAAATTCCCTTAACAAAGAACATTACAAGTCACTCTATTCTTTGGTTTTGGAAAGCCTTCTAGAATTCCTCATACTATATCATATTTAACCAAATGCGCTAAAACTGGTCATGTATCTTGAGGTTTCCAAACAATTTGCAAAAATGTGTATGTTAGCTTTATGCACTTAAAATCAAATCCAACACTTTCCAGCAAAAAGGACCACAGAATAAAAGCCATATGAACACAAATTCTGGAAACATGAAATATTAATGAGACCTAAATTACTCTAAATTTGAAATACGTACCCATTACATGGTTATTGCAAACATCTAGCAGCTTTACTGATTTTCTTGTTTCAGAAAGCAACCAAGTTCAACAAACCAACCATAGGTAACCATAACTTAACAACCACAGGAAACATCTTTTTTTTCCTCAGAGGAAGTTAGTGAGAAATGATTATCTGAATCCTGTTTTTCTATCTTGAATATTTATTTCTAATAACAAACTTCAATAAAAGTCCATTTTTTACTCTGTCCCAAAAAGCATACAAATTGCTGGAGAAAAACCAGCCAATATACTGTGATTAACCTTAATACCCATGCAGGAGGATATACACCATATACTAGCGCTGAAACACTATTAGCGCTTCAGGCATTGCCAGAATAAATGATTTGACATCTTAGTCACAGGTGACAATTTGGGAATAAAACCAATTTAATAAACTCAAATAAGGAAGGAAGGAAGGAATACTTTTCAGGGCAGTTGAAGATCATGAACAATTATTTCAGATAATCTTTACCTAATAACCAGATATTGTTTGCTTTCAAGAGGGCTGAAGCAGGTTCATTGCTTTGTCTTTTAAATATACTGCATGGAAGTTTCTGCTCTTAAAAAATATGAAATAGAACCACTGTTAATAAAAACAACTATTCCATGCCCCACTATCCATTCTTCATACAATTGAAAAAAAAAGCAAAGAAATTCCCTGCACTTGTAACATATCTTGGGCATTCACATATGTCTTTATGTGAAACAGTTCCACCTTAAGCTCAGCCCACAGCATGGTATGTGAGGTCCACATTCAATGTGCTCCTTTACTGGACAACTGTATTTTCTATTTATGGCATCATAAATTAGATCATCAGCTCAAGTTGCTATTCATTTAGCCTGAGGTCAATCACTTTGACTTGCTTTGTATCTAATACCAATTAGCAGTTTCCACCATTTTTGCCAGGTTGGTCAGAAACAGAGTGATTTTAAAAATATACAAAAGTTTAAAGATGTTGGCAATGAGCGCAAGATATTTCTTAGTACGCCATCAAATGATAGAGTGGTATGACTGCCTTACACTGTTCATCTCTTTACAAATATAATTTTACAAGTTTAAGGAAGCTTAATTTTCCAATAAATTATTTCAAAGTTCAAGATTCATAAGCTACACAAGTGCTGACCTAAGTTAAATTCTGCAACAACTTCAAATGTCACTGCTGAAGTTTTATTAAAAAAATAAAAATCAGATGATAGGTAACTATACCTAAAATTAAAAGTTTTAGCTATAGTTATGACCTATTTTAAGTTTCTCCCCATCAAATAGTTCTTTGACAGATCAGTTTTACACTTCTTTTTTCCAAAGATTTTCAGTCTAATTGAGAATTTAACTTGCATTTGTTAAACTCAAGATGTAGATTGACTTAGATATTAAAAGGGCCACTCTTCTGTCTTAAATTTCCATATATATTTGAATCTTTATTCAATTTAGTTACATTCTCCTATAATCTATATCCAAACAATTTCAACTTTTTTTTTTTTTTTAAATCCTTAGTTTTCCAAATGTCCTTAAGATCTTGCTCAGCTCTTTGGTTTATAGTTATATTTTGCAATATTACAAAAAAAAAAAAAAAAAAAAAAAAAAAAAAAAAAAAAAAAACCACTCAAAGAAAACTGTTCACATTAATTTAACTATAATATTTCTTAAATTATAAGCAATCTATAATACCAGTAAGTATTTATTTGTGAACAAAATTAGAAGTAGTATTTAGTTCTGTTATAAATGTACTAATTTCATTTTTAATAAGTTATTATATTCAATATTGAAAATATGATTTAAAATATCATTTAAATATTATTGCAAGTAGATTTTTTACCCATGTAATGAGATTTGCCTGTTTTTCTCTCTTTGAGGAATGTTTTTCTTCAATACCCAGTAACACAAAAGAGATTCAGTTACCCTGTTATCAAATGCATTCTATGGCCTTTGTAGTAAATAAGTTAGTGTATCTACTGTCTCTCTTAGGATATTGTTCCAGAAATGATTTAAACATCATTTTACTGACAAGATTATTAAACAGCTAGACAGTCAGAAATCCAAAAGAAAAGCAAAAGCCAGGTAATCCTACCTTTGGCAGGCTGCTGCTTTGGTCCCTATTCAGCCTATGCAGACTCACTAAATAAGACAGGAAAGTAATTTTAACATCTTAAATATAAGAAGTCTTCCCAATAGCTTTCCAGTTCTCAGATTCTCCTTTTTATAATCCACTCTTCTGGCAGTATGCAGATTTTAAATGACTTTGTGTTATTGCCTTTATTCTCAGTAATAACTCTTTATATCCGCTTTAGGTATTACGGGATTTCTAGCACTTGCTTGTGTGTGACATCTTCTGCAAAAGAGAAAAAAATAAATAAAAAAATTAAGTAGAACCCTCAGAAACTTTACTCATTACTTTGGAGTTCTCTCCCTATTAACTTTAAGTATTATGTACTACCATAAAATACGTTAAAGCTATCCACTGTAAACTCCAGAATCAGAAGAGAAAAATCATTTCTCCACGTAGCTTGAGACTTTTCGTAACGTGAAAGTCACTGTCTGGTAGGTTTTTCTTGGGGGGGGACAGACTGAATCCAGTCAAGCTAATTGATTCTGGGTTTCCTTAAAGGTATATCACAATCATCTATATATGCTCTACTACATTTTTCATCTGCACGAGCAAATACAAAGCTTGACATTTTATGAAAAAAAATGGCTACTCTATTGACTATTACTTAAGTTATTGCTTAAGTTGTTATCAATAAAGTATTTTTCAGTTAGAAATCACCATCAAGATGTTACAAACATGAAAAGAAAACAGTGAATAAACCTTCAGTACTTTTGAGAAAGATACTCATTTGCTTCATATGCATCAGAAGTGTCACTCAGATGACATAATGCAATGGAATGCACAGCAATGGCAGCAGAGCAGCAAGGTCCCACAAAACAGCAAAAAAAGTTTTGCTCAAAGACAACAGCCATGACCACAGAAATAAAAGAAAGAAGCTGCTTACCTTCAGAAGACTTTAAGTACGCAGGGAGCTCCAATAAGATACCCTTGCCTCCACTGCCAACCCTTAATTGAATTCTGGGAGGAGTGGATCCCAGCTCCACTCCTTCCGGACACTCAGGTGCATTGCATGCACCTGAGCTCCCCCAGGTTGTCCCCACCTTCCCACCAGGTGCTCAATCACTGTTTCAATCTGTGACCTAGCATTTCTGCTACAGATGAGTATTAGAATGCTTTGTACACCTTTTAAACATATGTGTTTTCTTTAGCTAACATGTTGTCAACGGTTTACAGGCGGGTTCAGCCTGGTTCCATGATGAATGGGGCAGGGGACCCACACCCCGGGAAAGGGAAAAGGGTAGGGAGATGGGCCTAAAAACAAAACACTGGCAACAATCTGAGGAGAAACAAATTTACTAAATAAGATATCAGAATGCAAAGTAACACAATATCATACAATAGAATTACAATTTAAGCTAATAAATCCAATAAAATCAGAGAGAGTGTCCAAAATTAAAGTAGGCCTTACTCTAATACTGACGGTGAGACGGCTCGGGAGTGAGATGCTGCCGGGACGAGAGACAGGAAGAGAAGAGAATGTCTTGTGGTCTGCAAACAGTTTTATCTTTCCCTCTGAATGGAAAACGGTGACAGAGCAGCAAAGTCCTCTGGGAAGTGTAGTTCTTCTGAGGACCAGGTACCTGCTACTATCCACGATCTACGGAGCTGGAGCATTAACTCTTTAACTCCCAGTACACTACATGGTGTTATGATGTGGAATACCAATAACCAAGAATCATAAAACCATGACACATGTATAATCCATCAAGGAATAGGTAATATACATGATAGTTTTCTATGACTGTGTTGATTTGCTTGGACTACATATGTCAAACAGATCACTGATGAGATTTGTGAAATTAAATAAAATACTAAATGCTATCTTTCCTTATTTTTGTGTCTATAGTGTTCTCAGACAAAAACACTATATTACACACCAGTGAATGGAGAAACAATTACTTTCAGTGAATGCACATAGTATGGAGAATGGACAGGCACACAGAGAATGCAGAAAGCTGCTTAATTACTCAAAGCACGTGTTCCACCTCATCACAAGGTCTTGAAAGCAGAATAATATGCTTTTAAGTTCAAGGACAAATACTAACAAATTATGTCAATCCAAATACTGATCTACTTCAGCCCCTTGGCATCTTCTGTTTTACTTTGGTTTCTAAATGAAGACACAACCACCTGTTCTTGCAGCAGGTGGTATTTGTTTATTATAGTTCTTCCTGCTGGGTTTTAATCAGCCTGCAGCTGCAGAATCCAAGAAAAATAACAGCTTAGAGTACCAGATTTTCATATATCAGCAATATTGATCCAGAAAAAAATCATTCATTATTTCCATCATATGTTACCAATCATGTAATCTTTTCTTTCTTCAAGTTGCTAATTAGAGAATGAATTCATCTATAATGCTAGTATATGAAGTTTTGAACATTATGCCCTGAGGGTGATATTTGATTATGTTCTCCTATTGCAAAGTCTAATTTTTGGAAGAAGATTCCCAAACCTCTGCCAGTTTGTACTCTTTCCATTCTTTACTTTGAGAAGTATTGTTCAGGGAGAATCAAGAAGCTTAAAAAAAATATATCAAGCAACAAATTAACAGTATGTAAATTCTTCCATTCAGATGCAATTGAAAGAAGAAAAGGGTACTGTAGGACTCTAGGAGAAGTAGGGTAGAAACTTTCCGCACAGAACTATGAGGTAAGAACACTGTCAATGATTTACGGGCGTTCAGCCCGGTTCCGTGACGAAGGGGACGGGGGATCCACGGGTCCACACCCCGTGAAAAGGGAAAAGGGAAAAAGGGTAAGGAGATGGCCCTGAGAGCAAAGAACAGCGGCAACAATCTGAGGAGAAACAAACTAATTTACTAAATAAG
>NC_034412.1:78864992-78866868 GCF_002078875.1 Numida meleagris | reverse complement strand
GGGGGCAGGGCCCCTCTACTTGTTACCTCCCTTGTTCTTCTGATCAGGGCCCTTACGGCTTTTACCACGTCCCGCAGCGACAGGAGCGGAGAATTTCGCCTTGGCTAGCAGTTCTGTTGCCCGTGCTTGTAGTGCAGGAGTGGGTTTTTTGTGCCACTTCTTCATGTCTTCTCCATGGTCACGTAGGAAACGCCACAATGCAACGCGTGACATAGTCTTACTGTTGTCACTTGCTTGAGCAGGAGAATGTTTTCTTCTTCTAATAGCTGAGATGTTGGATGATGTGAGTTGGGAGGACAACAAGTTGCTCAGCCTCTCCTGTAGGGTGTCTTGACAATCCTGATTGTCATCAGGTTTATCGTCATGAGGCAAAGAAGTCAGTTCCTCTATTATATCATCGTGATCACTCTCAAGTCTATCCAGTCTTTCAGTTACCTTTACAATGGCAACTTGCAGAGGCGTTAAATGTATCTCAAAGTCATGGAGCCTGGAGATCAGTTCACCCATAGGGGGTCTTCTTTCCCATCTGCCATACATGGCTGCTAATGTACCGGCGTACTTTTCTGGTGCAGTTCTTGTGAATGTACGCCACATGTCTGGTGTACATTTGACTCTCTCAGGATCATGTTCCTGGTTTGGATCATCAGGAATGAATCCAGGGTCATGTAACATTTCCACTACAGCACATTCTCTCAAATAATGGATGCCTTTTTCCATAGCAGTCCATTTCTTTGCCTCAGGCATCAGATCGTTTTTGACGGGGTATTTTTCCTTCACAGCTAATAGCATCCGCTTCCAAAGGGTGAAGGACTCATCCTGGCATCTACTGATATCTCTGTCAATCGCTGAGTCTCTGGCAATGCTTCCCAGCTGGCGGGCTTCTGTACTGTCTAGCAGTGCACTGTTGGCCCCACTGTCCCAGCATCGAAGTAGCCAGGTGACAACGCGTTCACTTGGGTGCCGTGTAAAGTCTTTTCTCAAGACTTGAAGTTCAGACATTTTCAGAGGACGAGTAGTAAGGATTTCAACGTCTCTTTCAGTTGTTGTTGCCCTGGTGGGCGTTGGTGACCGGGATCTTGTTGAGGGCCCCTCTCCTGGACTTTGGGGTGGCTCCCCTGGACCTTCTCGCTTTGCTGTCTCCTGTTCCGGAGGAAGCGATATACGTTTCACCTTCCGTCCTCTTACAGGGGCAACTGAAATCAGTTGTGGTGCCTCCTGTGGTTGATCAGGCTGGTTGTTTTCCATGCTCTGTCTCTCACGCTCGGCTTGGACCAACTTTTCTGATATGGCATGAAAGTTGGATTGGAGGGCGTGTAGTTCGGACTGAAGACTGTTAAGCTTGGATTGCAGAGTGTCCCGCTCATTTTGTAAACTTTCCCTTTCCTTTTGAAAACTCTCCCTTTCATTTTGGAAACTCTCTCTCTCAGCTTGGAAACAATCTGTTTTAGTTTGGAGACCCTGTATTTTGGTTTGGAGACCCTGTATTTTGGTTTGGAGACCCTGTATTTTGGTTTGGAGACCCTGTATTTTGGTTTGGAAACTCTGTCTCTCATTTTCAAACTGTCTCTCCCTCTCTGGGATAATATTGAATAAGGCCCAATAAGCATGAGCTAGGCCCCAAATGATTTGTGCCTCCTCAGATTCACCAGAGCCATCACATCCCTGTCTCAAATATTCGCTTAGGCTCTCAGGATCTTCCAGGTGTTCAGGAGTAAAGTTCCATGACACCGGAGATGCCCATCTCTTTAAGGTCTCTCCCAAGTTTCTCCACACTCCCTGCCACTCAGTATTCTCTGGCTTTAGAGAGGGCTTCCTCAAAAAATAGATACTGAGTGAAATGAGTAGTTGTAGTGCATTCAAGGCGATTAGAAACATG
>NC_034412.1:78860377-78864637 GCF_002078875.1 Numida meleagris | reverse complement strand
ACCAGGTACATTCACTACATGATGTTATGATGTGGAGTACCAATAACCGAAAATCACAAAAGCATGACAAACACTGAAGCAATTATATTGAGAAATCTGCTCATTAAGGAAGCATTCCTGTATATTTAGGTATCTTTAAAAGTTTTGATCTTATCAAATAGTGTCTTCCATGCATGATCAGCATGCAATGTTAATATTTATTTATTGTCTCCTACCAATAGAACAAAGTCATTGGCTGCAGACTGCTAGATGCTGTGCAAAACTGTTATAAAAATTTTGCTTAGTTCTAAAGCAATTCAGTAAAGCTTACAGAATACAAGAAAAAAGGTTCAGTACGAGTTGAAGTAGCAAAAATTTGACTGTGGGACTGGGGGATGATGGATAGTTGCATCAGTTCAACAGCATAACTTTTTTGTTACTGTATTTTTAACTGCAAATGAAGACTTGAAAGATTTGACGGGGAAAAAAAAAAAAAGCCTTAGCCTGAGCGTTTGAGAACTCCCTTTAAAAGGAGAAAAAGAAGAAAGTGCAACACTGCAAAACAGAATAGAATGACTAAAAGAAAACTCATACAAGTAAAACTGTACTCATAATCTAATATGTACATAGCTACCAAGAAAGAAAGCTTTCATAGAATTATAGAATCCTTAGAGTTGGACTAGGCCTTTAAAGATTCCTTCCAACTCCCCTGCAATGAACAGGGACATGCACAGCTAAATCAGGTTGCCCAAGGCTTGTTCGTGCCCTGAAAGTCTCCAGGGATGGAGCATTAATCACATATCTGGGCAACCTGTTCCTGTGCCTCACCACCCTCACTGAAAAAGACTTTACTCTCTTCTATCAAAGTGAGGTAATTTCTACATTTGTAATTGCCCATTTACAGTTGTAAAGAGTTGTCTTTTCAAACAGATGACATGATTTCATTGTAATCAAAGACATCAGACTGCCCACAGAACAAATGTTAAGTAAAACATGAGAAAGCGTGGAGAACGTCATTACATGAGCATGGATCTCTGTAGTGGTAAGCTCACACCTTTTATGACTGCCCAGGTAACAATGAGAGGAGAACATCATATCATCCCTGTGATATTTTATGAACAATGCTGCTTTGGTATCATCTTGCAAACTAACCCATGGTATGTTTGAACAGCAATCATCACCTTACTTCATATCACAAAAAAATGAGATACAAAACATGCCAGAAAGCAAACTGTAAACTTTGATTCATTCTCAAAGTCAAGGTGTATCTATTCTGAATTCAGATCAGCAAGTTTTTAAGCAAGTTTCCTATCATAGAATCACTGAATAGTTAAGGTTGAAAGGGGCCTCTGGAGGCCATCTAGTTTAACTACCAAGCACAGTGAAGTGCTTCCTAAAGATATTCCTAGATGCAACCTCCTGTATTTCAGGTTGCGCCCATTGCCTCTCTTTCTGGCACTAAGCACAACTGAAAATAGCATGACTCTGTCCTGTTTGCACACTTCCATCATGTGTTTCTAGACAATGATAAGATTTCCCCTCAGCCTCCTCTTCTCTAGGCTGAACAGTCCCAACTCTCTCAGCCTCTCCTCACGAGAGATGCTCCAGTTCTTTCACTGTCCTGGTTGCCCTCCACTGGACTTTCTCCAGTGTATCCATGTCTCTCTTGTACTGGGAGGCCCAGAACTGGTTGCAGCGCTCTAGATGTGGCCTCACCAGTGCTGAGCAAGGGGGGAAGGATTACCTCTCCTGACCTGCTGGTGATACCTTGCCTAATGCAACCAAGAGTAGTAGTTTTCCTAGCAGGAAGTGCACAGTATTGACTCATACTCTACTTGGTGACCACCAAGAACACCAGTTTTTTTTTTTTTTTTTTTTTTTTTTTCCTGCAGAGCTGCTTTCCAGATGGGTGCTCCCAGGTGTAGGGCTCTGGGCTTCTTCCTGTGAACTTCACAAGATTTTTGTCAGCCTACCGCTCCAGCCTGTCAGGGTCCTCCGAATGGCTGAGCAGACAGACCTCTTGTGAATCAGCCACTCCCACCAGTTCTGTGTCACCTGCAAATTTTTAAAGAACGAGCTCTATCCAAAAATCCAGCTTGTAAATGAAGATGTTAAACAGTACTGGACTCAGTACTGACCCCAGAGTACTCTGTTCATTACTGGCCTCTAACAAGACTTGGCACCACTGCACCACTATCCTCAGGGCCTGGCCATTCATCTGCTTTTTAACCACTTCAGTGCCTGCTCATCCAGACCATACTTCAACAACTTCTCTATGGAGGACAGTATCAAAGACCACGTCATGATTCTTATTCAGTTTTCCTTTTAATTCCAAAATAAACAAACTAGATTCCTTCCAGGCAGATATGCTCCAGAAGGATATCTAACAATCACAGGTATTCAGCTATTTAAACTAGACTGAAGTAAAATTCTTTAAAATAAACACGTTACAGATGTTGGCTTTCAGGAACAGAATCTCTTCAATTGCTTGCACTAGCTGAGATGAACTCAGCTGATCACCAAAGTTGGCAGGAATAATCAAGAACTGTAAGACCTACTGTTGTGGTTTAATCTGGAAGATATCTAAGCACCACACAGTTGCTTGCTTAATTCCCACCCCGCAAGTAGGATGAGGGAGAGAATTAGAAACAAAATAGAACTTGTAGGTTGAGATAAAAATTATTTACTAAGACAGAAAAGGGAAACAAAAACATGATTATTACTATGTATAGATATCCTCAAAGCAGCTGTTCACCAACCTGCCAATTGACACACAGCCAATCCCCAAGTAGCAGGCTCTCTACTAGCTAGCTCCACACAGCTTTATGACCTCTCTCACAACATCACAGAATAACCCCTTGCCTAATTCAGAACAGGTGTCCTGGCTCTGCCCTGCCCCCTGCTGCCATGTCACAAAGGTGGCAGCTCTTCTCTGCTGGGGGGCTTGATCTGTCTCAGTACTAAGTGTGTTCTTACTGCTCAGTAACAGCAGAAACAGTCTACTGTTAGTACTGCCTTGGCTGAAACCAGGACAATGTCCCCATCTTATTCTGTACCGTTTGCTTCATGCTCAGGTGTTTCACTTTGCCTTACATTCTAATTAATTACACAGATAACATTCTTGTAGTCTATAGGCAATCCCTCCAAATTGTCTATAGAATTAATTTAGTCCATGACCTGGGCTTTATCTGTCATAATGGTTCTTCAGGGCAGAAGAGAAGATGCACAGAGATGGATTGTTGCATGCTGGTGCCAGCTCTGGTTTAAAGAAAAATGTCAGAATTCATTCTTCTTTAATCTGGGTTTTTCTTACTGTAATGCAGGTACAATAACAGGGTTATTGCTGTTCTCACCCAACATCAAATCCCCTTGAGGTGCACACCAGATATCTCCATCCTTCTGCATTACCCACCAAGCACACCCAGGTCCTTGAGTAAATGCAAATCCACCGATGGGCTTGCCTTTTTCTGAGGCAAGAATAACCCATACTGTCCCACCCAGCATGTTTTTCATGTGTATTATGGGGACTTTATCTCCTTCTATAGCATATAACAGTTTCGACTGGGCAGGACTGGCAGATCCCAGATTGTTGACTAAACATGTAGCTTTTGCTAAATGGGTGTCCCAGTGTTTGAATGTCCCAGAACCTATTTGCTGTCAGAATAATTTTTTAGCAGTCGAGCTGTTCAATTTTTCCAGAGGTTGGTGCATCATAGGGGATGTGATATACCCACTCAGTGCTGTGCTCTTTGACCCAGGTGTTTATAAGGTTATTTAGGACGTGAGTCCTGTTATCAGACTCAGTTCTTTCTGAAGTGGCACGTCACCACAAGACTTGCTTTTTCAAGGCCCAGCATAGTGTTTTGGGTGGTGGCATGGCGTACAGGATATGTTTCCAGCCACCTGATGGTTGCTTCCACATTGTAAACACATGGTGCTTGCTGTGGTGTGTGTGGAAGAGTGATATAGTCAACCTGCCTGGCCTTCCCATATTTATATTTCAACCATCATCCGCCATACCAAAGAGGCTTTATCTGTTTGGCTCACTTAGTGTCATGGTTTTATGATTTTCGGTTATTGGTACTCCACATCATAACATCATGTAGTGAATGTACCTGGTTCTCAGAAAAGAAGGACTACTACGGTCCCCACGGTACTTTGCTCCTCTGTTACCATTTTCCAGCCGGAGGGAAAAGATAAAAGCTCGCAGTATAAAAACTTGCAGATCACGAGACCTCGTCCCTTTTTCCGCCATCTCTCGTCTTGGCAGCACCTCGCTCT
>NC_034412.1:78857051-78860117 GCF_002078875.1 Numida meleagris | reverse complement strand
TGGGTCCCCCGTCCCCTTCGTCACGGAATCGGGCCTAACGCCCGTAAACCGTTGACACTTAGTAGCAGCTCATATTTTACATTAATGGATAACCCGTGCAATAGCATCCATGGTCAAATCCGTCCCTCAATCCCAAGCCCATCTGTAGGTTGCATCTCTTTCTTGATGGCCTGAGGTGTCATGATCCCATAGATTTAGAAATAATTTACCCTTATATTGCCAGTCCAGATCTACCTGAGCCACTTCAATCCTAGCAACCCAATCCACCTGCCAGTTGTTTTGATCACAGAATCACAGAATTGTCGGTGTTGGAACGGACCTCTGGAGATCACCAAGCACAACCCCTCTACTAAAACAGGTTACACAGTAATCCTACAGTAGCCCTACAGTAAGGTTACACAGGAAAGCATCAAGACAGGGCTTGAATATTTTGATGTTCTTCAGTGGCCTGACTCTTGGGTACGTGGGCATCTACATGATGTACCTTTCCAGCCAAGTTATCTACCTTACCAGCAATAGCTTCCTACAGTGATGTATCCCAGATGGGTTTGCCTTTACACTGCCAGTTGTTCTGCTTCCATTGCTGTAACCACCCCCATAGGGCATTTGCCACTATACATGAGTCAATTTAGAGGTAGAGCACTAGCCACTTCTCTCATTCAGCAATGTCTACAGCCAGCTGGATATCCTTCATTTCTGCAAATTGTCTTGATTCACCTTCTCATTCAGTAGCTTCTGCAACCTGTCGTATCAGACTGCAGACAGCAGCCTTCCACCTCTGAAACAACAATAAGACAGGACCCATCACTAAACAGGGCATATTTCTTTTTACTCTGGTCGTTTATTGGTCAGTGCAAGCTCTTCAGAACGTCACCTCCTTCTCTGGCAATATTCCAAAATCTTTGCCTTCAGGACAGTCCATGATCACTTCCAAGATTCCTGGGCAGCTGGAGTTTCCTATTCAAGCTCATTGTGTAATCCACAAGTGCAACCCACTTACTCCATGTTAGAATCAGTTGCATGACGTGTGAAGGGGACCCTCCCATTAAACATCCAGCCCAGCGCAGGCATTCGGTGTGCCAACTGGAGATGTGCTTCAGTACCAGCCACTTCTGAAGCAGCTGGCATCCCTTCACACGATGACATGATCTCTTTTTCAGTTGAAGCGTAGTGGACTTCGGATCTGTTGTATCCCCAGCTCCAAAACCCTAGGGGTTGACCTCAAGTCTCCCCTGGAGCTTTCTACCAGAGGCTCCAAGTGCTATGTCACAACTAATATTGCCAATGCATTTTCCTCAGTCCCTCTGACAGCAGAGTGCAGGCCACTGTTTGCTTTCACCTGGAGGGGAGTTCAGTATACCTGGAACCGTTTGCCCCAGGGGTGGAAACACAGCCCTACAATTTTCCATGGGCTGATCCAGACTAGTCTGAAACAGGAGAAATTCCTGAACACCTGCAATATATTGATGACATCATTGTGTGGGGCAACACAGCAGACTAAGTTGTAAAAAATGTTCTCTACACTGCAGCTGGGGAGGATGGCTCCATGTTGTGTGCCAAAAGGACTGCTGTGGTTTAACCCAGTGGACAGCTTAACACCACACAGCCATTTGCTCAATCCCCACCCCAAATGGAGTGAGGGAGAGAACTGGAAACAAAATAGAACTTGTGGGTTGAGATAAAAACTATTTACTCAGACAGAAAAAGAAAATGGGACAGCTCCTGCTTTCTTCTCACCGACTCACACATGCAGACCCTCTGCTGTCTAAATCTTGTCACATTAATCCAATGCAAGGTGTGCAGTGGTGAGTGCCAATATTTGACCTGAAAAGACTCTGGAAAGTCAGTTTTACAGTGGAAATGCTTGTTTATGTTTTCTCTTAGTGAACCATCATGGGCGTAGTACCATGATATATTGCAATTTATCCAAATTCATTTAATTTGAAGTTCTACTATTCCGCTGTTTGCAGATATTTCCACTTATTTTTATTTCTCTGAAGGCAAGTGTTTCTCTCATTGTTTCTCTGGAGGCAAGTGTTGATTTTTGTTTTTGTTGTTTTGTTGTTTTTTTTTTTTAAAGCTTCATTGTTCTTTTTTCATTAGTTTTCTGAAATATGAAGAACTTTAATTTGCTGAACCCTGACCGCTAAAACTATTGTAAATGGAAGCGAGTAAAGAACAGATATGTGGCTCTTAATTAGACATCAGATTAGGAGAAGTACTAGCAAGGACACAGTCATTTCAAGCATCTCTTGAGAGAAGAACGTCAATGATCAATACAGTTTTTCCTTTATGAAGGGAAGCAGTGGGGGTAAAAATGCCAGAATTGAAGTCTTTTTCTTTCTTTTAGCTATTCTTTCATACTTCCTTGGAAAAAATAATTGTTCCAGATTAAAGTATTAAAAATTAAAAATAGATATTTGTTATTTTTTTATTAATTATGATATGCTAACAGCCTGTCTTTAAAATCATGCACTTGGGTTTTTATTTTTCTAATGAATAATATTCTCAACTGACCTATCACCTTGCTGAAACTGAACTATCATTGCACTAAAAATACTCCATAGAGACACAGAAACCATTGCAAATGAATTCATCACTATTTAGTTTTGCCTCTGCTTTTCATCATAGATGAAATAGACACAGTGAACATTTTTTATCTTTTCTTCCTCCTTTAAGGCTGTCATGGTTTTATGATTTTCGGTTATTGGTACTCCACATCATAACATCATGTAGTGAATATACCTGGTCCTCAGAAGAGAAGGACTACTACAGTTCCCACGGTACTTTGCTCCTCTGTTACCATTTCCAGCCGGAGGGAAAAGATAAAAGCTCGCAGTATAAAAACTTGCAGATCACGAGACCTCGTCCCTTTTTCCGCCGTCTCTCATCTTGGCAGCACCTCGCTCTCCAGCCGTCTTATTTTTGGTAGTAGAGTAAGGTCTACCTTGATTTTGGGACATTCTCTCTCTCTGTATTGGATTTATCAGCTTAAATTGTAATTATTGTGTGTTGTACTATAGTGTGTTGTTTTGCATTCCGATATCTTATTTAGTAAATTAGTTT
>NC_034412.1:78803402-78856956 GCF_002078875.1 Numida meleagris | reverse complement strand
TGGGTCCCCCGTCCCCTTCGTCACGGAATCGGGCCTAACGCCCGTAAACCATTGACAAAGGCATAACAAGTACTTCACACAATAAAGGGTCATAGGGATGGGCTTTAGTAGAAACAATATTTATCCTGGGAGCATCTGCATTCCTAAGCTGAAATTTATAGTTCATTTTGCTTATAATCTCATAATATTAACTATTAGCCTCTAATATTAAATACAGTATATTCCTCTCAAAAAGTTAGCACTAGAGCTGTTCCAAAAGATCAATCATGAACATATCAAGGGAAAACATCACTAAATTTGTTCAATTACAATCGTTCCTAGATGTATGCTTCAGACATTCTTAGAACTAGAAATCCAAATGTGTAAGTTCCAGTTTTTATAGAATCATATCATAAAATGGCTTGGTTTGGAAGGGACCTCAAAGATCATCTTCTTCCAACCCCACTGCCACAGACAGGGTTGCCAACCACTAAATCATGCACTAGGTCAGGCTTCCCAGGACCCCATCCAGCCTGGCTTTAAATGCATCCAAAGATGGGACATCCACAGCTTCTCTGGGCAGCCTGTACCAGTGCCTTACCACCCTCTAAGTGAAAAACTTCCACATGACATCAAATCCAAATCTTCCCTCTTTTAGTTCCCTCTTGTCCTATCACTATCTAGTTGTGTAAAAAGTTGGTCCCTCTCCTGTTTACAAGCTCCCTTCAAGCTTGAAAGGCCACAGTTAGGCCTCCCCAGACCCTTCTCTTCCACAGGCTGAAGAAGCCCAGCTCCGTCAACCTTTCTTCATAGAAGAGATGCTGCAGACCTTTGATCATCATCGTGGGTCTCCTCTGGATTCATTCCAACAGCTCCGCGTCTTTCTTGTGCTGGGGCCCCAGGCTTGGAGACAATACACCAGATGGGGCCTCATGAGGGCAGAGCAGAGACAATCTCCTTCCTCACCCTAAGTCCACCTCTCTTTTAATGCAGCCCAGGATACTGTTGGCCTTCTGGACTGCAACACTGCTGACTCATGTTAAGTTTTTCTTTTTGGATGATTCTATGATTTAGTAAAATGTACAGGTATTTGCCTGCCTGTTAAACCCAATAACTGCAAATTGTGATAGAAAATTTGGCGTTGTAGCCTTAAGAGCACCTGAGATAATTCAGTGTTTTTTAGGAAAATCTTGGATCAAGCTTCTCAGTCAATTGAGTTCTGGCAATTACAACACAGCCCAAGCACACAGAAAATAATTGTGGTACACAGAAGACTGCATAGCCAAACCGTCTACTAGCTGTCTAACAGGCAGCAACAGAGCTATTTGCAGACCCTTAGTATATTGCTCTTTGGAAAAGTATTGCTTCAGAAAATTAATCAAAATCCAATTTTGTGTGTTTTTGTATATATATTGTAAGAGATTATTCTTTTCTGCACCTTTGCCTCAAAGCTTGCTGAAGAACACAGATGGACAAGTCCAGGCAAGTCCTGGTCAAAGATGGAAAAATCTTTTGGCTGAAGATTTGCAGCCAGGGGCAAGGAGAGAGAGATAAGTAGCAGCTTAATGGCTGGGAAGCGGTCTTTTGTGTGGGTTTATCTCGAGGGAGATAGCCATCTCAGGAGTGCTGCACATAACTCTTACCAAAGTTCCCAGGCAACATTTGAACCGTTGTTTCTTAATCTCATGTCGGGTATACATATATCAAAGAACCTTCCTCTCACTCTTATTATCAGAGCGAGACATATATATGACATACTTTCAAAGATAAATACATAAATATGTATGTAAATAAAATATGTACTTACAACATACATAAAACACTATGGAGATATTCTTATTTCAGTAAGTACTTCTCTAGTACTTGTTTTCATCTTGACCAGATTTCCAGTAACTTTTAAGACAAAGTCTTGAAGACACTGGTGGTATATCCTGCGCAGTGTGCATCATCACAGCATGTCCTCCCCAGCAACCCATTTCTTGTAACATACTGCTTACAAAGCCTCCAGACTTTAACCAAATTCAGGTCATGATATGTTGTCTTTGCTATATTAATTAGCATCAGTTCAAAGTTCTTTGTTAACACGGGAAATGAAGATTCCCTTAAAGAATAATATGAAACATTAATGATTAAATAAATCCTCAAGAAGTTCAGATACTTTTGAAAGAGTTATAGACAGTCTGAGCCCTAGTTCTGTAAAAATATAAAATAGCTGACTCTCAATAAGTGATATGATTAAAATGGAATCTAAAGAATTCTTGCTGAAGCAAAGCCAGATAACTAGGGTTTAGTCTTGCCTCAATTTGAAGCCCCATGAGACATTCTAATTTTCAAAGGTGTTTGAGGAAACATGGATTTTAATAATCACATCAAAAAATTGCTCGGCTTGCACTTTAGAAAATAATCTAATCTACAGTGTAGTATTTTTCTTATTCTATATAGTACTACAAATAGCCTTGAATATCAGAGAAAGAACTAAATTTGAAATTTAGGGAAAGTAAAAGATATTTGGCACATTATATTAATCCAGTCTCTTCTCCTTAATAAGGTAAACCATATAACTTCATCTTGAATTGCTAAATTAAGTCAGAATTTGCTTGAACAACAACCCTTCTTCCAGAAAGATGTGATAGATTTACAATTAAACTAGCAAAGTGGCATACAGTTAATACCTAGATGGCAACTTATGAATAGTATTCAAATTCAAATTCAAATATTATATTCCAAATAATCTTCCTCTCTCAAGTCCAAACACTTTTATATCTTGGTCACTTTTAGTTTAAACTCTAGAGGGGGTATAAATCAGTCATTCAGAGCTGTCATAATTCAGCTGTTCTATTACTATTCTCCTGAAAGACAGTAATGACTACAAATTGTACGGTTTCACATTTTGTTTGAAAGCCAAAGGGACTGTTAAATATTTCATCCTCTTTTAAGCTTTTCTTTTTAGACTTTCAGCTCTGCACTAAAAGTTCCCTTTTCTATGAGTAAGGGAACTCACTAGGTTTTCTGTGCACACCCCAAAAACCAGCTTCATGAGTGTCTTTTGCATATAGATGACAAATAACTTGATAGTAAGCTGGGCAATGGATAACAAAGAAAGTAATACTGCATAAAGGTCTGCAAGTCTAAAAAAAAGTATGCCATAGATCATTTTCTTAATGAGAAAATGTGCTATTTCCCACTCACTCATGGCTTATATATCCATGTTAATGTACAATTTCTACTTTTTTTCCATACCACATAAAGTTTCATAGAATCATAGAATCATAATACGTTCAGAAACTTCAGAACAGTAGTTCACATTATTTATTTAACACCAACTAACAGAATTCCCTACAAAGTTTGGAAGAGATATCTGGTGAGATGTGAATTGGCATAGAACAAGTGACCTTTGACCAGTGACCAATGACTTTGGTGCAAAATCTTTGGGTGCCTCATGTCACTCTGAGAGTAACTTCACTTATATGCTTGAAAATGTATCTATGTTCACTTGGCATGAATAAACAAAAGGCTTGGACTAAGGCATAAAGCTGACCTTAATCAGTAAAATACTTTGAGGTGAATCTGAGCACATCCCAGAGACACGTGCAGGTCACTGACATAGATTGCCCCAGCCATGTGCTTCACCAATACATAGCAGTCACACAAAACGGACAGAGGGAGTAGAGTCCCTTTCCTACCCTCAGACTGGCAGAGACAACAGGTCATTTAGACTGTTTATAAGGAAAAGTTTTTTGCAGTAAGGGTAGTGAAACACTGGAACAGAGATGCTTCAACCCTGGAGACATTCAAAGTCAATCTGGATCAGGCTCTGAGTAAGATGATCTAGCTGTAGATGTCCCTGTTCATTGCAGGAGAGTTGGAGTAGATGGCCTTTAAGGGTTTCTTCCAACTCAAACGATTCTGTGACACTTTTTCCTTCACATCCCCATGGGTTTGCAGAGCTCTGCAGTTTCTAAGTCCAGGGCATCCCTGGTTCACAATCCTATCAGTTGAAAAGTCCAGGTTGATCTTTCTGGAAGCAGCTCCTGTACTTTGATACTTTGATAGGTCATTGACTCAGTGACTGGGAGGTTTGCTTCCTGTCACTCAGTTTTTGCTGTGTCAGGTCAATGTCTTAGTGTTTTGCTTACTGTTCCCCCTTCTTTTCTTCTTATCATCCCGATCCAGAAATATTCAATCAGACAACCTTGCTTAAATCAATATTCACAGATTTCATCTCCTTCCTTATCAATTAGTACAAGTGCCCAGGTTTGGTTCCCTTCTGCATTGGTTCATCATTGCATCCCTTTCTTATTATCCCTGACCAGATACCCTTAAAGGAGCAGACACTCATTTTCTACATACCCTTTCAAAGATAATTGTGATAAAGGTCTAAAACATTCTGTGAATGGGATTGCACCTGAGCAGAACACATCATTATGATTTTAACAACAACCATATCAATTCTCTTACATCTACGGCTATGTGCAGTAAGGAAATATGTTTTGATTTCTCCTTATTCTTCTTATTCTTTTGAAATTTTTCCCTGAAGAGACTAGGGAGTCAAATATATCAATTGAAACCAAAACAAAACTTTAAATTCCCTATAAAAAGAAATGCAGTCTCCACATTTTTATTGTTTTCTTTTTTTTTTTTTACACATTGTTACTGATTTTTTGTTTTTGTTTTTGTTTTGTTTTTACATACAAACCTATGTAGTATTGGTTATCTTTCTGTGTTTTGTCCATATTTAGAATACAAGGTGTTTTTAAGCCAAGAGTAAATTATAATGACTTTCCACGTTTATGTATAATATTAAAGAGTTAGTTTAATCCAGCAGATCATTGCTGTGTCAATATATCTGAGGACACAGGTCTGAAAACGGTTGAGCAATTACAGTAATTTTCTTTAACCACAACAGATATTCATATTAAGTAGCTTAAGTATGGTTTATTAGCCGCAGCATTTCTATATGAGAATAAAAATACCAGTTGACATTTCTAAAGCACCTCCTGGTTATGAATTTCAGGGTGATCCATCAATAACAAATTTCACTAGAATTTGAAATCCCACAGTTGCATAGTACAACAGGTGAAATTTCTCCTTGTTATCATACTAGGAGTCACCATAGAATCATACTAAGGACATGTGTACTGGTTTTGTGTTATAAGCTCCCTGACTAAGCAATACAACAAAGAAACAGGCTGTTCCAAGTTAGCTGTGCTAAGAGCCAGAACCAGTCCAAAACTAGTTTGGCCCCACTGAAACACTTTCAAGCTGAACACTAGGCATAGGATGTACCAGCTCACTTGTGTATTCCCTTAAGATATTTTAAGTATCTTCCAGAAAAGAGCTGCCTCACATGTAACCAACTGAACATGTATCAGGAAGAAAAACAATTGTTTGAAGCTATGCATGTAGACATGCCTTGTCAGGGAGCAGGAAATTCAAATGCATGACACAAATTCTAGAGAGCCTGCTGCTCAAACACTCCCTACTCTGACACCATTTTGGAGTTGCATTTTCCAGCTTTTAATTTCCAAGGCAAGGTCAACAATAGCCTGAGCTTGTATAGCCTGAATATGCAGCCTGTTTTTTCTTTTTCCTTTTCTATTCTATTCTCCAGTGAAAACTGCTTGTTTGTCTTTCGTATGGAAACTTAAGGTGACTTCAGTCACTACTAAAGGAAATCAAACGGGTTGTATGTGAAATCAGACATAAAAGCATATTACCATAGCAAAAAGTGAAAGTATACTTTTGGTATGCAGCCAAACTGTCATTTAGGACTAGTAAATTATGATTAAGTAGCTAGTTTTCTAGGTGAGTTAGTATATGAAGAATTCAAAGAGCCTTGAGAGCTGCACTGCAGTTAATGGGAAAAATTGATATTAAAATACACTTCACATTTTACAAATTTTAAATACACTATTAGTTGATGTTATATTCAAATGAGGTCTGTATAAGTACTATGAGAAGACCACTCTGTATATGTATTACAGGTGATAAGAAGAGGAATGGCATGGCTAGCTTCAGATGTCAATGAATACAATATTGCAGGGTTTTTTGGTTATCTACAATTTTTTTCCTTTTCAAAAACACTGGAAAAATAATGTTGTGGTACTGCAAAACTTGAAAACGGGAAGTAAATCAAATCCTTCTTTAGTGCATTGAAACTGTGTAAGGTAAAGTCCTTTACAGTACATGGAATATTAATGTTTTCATATATTTAGAAATTCCAAGGATATAAAAATCTGCTATGGTCACTGAATTGTGACCTGGATTATGCAGACTGTTGACCCATGTGAAGTAGTTTTGGTATCATGCTTTTCTTATAACATCTATCTCAGCTACAGTACATCCTGATCTAATGTCTTCAAATACTGATTCCTAGATAAGCTCTTTCAGTGATTAATTAAAATATTTCATTATTTAGCAGATACTATTTAAATCTGTTTGCTTCTGGAAGTTGGATTGTCATGTTATATTCTTCTAGATTAAAAGCCAGCATGTTGTCAGTAGTCTTTGGTTATTATAGGTCCTTGTAGATATTGATCAAGTCATCTATAGGTAAAATAAATACTTTAGTTTCTAGCTATAACACACGATTTGCTTCACTTCAAATTACTGTAATTCTTTTATCTAAACCTCATCGGTTTCTGAAGATTTCAAATCTCATACCGGTCTCATTAATTTACTGTACAGAGGGAATAGACTTTCAGAATTCCTACTTTTCATCTTCATGTAAGGGGATTAGAAATTCAGTAATTCCAAAATTGTATTGGCCTTCAGTGCTACAGTGTGAGAAAAAGATCAAATGTTCAGCTGTTATCAGCCATGACCTTAAGTCATTTTTCATACTTCATATTTGTTGACAGCCATCTTGAAAATATTCTTAAGCAAAAACTACACTTAAAAACTGGACCGCCTGCTAATATCAATTTAATTCTAAGAAATGTGGGTCTGCATCTTTTTGTAAGATGATGAAAAATGCGTAATCCAACATAGTAATTAAGTGTTCTCCTTATTCTAAAGGTTAAGAAAATCTCTGTATCTCACAACAAAACAACAACAACAACAACAAAAACAACAATGAAACAATTAAAATGTTGAATTATTAAGCACACTTAACAAAAAACAATGCAACTTCACTAATTTTATTATTTATTCTTTTTCGAGCATATCGACAATAAGCATGAGTCAATTCTGCAGCACCTCAGTGGAAGTATTTGTTGTTATGAAAATGTCAAAAACTGTCAACAGTTTTGAAAATATTTTAGAATTTTTATATTAAACTAATAAAACTTAAAGAATATCTTTGCTTGCTTTTAGCATTTTGAAAAATATCTCCTGGTGGCTGATTTTATGATTCTAAATCTAAAAATCTTGACTGTCTCATCAAATTTCCATTTTAAATGACACTCTAAAGATTATTCTTGTGGATGGAACACTTTCTGTGGGTATGCAGAATATCATATCACATTTAGTCATGGATATTACTGTTCATTGTACTTTCTTCATAGTAGTCTGTATAGTGCTGTGCATTTCTGGCTGAAATTATGTTAATAGCACAGTAGTATATTGGCTATTGTAGGACTTGTATGGTGCTTGCTTTTTCTCTTTCACCGTCAGAAAAAGTAGGTTGAGGATGATCAAGAAGCTGGGAGGGGACATAGACAAGACATCTGACTCAAACTGACTAAAAGGATATTCCATACCAGATGATATTATTCTCAGAAATAACATCTTTGGGAAAGAAGGAGGAAATGTGGAAGATTATAGCATTTTCTTCCCAGTTATAATGCATGCTGAGGTCCTGCTTTCCAAGAAAGTGGTTTTACTTTTGCTATTAAAATATCATTAACTTAATCCCTGAGTCTTTTTACCTTCCTTTAATTGTTTTGACTCCCTGCAAAAAAGAATTGAGTTAAAGATACGGTGGATGTTTGGTTTCTGGCTGGGGTCAACCCAGCACATTCATAAAAAAAGGAAGTGAATATCACAGAATTTATTTTCTGGAACTGTATCAGGAATTAATGCTAAGAAAATTCTAGAGGAGAATAAAATATGACACAGGTCAACATGGCTTTGTAAGTACTGGAAGTTTTGTTTTGGAAGTTAGAAATATGCTTAGAGAATGTAGCAAGTATACAAAAGCCTACTAATAAACACATT
This sequence comes from Numida meleagris, assembly GCF_002078875.1. NCBI lineage: Eukaryota > Metazoa > Chordata > Aves > Galliformes > Numididae > Numida > Numida meleagris. The sequence goes on along the minus strand of NC_034412.1, from coordinate 78,848,820 downwards.
CAGTTGTTAAAATCACATAGAAAGAAAACAGTCTGTCACAGTACCTTGGCCAGTCAAGTGATCAAAAATAAAACTTAGCAAATCTTATCTATGTTATCTTTTTCTAAATGGAAACTGTGTCCCACCAAAGAGAAATTTTCTTGAATAATAGCAAATGTAATAAATAGGTATAACCAGTGATTTGTGCAACTAGCAATTTGTAGAATAAAGACACAGGAATGAGACCATCATGAAGCCTAATTCTCACTCTGACAATGAGTTTGTGAAAAGTTTGTGTCAGTTTCTATATCAACAGTATTTTATAATGCAGAGAGGATATAGAAAAACTTCATATAATATAATGCTAAAAGAGAACCTCATGAATAAAATAATATTTCTCCACTCAGGGCAGACCTTTGACACCATACAGAAATGCATGTTAGAATTGTGCATTGAATGGTGAAGATAATGAGAAACACTATTCAGCTGCCTGGCTTTCTCATTATTTATTACATTTTTTATTATATTCATACAGAAACCATGTTTCCATTACTTTACATGAGTCTATACACACAGGAAAATACCTATATGTATCTATAATATATCTTCAGATCATACATACATACATATATATACAGTATGCAATTATCCTCCTTTTTTTGGCAGACACAATATGGCTGTCTGTTTAGTACACCTTCCAGAGAAAAAGATCAATCAGGTTTCCACTCCAAATCCAAAATAAACAACAATAACAAAAGTTCCATCCCAAATTGAGACATAAACTCTGTCAAACACATAAACAAACAACAAAGAAACTTAGAAAAAATCATGTAAACTTTAAAGAAGCAGAGATTTCTGAAAAGACTTTCTTCTAACTTGATGCCTAGACTTGACAGAGCATTCTGATTCAAATATTGCCAGCACTCACCTTCTCCATTGCTGCAAATATTACAAAGAGTGTCTAGCAAGGGTGTAAACACTAATCTAGGTAATACGGACTTTCAAACCTTAACCTTGAATTTGGTTTAAGACCAAACTCGCTGAGTTAAATCTGAACATCTGGAATATCTACCTGTCATACGGTGAAGACTATCCCTAAGTAGGGAATCATTCTCCCTCAACTTTTTTGTCTTTTGAGGTGAGACTGGTTTATTTCAGTTTGTTTCCGTTCATATCCCTACCATTCTCATATAGATGAGAAAAAAGAAAAAAATAGAATAAAAGAAAAAAAGGCATATGAGGAAGGCAATATAGAGTTTGGAATATTTTATTTTTTTAATTCCTACAAAGGGAAATAGTCTCTTTTTTTGGAGAACTGAAATATCTGGAGGCAAGAACAAAACAGACAAATAGATCATGCAATTTTTTTTTTCTCCTAGTATGCAGAGAAGGCTGATTACTTTTCTCCTGCATAAGTATACCTTATGGTTAACCACAGGCTTGAATTTGTTTGAAATAAAATGCTATCCTATTCAACTTTCTGTGGTATTTTATGTAAAAATTTCTCTTTAATATCACTAGTAACAATGTTTTTTCTCTGATTCTTTTTTTTTTCATACTGTTGAATATATTATGTTCTCTTAAAACCTAAACTATTTCTCAGTAACTGTCCAGAGTTTTCTTACAAGATTAGAGCTGAGGTCTAGATCAACATTTTCAGAGAGCCAAAAAAATATATCGTATTTGTTTTTTGTCTCAAGATATCAAGGTATGTTGGATTTTTCATCTAAATAAAATAGAGTATCTTCTCAGGATGTACTACTTGGTATATTCCAACTGGTATATTTAGCTGGTCTTGTGACATTTTAAACTAAAAACCCTTTTGCACTGACATATCCCTAATTACATAAAGTTTTACTTTTCAAATAAAGTTCTAAATTAACATAGATTAACACAGACCTCTCTCATATTTGCCTCAAATGTATTCTCAGCCTAGTATGTCAAACTTAGCACTTGTCTTCATGAAATGTCTGAATTTTCTATTACAAATAATAGGAATAAACTACAAAAATTTCTAAGGTGCAATTGGCAATACCAATTATAACATGCCTAGAGTGCTATTTTGTCATTGTACAGCATCAAGCTTTTTGACACATTTATATAATGCAAATATTTGTGTGTACTTTCTGCTTTGGGAAGAATAGGTTATGTATGCTTATAACTATTCCAGATATGGCCTTATGTCTCATAAGTACATAATGAGCATTCTTCTGCAATTATTTTGATAATTAAATATTCTACCAAGTTTCATTCTAGAAACAGCTTTTGTTATTGTTTCCACAAGCAACCAACTATCATGTAACAATTGGCATTGTCAGAGATTATTTAACCTCATGCTTAATGTAGGGAGGAAAATGTAGCTGAAAGAAATGAAACAAATACAGAATCTATTTTACTGATTAACTCTTCCATTTCTATAGAAGCTAGGAAGACTTTCTACTTCATTCAAGAGGCTATGTTAAAGGCTACTGTCAAAGAAAATGTGTTGCTTATATTCCTTTATATCTACAAAACTAATTAGCAATCTTCATAGTGTTGTAAACTGTGAGTGGATACTAAGCCTACACACAGTTTAGCCTCAGATTTAACAAATATTGGGTCTTTATAGGTTCTATATAGAGGTTGAAGGGAAAGTTCCCTGATGCTTACACTATCAAATAGAATTAATAAAAACAGTAACAGCAAGTTAGTATGTAAATATAAGATATACAACTCTTCAGACAGACTCAGAATCTTAATAGAGGCAAAAGGGAAATATTGGGGTGTTAAAGTGGCACAAGTAGATCTTTCCTAAGAAAGTTGGAAAGCTGTGAAATAGCTAGGGAAGAAAATCAGACAGGAAATCTAATATGTTTTGAAAGATTTACGAAAACACATTTCTTATTGGGTTTTATCAGATGGTGCTTTAAAAAAAAATGGCAGTCCTGGGCTTCCATATATTTAACTTGGCTTCTTCATGTTTCCAGAAAGAGATTATCAAGGGCTGTATTAGACTGCTAAATTGTATTCCAGCAGATGTAGGATCATGGCATGTCCAAACGTGAAAAGACCTAGACAACAGAAATCATCTGGAAGGGGTTAGATTTGAATATTTCAAAATTATGGAAGTCACAATTCTTCACAAGTAGCTGGTCTATAATTCTAAGTTCTAGTCTTTATGTCTTATAAGTCTTAATGCCTAGGTTTCATTGAAAAACAAGGCTTGAAGATTTCTCCTTCTCATTATTTACCTTACTTTATTTGTTTTTATTTTACTTTTATGGTTAGGTTTGAAAGTATAGTTATCCTACTTTTTTGTGCCTTAGAAATAAATTTTCTGCATCCTAGAAATTCATTCTGCTTTCATTGTATACTTGAAAACACGGAACTTCTACTAACTGTATGCTATTGCGATGTTCTTTGAAAAACTATGTGTCCTATGAATCACTGGAGAAAATGAGGGAGTTTTGTTTGTCTTTCTGCCAGTAAACTAAGAAAAAATATAAGTGCATTTCAATGAAAGCTGATTCAGAATTTCTAGGATAGAAAATTAGAGCAATGTCTCATAGACTTACTGAGAAAGTATATTGAATGAAAAATTATCTCAAAGGTGGAAAAGCACTTCTATCTTAGGCTGTGTAGCATGATGTTCATTTGTAAATTGCAAATAGACCAAAAGGACAGCTTTATGCTAGTGTGTTAAGTTTCTAGTGCCAATAGCTATACCACTGAATACTTGCGTAAGTAAGTTCCAGAACTCTAAACTAAGAGTCAAGAAATGTCAAAACAATAAGTACTGCAACCAGTAACATCATTGATTTGTAAAAACAAGCTAAATTTTCCATCTTAATAGCACAGATAATTTGTCCTTTCAGGCTTTGCAAGCAACATCTACAGATTCTGACAAGATTTCAAACAAACTCTTACTTGGTAATAATTTGTTTAAAAATATTTAAAACAAACATGAGAAAAAAACAATAACGTGCTCTGTTGCAGGAAAATCAAAGCAACAGCAAACAAGACCAAAAATTGTGGAAGTTCTTTTTTTTTAAGGATATGAGTTTCAGATCCAGTAGGGTGAGTCTGCAAACAAAGGTGAAATATGAGGATATGTATGTCTGAATAGATGGGTTACCAGAGAAAGAAAAAGATTCATTATCTTTATAATAGCACTGTTATCAGTGGATCCAGCTTTAGACCTTGGACTACGATTTATTTCTCTGTTCCTAAGGATGTAACTCCTCTACAGATGGTTAGCTTTTTCCTCTCTCTCTCAAATTTTGAGTCTCCCCTTCCTATCTCTCCAAAGTTTATATTCCTAACTCATCCACTACCAACATGTTCCCATAATCTTCCATCAGACAAAATACTTATTTTTTCTCATTCTCTGTTCTCCTCAAAAGCTTACTGAATTTGTTTGGTATTTTTTTGACTATCTTGAGCTTCTTTCCTCATTTTTTGAAGACTGGACATACACAGACGCTGGCCATGTGAGGGATGACTAATTCTTTGAGCAATTAACCTAGTTCATCACTCTTCTATGGTGTAAACTGATAGAAGTTAATCTGTTCCAAAAGAAAAAAGCACTTGTGATTCTTGTTCACTGGGAAGTAGGGAAATACATTTATGGCTCTATCTGTAGCTACTTATTTCTTAAAGCATTGAATAATCTACATTAGCTTGTATAGAAGGGTAGGTCTACACTGATGCAACACATCTACAGAATATCTAATCTACCTTCGGAATATTTACTAAGAAGCTTCAGGGCTCAGACAAATGACCAAGTCATCCAAATCACTTGTGCTAATTAATTGGTCATGTTCTTTGCTCGTCTCTGACAAATGTGAAGTGAAATGACATCTCAATAAATATTTAAGACATGCTTTCTCAGTTTGGTACAGCCAGATACCAGATTTTTTAATTCAGCTCAGTACATCAGCTGAGATAAATCAGATATTACTAGCCTCAGCCTTCAGGCTATACTTCATATAGGTAGAGACCTACATGTTGGAGTTAGTGGCAACAGTGTAAATGCCACTGCTCTTTTGCATGGGCTCCAGTATTTGTAGATTGTAATAAAAAATATAGTTTGAATGTGTCTTTTTCTTTTAATCTTCCCAACATCATTGTTGCACCAGAAAGCAGAAGATTCAAAAAATAAACAAACAAACAAACCAAATACCAAGCACAAAAACTTTTCCAAAATCAGTTCTTAAAGAAATCGTATAACTTTCCATGCAGCCCCACAGTTCCCCCAAATATACTGATGTAATATTGAGATTTCTGGAAGATTTTGGACAAAGATTGGCTGTTATTATCTAGGTAGCTCAGTCATTCATATAAATACTGGTACGAGCCTTCCCTAGCAGAAAAGATCTTTAAAGAATGGAACACTTCATAAAGTGCATGGATTTCCTGCTTGTAGATGCAATCAATACTTGTATCGGGCATCACTGGAGAAGTCTTGTAGGCATTCTGTACCTTCCCCGCATCAATTTCTCCATATGAACAAACAAAAACACCTTGTACAAAATGCCTGCATAACTTCTGGAAGAAAAATTGCATGCCCTAACTGTTTTGAAAAACACAAAAGAATTCTGTTCAGGTAGGTAATGAGCTGATCTAAATGAACAGTTTAATCAAGCAACAGAGAATCCTTCTCAAGCAATGAGGAATAATATAAGAACTGTGTATTTGTCATGGTTTTATTATTTTTGGTTATCAGTATTCCACATCATAACACCATGTAGTGTACTGGGAGTTAAAGAGTTAATGCTCCAGCTCCGTAGATCGTGGATAGTAGCAGGTACCTGGTCCTCAGAAGAACTACACTTCCCAGAGGACTTTGCTGCTCTGTCACCGTTTTCCATTCAGAGGGAAAGATAAAACTGTTTGCAGACCACAAGACGTTCTCTCTTCTCTTCCCGTCTCTGTCCTGGCAGCATCTCACTCCCCAGCCGTCTCACCATCAGTACTAGAGTAAGGCCTACTTTAATTTTGGACACTCTCTCTGATTTTATTGGATTTATTAGCTTAAATTGTAATTCTATTGTATGATATTGTGTTACTTTGCGTTCTGATATCTTATTTAGTAAACTAGTTTGTTTCTCCTCAGATTGTTGCCAGTGTTTTGTTTTTAGGCCCATCTCCCTACCCTTTTCCCTTTCCCGGGGTGTGGGTCCCCTGCCCCATTCATCATGGAACCGGGCCGAACCTGCCTGTAAACCGTTGACAGTATTGATGGAAAGCTTTCTTTTCACATGGATGTCTGAGGCATTCTGCATCCCAAAATAGTAACTACAAATGGAAAAGATATTGGATATGAAAATAATGTTAACATTTTTCAATAATGTGTATAAGGCAGGAAATATACTTGAAAGCATTTTCTTCATCTATCAGCCTTGCCATAATAGTTTAAATGTACTGATGACCATAGCAGGAGAAGATGGTTTCAAATCCAACCTCTTTTCCACAAAAAAAGAGAGTAGATAGAAATGTCGACTATAAACAAACAAACAAACAAACAAACAAACAAATAAATAAAAGGTGCTTTATCAAACAGCAGGGGGCAATCAAACATAAATCAAAATAAAAAAGCTTCTTTACAAACCAGATGAAACATAAAATACAATATAACTACCTGAACATTCTGTTTGCTTTAGTGAATGTTTTATGAGCAGATAAAAATATGAAGGGGATATTTTGGAAAGGAAGAGAAAGGAGAATTTTTCACGTAACCTACAGAAGTATATGACCAGAAGTATATACAGTCTGTGATATGTGAGAAGCTCAAATAAAGAAGTCTTTCAAAGTTTTTGACAGGCTACTAGTTTTAGGTCAGTAAACATCTTCAAGTATCTGTAAACTGAATGATACAAAAGTTCTATGGAAATAAGATTCTACTGAAAACAGAAGTTTGGTTTCCTCTAAAAAAGCACATTATAATAACTTATCACTTTTTCACTGCAGCATATGTTTAGTGTACGTAATTACATTTTTTGTCATTCTACTTATTTATATAAAACAGTGTAGTACTTAGACATTTGGGAGCCTTACTTATTATCAAAAGTGCTAACTAGTTTCAAATTTAAATGCAATTATCCATATATGCAGCAACTCATTTTCACAGCACATATTTAAGAGTTAAAATGTATAATTGTACATTTTGTCATTCACATAAAATATTACTCATGTCCTTAACTTACAAAGACACTCTAGTGTTTAGAGTATATTTTTGTCTCATATAGTTGCTTATGTGTGGAATGTATGCTAGAAGGTTTTAGGTTTGTAATGTCAGACCTTTAAAAAACATACTTTTACTGATGATGCACGGATACTGTCTGTCAGAAGCACAAATGGGAAATATATTTATAGTAGGAGGAAGGGAGGCATTTACATGTAAGAGTGTTAAAGCTTCCCCACGAAGAAAAAAGTAATTATGTCAGTCACTGTGCCCATTTTAGCAGATGTATTCCAAGGGAAAGATTTGTTGGCAGTGAAATCTATTAAAATGCTTGAGAACAAAAGCTGACCACTGCCAAATGCCAAAGCAGTGATCGGCAATGATTCGTACTAGATAAATTTTCCTAAACTGTAAATGCTTTTCACTACACCTAGCCCTTGTTTTATAACAGCCTTTTCTGTCTGTTAGTACCAGGAAGGAGAAAGCCTTAATTTTTTTGTCATATCATGGGTATGATAAAATGTATACATTTCCTTACGCAACTTTTCTTTTATTCACTCTGGTAAACTGGTTAGGCCCCACAGCTCCTGGGCTAAGCTTCATGGAGAGCTCTGCCAAGATGAGCAGCAGCAGCACCAGTTGGACACAGCAGTGAGCCTTGGAAGTTCTGGCAGATGCAGCATTGCTTCCCTGCCACTCCTGGAGTGAGAAAGATGAGAAGCTCCAGTAGGTTCTTGTTTTTCATAGAAATAATAGAAAATCCCAGAACGGAAGGAACCTCAGAGATGATCTGGTCCAACCTTTCATGACAAGTGAAGATTTTCTGACATCTTGTCTAGCTGAACCTTAAAAATCTAAATTCGAATCTGACACACCCTTGGGGAGGTTATTCCAATGATTGATCGTTCTCAAAATAAAAACAACTTTTTTTTTTTCCAGCAGAATATCCCCCAGTGCAACTTTTACCAATTGTCCCTTGTCTTTTCCATGCGGCTCCCTGTGAAAAAGGAGTTTTCATCTTCTCTGTAGTCAACCTTTAATAACAGAACACAGAGATGAGGTCTCCCCTGAGCTTTCTTTTCTCTAGACTGAGCAAATCCAGTTCTCTCAACCTTTCCTCACAGGACAGACTCTCCAGTCATCTGATCATCTTACTGGCATTTCTTTGGACCCTCTTCAACCTGTAAACATATTTGTTTCTGCTATTGTCTTTTCAAAAATAATTGGAAGTTTTAACATTAAAAATAACAAACAAGCAAGACCCTCATAAAACACAACTAGAAGAAATTACCTACATATATTTTTATGTATCATAATAACTTATGCATAAATAACATCATGATAAGATATCATAAATAACATTTTAAGGCTGTAACATGAACAGCTTGTAATAAACAGAAACAAACACATAGATGACAACACTGTATTGTGACAACCTGTGTGCTTTTGGTCTTCACTTTCACGAGTACATACTACATTCTTTGTGTACTTTTCTTAAAGATCTGACTACCTTTATCAGGTAGAAGGCACTCAGAAGTTACAGTAGTGAAGAAGGAGAAATCTGTTGTCTCCTAAGTGATTAACTAAACAAATATAAACATATTAATTTTAAAATTTCAATGACAAAATATTTTCACAATTTTATTTTGTATAATTATTTAATGCAGTTATGATTAAGACGTCTTAATATCTATGTTAGATGGATACATAATGTATAATAAAATCCCTGGATGAGACTTTGAGCGACCTGGTCTAGAGGGAGATGTCCCTGCCTATAGCAGGGGGTTTGGAAGTAGGTGATCTTAAAGGTCCCCTCCAACCCAGACCATTCTATGATTCTATGATTCTATGATTTTATAAAAGATTTGAATAAATATTCTTTGTTATTAAAAAAATGACCTAAAGATTTTAATCGTGTGAGGCGGTGAATGATAGGTTATGTTGCCGCTGCTATAACAGGAAGTACTGTATACATTTCCAGAGAATTTGGATGGCGTCACAGAATCACAGAATCACAGAATTGTAGGGGTTGGAAGGGACCTCTAGAGATCATCGAGTCCAACCCCCTGCCAAAGCAGGCTCCCTACAGCAGGCTGCACAAGTCAGCATCCAGGAGGGTCTTGAACATCTCCAGAGAAGGAAACTCCACAACCTCTCTGGGCAGCCTGTTCCAGTGCTCCGTCACCCTCACTGTGAAGAAGTTCTTATGCACATTTGTGGGGAACTTCCTATACTTCAGTTTGTGGCCATTTCCCCTTATCCTATTGCCACGTACTGCTGGAAAGAGTCTGGCCTTGTCCCTTTGCCTCCCACACCTTAGATATTTATAGACATTTATCAGATCCCCTCTGACTCTACTTTGCTCATGGCTGAACAGACGCAGGTCACTCAGCCTTTCCCATGTCCTGTGAAAACAAGGCTTAGAAAACTGATAGACTCAGTGATGCTACAGTTTCATATGGCAATTATTTTAGTAATGGAAAGATAATTTCTAAGAATATAAGATGCAAAATATAAATAATGTTATAGATAATGAAAGGAGAGGAACTGCAAATAGGTGTTACACAATATCAAAGTTTAAGAAGAAATTAGAGTAATTATTGTCTGTAGTCACAAGTTGCTCTCAGAGTCCTGCTGTATAATAATAGGTACTTAAATGTTTCTGAAGATATATCTGTGATGGCTAATAGCAGACACAGTAACTTTTACTATGTTCTACATATAGCAGATATGATTCTAAGTAATGTCTGTGATATGTCACAACCATTTAATGTTATATTTTGTATTCTACTACAAAGCTCTAGTGTTGTCATATTACATATTTAGCTTCTAAAATTGATTGATAGCTCCAGGGAAAAGAGTATATGGTATTCTACTTCTTATCTGAGTCAATGTTTTTCTCAATACTGTGAAGTAAATGAAAATAAAGTGTTTAAATCTACTGCTTATGATAAAGAAGACCAAATCTCATTCTAATGAATGTGAAATACAACTTGTCATGTTCCTTTCACTTTGTAGAAATGCTACCACAAGGCTTAGCCAGTTAAGTCTAATATGTTGACATTTATTTTTGCTGCAATAAATGTTAGGATTATATTTTTGCATTAAATTCTGGCAGTTTTAAAGATCACACTGACAAGTAATTTATTCTTCAAATCACACTGGTTTGTTTTTACTTTTAGAATATGGATTTGGCCATGTGTCTCCAAGGCACAGCACAAAGCATATTTCACATGTTTTGCAACCTATTAGTTTGATTTAAATCCACTTTTTCTGTCAGGATTTATGCAAGTCTTTCTTGATGCTATTTGCTCTGAATTATTGCCCAGAAATAATCACACTGAATCCAATTTCACACAGGCTGTGGGGCCTATGAGGTCTGTCACTGTAAAGCTCTAAAGCTTTTAATTTTTTTTTTCAATGGAGAAGATTCTTCAAATTTGTTCAATATACAGCACTTCCTTGTTTTATTTTCAAATTCACTCCTTCCCCTCAAAGTGTGAAGAATTTGATTACATGCACTAAGTATGTATCAGTCTATAAGGAAGGAGATAATTATACTTTTTTAAAGGAACTGTATTATTCAAAAGTGCAAAATGAATAAAGAACCAATATACCATTAAAACTGCATCCTTTCAAGTGTGTTTATACTTTCAATACATGTGTGATCTTTTCACATATTTTTGCATATCTGTATGTCAGTGTTCAATGGTTTGAAACTGAAAAGTGCTCTTTGGAAAGAAAGAGGAAATAAATGGTTATTAAGAAATGGATGTCCAATTTTTTTTTTCCCCTCAAATGTCTCATTCACAACTGACCTCTCCAAAATGGTCCACAATCTCCTATTTTCCAAAACACTTAACAAAAGCCATTGTAATATTCTACTGGTTAATTTGCATAGCCAAGCATGTATTGCTAGCCCAGAGGCACACTCAATTTACATCCTGACTATTTCTAATTAATTACTTCTACTTCGTCTTCATTTAGTGCAGGTACGTGTGCTGGTACTACCTGCTCTGCAGAGCAGGCTTATTTACCCTTAGTATTAAAAGAAATTAACAACTCCCTGTAAAAAGGAAGGTCAACAAAGGAGGTTACTTTATTTATTTATTTATTTTCTTATTTCTCTTTCTTTTGTTCAGAAATCATTTTAATTTTTAACCAAATACCTACAGGTTGCTTGATTACATTTATTATACATCAGTGAAGTCACAATCAGTAGAGAATCAAAAAATATGACATTTCTCTGAAAGAGGTACAGTACTTATTCACTACAGAGGTAGCTTGATATCACAGTTTACATCTATTTCTGAAAGCCTTGATCTTAGAATCAGGCTGCACAAAGTCTAAACAACCTTTAAAATAAAAAAGCAAGCAACAAAAACACACAAACTCAAGCATCATTTACAACTTTTATAGCGGTGGATAGGCTAGGGAAAGAAAGACAAGACAACACTAGAGATTTAGGAATTAGAAGAAAATTATTAAGAGCTCCAGAATTAAATTAGTTTTCTGTGCCTGCACAGACAATCTAGATGGCTGTAGTAATTAGCTTTTGAAGAAAATCTCCTGATTGTCTCCACATATTACATGTTGAGTTAGTATAAATCAGCTTCAGGACACTAGAATCACAGAATCACAGAATCGTAGGAATTGAAAGGGACCTCTGGAGATCATCTAGTTCAACCTCCTGCTAAATCAGATTCCCTATAGTAGGTTGCATAAGAAGCCATCCAGGCAGGTTTTGAGTATGTCCAGAGAAAGTGAATCCACAGCCGCTCTTGCCATCCTGTTCCAGTGCTCTGTCACCCTCATAGTAAAGAAGGTTTTCCTCATGTTTGTATGCAACTTCCCGTGTTCCAGTTTGTGCCCATTGCCCTTTGTTAATGAACAATTAACAGCGAATGTGCTGGGCAGAATAAAAAGACCCTGACCCTACCCTCTTGAGATATGCCCTGTAGATATTTATAAGCGTTAATGAGATCCCCTCTTAATCTTCTCTTCTCCACTCTGAGCAGTCCCAAGTATCTCAGACTTTCCTCATAAGGAAATGCTCCAGGCCCTTAATCATCTTTGTAGCCTTCTGCTGGACTTTCTCCAGTGGTTCCCTGTCTTTCTTGAACTGAGGAACCCTGCTCTTGTCTGTGGGAAGGATGATATTAAGCAGAAAGCTTATGTGTTTTATTTTCACAGATGCTTAAGGATTGACAGGTTTGTTTTTCTGACCTCCTCTGATTAAGAGGTTCTTCAGCATCCCCTGATTTTTCCCCATATTATTGCTGGAAGGAGGCAGTTTACATCAGAAAAACTTCCTGAAGTGTCCCAGAGCCAAACTTAGTGGAAAGATGGAGCAGAAAACAGCACATGGTACTACTGGAAAACTGTGAAGGACTAGAATTCAAGTTTCCATATGTTGATATTCATGTGGTCAAACTCAGGGAAAACTCATTGCAGCCTTTCAGTGCTTGAAGGAAGCTTATAATCAGAAGGGGGAGACCAACTTTTTACACTGTATAACAGTGATATGACAAGAGGACATGGCTTTAAACTAAAAGAGGGGAGATTTAGGCTAGGTGTTAGGAAGAAATTCTTCACTATGTGGGTGGTGAAACACTGGCACATGCTGCCCAGCAAAGCTGTGGGTGCCCCATCCCTAGAGATGTTCAAGGCCAGGTAGGATGGAATTCTGTGCAGCCTGATCTAGTGGCTGGCAACTCTGTCCACAGCAGGGGGATTGGAACTAAATGATCTTTAAGTTTCCTTCCAACCTAAGCCATTCTTTGATTCTGTGATTCTATGTTAGCAACAGATATCCCAGAGTACTGACAGCAAACATGAAGATTATATAATCACTTTTCTGTCAACCAGTGTTACTTTGTTTATACAGTATTTTAGACCTTTTAGTCAGTGTCATACTGGGAACTCACTCTTCCATTAACTTTTCCCTGTGACTTCCAAGATCTCTTGAGAAACAAAGCACAGAATTTCCCATCATGAGTTATATTTTACACATTAGTAGATACATGACTGAGGTTTAGTCATACCAGAAAAAAATTTGCTTGTTTTCTCTGATGTCTTCTGATACAGATCAGTGTACATCAATCACCAGCCCTCTTCATCTCTTCAGAAGAATATCCTCTGTCACTCAGCTAAAAGGAACAAACTCATTCAGATCAGAAAACTAGAAGAAATATTTCCATTGAAAGTCATGTGTTTGTTATTTTGCTTAGAAGATACCACAAGGATGTAATTTGATTATTTTGATTTTGTGTCATAGTTCCTCAGTCAACTTCTGAGTACGCTCCTCCCTTTGCATATGAACATATATAAATACATCTTGATACTGCTACAGATACCAATCTATGTATGTAAATAATGAACTGACACTAACATGGAGCATAATTCACTCCAGTTCCAGTGCATTGGTTTCGGTGGTCTTTGAATCAGGCTGCTGGTTTTACAGATTTACTGCAGGAGTTTATATTTTAATAAGAATTCTTTGAAATTTCCCCAAGCTGAGCTTAGGCCAGTATCTCCACTAACAATTGAAGGCTTGCAGTGAAGAAGAGCCATCACTTGTGAGATCATATATATTCCAAAATCAGTAGAAGCAAAAAAGACGTCAAAAGCTTCAGGATGCTCTTGATGCATTTTTCCTAGAGCTAGTTCTGCTGAAGTAAGTTCCCCACCACTTTTTTTCAGGAGGATTACACAAAGATTAAACTGCTAGCCGACATAATCTCTAGACTTCAAGGAAGTGAAGACAGGCAGATGATAAGAGGGAATTATAACTATGTGCATGGCACATAGCTATTTAGCCAGTTGGTGTTCTAAGCTGTGCTGATACACAGTACTTATTTTGTCCAAAATGCAGAAGTTTGACACTCCACTTGCTGAAATTAAATAGATTGCTGTTGTCCCACTTGTCACATTTCTTCAGTTTCCTCTGAACTGCAGTTATGATATCTGGCATATTAACCATACTCCTTATATAGTAATATCTACAGGGTGAAACTTAACGTTATCATCCAGACCATTGATTAAGATACTGAGCACTATTAGTCCCGACACTGACTCTTGACATACCCTTTTTGTCAGTGATTTCTGCAATTGAAAGCATACAGGTGGTTCTGGTGGAGAGATTTTTTCTGGGGGGTGGGCTTGCATACAGAGAGCTAGATAGAGACTTTTAAATGATCTCTGTATGTTAGACATATTAAATGGCAATATCATATCCTTAGCAAAACTTACAAATCAAACCATACAGCCTTGAGTGGAGTACACACAATTTCCCATAGGCACCCACACTCAGCAAATTAGCAGAGAATATGAATCAGATGAGGTTAAAAAGGAATCCATCCTCCTCACAAATGATGACACACATCTTCCTTCATGTTACTGTGGTTCTCTAAATCTGTATTCTTTCTCATCTCTTTACTACTTCTCTTTTCTTCTTGTATAAAGCACATTCCTATCATTATCAACCATCCAGCCTTGGGCAATTATGATTACCATATACCCAACAAGCAGAATCTTCAATAATTACCAGTACATATGACTTTCTCACCATTCATCAATGGTAAATTATACTATCCTTGAATGTTAATAAGCCATTTAATACACACTTTCTGTTGAGGTATTTATTGTAAGACTAGGTTTCTACTACAGATATGTGATAAAGAAGGAAGAGGAAAATAAAAAAAAGGAGACACTTACCTGGGCTCCCATGGTTTTCATCCTCACCTACGGAGTTGTGTAGTCATTATTGATGTGATTAATCTTTTCTCTTGCAGTACTGGATGAACAGCAATATGTAACAATACTGCTGGATTATCATCAGCAGTGTCTCCACAGATAGAATCCAAGCATCTGGAAAGCTGTCCTCCATTCCCCACAGGGAGGAATCTCTATCTACCTGCTGCTTACTTTTCATGTTGATTTGTATGTCAGGCTTGAATGGCTGTCTTATCAACCTATGCAGAGACATTTTCCTCATCTACCGGGGCAATGAATTTATTCTGAATTTGCAGATCTGTGCCTTCATCCTTGCATTCCTTCTCAAGAACAGAAGTACATCCATTCACTCTGTGCCCTTTCGTAACAAAACAACTGTTACAGAAAATATATCCAGAAAAGATTCAAAAAGATGACACAGATCTCAGCTCTAGATAATGAGCAGTCAGCTCATGCAATCATGGTGGATTTTTCTGCAGTTTACTTCTCTAGTTATGTCATTAAAGGTAGATAAACCTAAGAAAATCACATTTTGGTGTAAAGATTTGTTAATGTAGCTTTTGCAAATGAAGTCTTACAGTATTCATTGTTCTCTGTATTGAGGAAGCAAAGACAAGATTGGAAGAAGAACAATTTAAGAAGAGCTGCACTAGCAGAAGAATAAATTGACATATATTGTTCATAATTAAACGTAGCTTAGAATTTAGATGGCATTTAGCAAACAGTATAGTCATGTTCAGAAAATATTGAGCAGGAAAACGTAAAGCTAGCTAATTTGAAGATTACTTTGTTTGTTTCTTTTGTTGGTGGTGGAAGTGGTAGTAGTAGTAGTGTGGGTTTTTTTGTTTGCTTGTTTTGTTTTCCAAAAGAGAGTATATGAAAATTTCTCACAATAACTGGCACTATATAATAACAACATCCAGCATGATTGTCCTACCCCTATGGTTTTATATCATCTGAGGTAAATTATAGTGAGGAGGGCTATGATTCACTGTTACAAATGAAAAGAAAAAAAGTTAAAATTCAAAAAGATGGAAATATAATGGTTTTATGTGTGGCTAATTTGGAATAGTTTACCTTTAAAGTGAGAAAAATAGACTGGTGGAATTCTTTTGAATGTTTTGAATTAATAGGAAACGCAATAGTCGATTTCTTTGCAGAAATCTCTGGTAGATTAATGAAAGGCAGGAAAAACTTTTGTTCACTGAGACTAATCAAATTCTTGCAATTTGGGAAGAAATTCTTGCAAGTTGGGAAGAAATCTTTCACTCCTTTATAATGACTGTTCTTAGACATTATCTTGTGGAAAGGGGTATACTACATCATGTCATGTCTTATAATGATGTACTGGACAGAAACATTAAAAACTATTTAATAAATTATGAATTTGGCAGGTTAACTTTTATTCATACTTTTCCAATATCTGTAGAGTATTGCAGACTTCTCAAAAAGTACTTAAATGTTTTATATTTAAAACCCACATCAACCAATAAAAAAGTTACTCTACTATTTCTTTTTACTCAGAACACTTTCTGGTGCCTTAGATTAAAGGTTAATAAAAAAAAAAATCTAAAGTTCTTCTACAATGTGACCTTTATTCCAGAGTAAAATATTTTTCTACATATTAAAATTAGAAATACCACTTTCATTTGAACTCAATCTTATTCATTAGTGCTTAAGCTAGTTCTGAAGTTTGTACACTGGTGAACCTCAAAATCAGCTTTACCTAGTTCCTTATCTATATTCTACCATCCAGGCATCAAGAAAATGACAGAGTATGAAAAGACTGATTATTGATGGTTGGACTCAGTCTTATGAGTCTTTTCCAATCTAAATCATCCTATGATTCTGCAATTCATTAAAAGATCTCTGCATAGTTTTTGTTCTTCCTGCTCCTGACTTAAGAAGTAAATTCAGTGTTCCTTGCTACTGGAACTTTTATCAAGTCTTTGATTTCTTAGGACAAGTAAGTCACACAGAAAGACTGTCTCTGCAATAGCTTGATAAAAAAAACAACAAAAGAATGAATGTTTTGTGGTTTTTTATCATTGTTGTTTCTTTGTTTAAAGAAAAAAATTATCAGATTTTGAAAATTCCATAGAAAATACTACCACTAGTATAAATCCAAATAAGCAAACCATTAACTATTGTAATAGACAGAAGTATTATTCAAACTTTAAGTACTCTATGTCATAAAAAAAATTGCAGACGTTTAAAATACAAAAGTGTCAGTTTCATCCTACTACCTCTCTCTTTCATATAAGTTGATTAGTATTTGTTGCTTGACCTGGCAAACTTTCAGATCACGCAAACACCTAGTGCTTCATAAACACATAAGTTTTCACAAGATCAGTACTCAAGGACAGGCAGTGGGTGAAGAGACATCTTTTTATCAAACATACTAAACTCTCAT
Organism: Numida meleagris; assembly: GCF_002078875.1. Classification (NCBI taxonomy): domain Eukaryota; kingdom Metazoa; phylum Chordata; class Aves; order Galliformes; family Numididae; genus Numida; species Numida meleagris. The sequence continues at coordinate 78,831,532 of NC_034412.1, read as the reverse complement.
AATTCCCAAATGAAAAGGCTCTTCATAGCATTGAAAATTATAATGACTGTCCTGTGAAACTAATGACAGACTTAAAATAGATTTCTTCAAGGTTAATGAATTTAAATTCCCATATCCATAACCTTTCTGGCACTTTCAACCATTACTGGTATGATATTTCTAAATGTTCAGCTCAGCACAAAATGCAGCATTATACATTTCTAAAATATGTGTATTTTTCTGTGGTATGTAATATACAAAGAATGTTCTTCTCTGTAGAAGCCTGCAGGCTAACTTTCAAGGTTTAAAAAGCAGTCTCTAAAGAAGCTTGAAAAGATGACAAAGTCAATTAAGTTGTAAGAAATTCTTTATTTTTACGAAGAGGGAACATATTAGGAATTTTTTATTAGTCAGTGCTGTAGTGCACAAGTTTCTCCACTGCAATTTAGAAATCCTGAGTTCTGTTGCAAGTTAACCAGTAAAGGAACATCATATAGGCTTTTCAATTTTTGTTGACAAAAAAAGCATGTATCTTAATTTAGAGGCTGAGGCCTGTTCCAAGCTGTTTTTGTTGTTGTTGTGTTGTTGTTTTTTTTTTTACTTAGACCTTGATATAGATCTTAGAAAAAGATTTTATTATTACCATGAAGCAAGAAATTTCAGACAATGCATAATATTACCTACAGAACTCAAAGTAGTCTGCATCTTTGTAACAATTCAAAATGCAGTACCAAGTGTAACAGTAATAAATGAAGCAGTCAGAGGTTTCCTAAGGCTTTTTACTGAATGACAAAGCACAAGAAACCTTCCACAGATGTTGAAATTTTGAGGGAGCAAAGCAGATACTTTAATCCTATTTACTAAAAATAGCAATAATCAAGTTACAAATGAAATACATTTCGTATTTCAAGCTCAATCTGTGCTGTGCTTAGCAATCCACTGTTTTATGATGAGGCAGGTTAAGTAAAGAAACAGACTGTACTAAGCAAGTCTTGTTGAAGTCCTGTTGAAAAGCTAAGCATTATTTTTAGGTATATTTAATATGCTTGCGACAATGTATTTACCATCCTATTAACTAAAATTCCCATGAATTTTTCTCTGCCATTTGAGGTAGAGAACATTAATGATCTCCCAGGATTAAACAATTTGCTCTTCCTGAAAGATTTTTAAAAGGCAAAATTGGTTTCTAAATATAATCTGGGGAGACATAATAGTCACATGATGAAATTAGAAATGAAATAGTTACCTATTAGCAGTATATCAAACTTGCTTTCATCACTGTGATATGGGCTCCCTCAGGAATCCTCCTTTATAAGAAATACTCTTTTCTGACATTCTTACTTAAAATCACACTTCCAACAACTCAAAAGGACTTTTAGCAGAGCTTCCACCTATCTAAATAGAAGAGTACTGTGATCTCTATGACCACAGGCTCTGAGAGATAAAGATCAAGACCACAATTTTGTGAGAAGACTGGATTCCTGACATGCCATGCTTTGTGACATATTCAGTCTAGCCTATCCACACTACTAATACATATACTAAGAGCTACTGTCACATTTTCATCTTGATTTACTTTTGGAAAAATACATAATCGAGGGTAATCATTATATGCATATATTAGCAATGTCTAAAAACATATGGACAGCATTTTATGCAGTGCTACTATATTTTCTAAATTTCACTCCCCCCCCCCCTTTTTTTTTTTTGCTCTTTTTGGCCTGATTATATGCAGGAGTAGTAAAATCACAGAAAGGTATAAACAGTGGAAGTTCCATTAAATGATTATGAACTTCCTTATTCCTCAGTGATACTAGGCCTGGGAATACATTAATTGATTTTTCACATAATTGAGGTCATTTATGTGGGATTCCTGCCACTTCTAGTTCTGCTGAGCTTTTTAGAGTTTGGATCAAGAAAGGACCTTCTATAACTTACCTACCATGTCAAATGCTCTCCCTAATTTTACAGCTTTAGATAAAACATTTGCTGCAGTTGATAAATACTTGGACTGGGGACAAATATTTTGGCAGCAACTGTTATTGCCTTTGGAAAGCAAAACCCCTGAGAACCAAATGATAAGGAGGAAACTGCTTTGCAGGAATTTATCTTTATGTGGACTTCTAGTTCACTGGCTCATGGAATGATTCATATTTAAATATCTGAAAAGACAAATAACTTCAAGCCTGTAGAGAGGAGAAAACCTATTAAGAGAGAAAGATTTAAGTCTGGTTAATGCTCCAGATACAGTTTAAAAGAATTTAATAAACCATTAAAGATACAAAATCGGTGCCTACTGTACAATCCAATGAATTTTCACAAACAATAATAAATTTAGATCAGACAAAGAGGAGAATAATAATTTGATTTGCTGTTAGGACTATTTTATTTTACTATATTTTATTTCCATCTATTCCTTTTCCAAACAAATGTTTTCTATCTTAAGTCCTTACAATTGTTTTAATTAATAAAAATTAATTGTTTTAATGAATAAAAAATAAAAAAAATTATTAAATTCTCAAATAATTTTAGACTGTTTCTATGATTAAGAATAATGTGTAAATCATTTATATACTGACAGTAACGTATGATAGATGTGTTCTTAAAATAGAATGGGAACATTTATTTTTGAATTAAGTTGACAAGTAATATTGAAGTGCTAAATATAAGAACATTTTCATGTTCTTTTCATTTAGAAAATGTTCTTATATTTATCATAATCATATAAATGTTATATTGTGCTTTAATAAGTATATAATCACTTTTTTAAAATTTTTACATTTAAAATTATTTTTTAAAATAAGAATTAAATCTGCTAAAATGGAAGTTCATTAGACTTGTCAATGAAATTAACAGAACTCAATGAATAGCTTTAGTTCACCCCCCTGTAAAACAGAGGTGGTATTTTTAATACATAAAAATATTTTACTTCCTCAATAAAACAACCCCATTTTGAAATGTTAGTTTGCTTCCTTTTCACATCCTAAAAATACATTTTTTTTTTACTTGAAAAAAACCTTTATTCTTTGCAGAAATTTGCCTAAAACAAACAAATTAATCCAAAAAGAAAAAAAGGGCTGAGTTCTGGACAACATGAAACATCTTTCTCCAAAGTAAATAAAGCCTTATTAGTTTACAGAATACACAGTTTCTCTGAAAAATAAAAGGTTTCAGACTAAAATTCAGAAGAACATGGTTTACACTGAATGGAACACAATAAAAAAATGTAATCAAATTTGTATCAGGGGTTGCTTAGACTCGAATGTTGATCAGTGAACCCTCTCATGCTTCATACAGCAGTGGATCTCAGAATTAAAAAGGTTTAGAGTGGTCATAAAGCAGTCATGTAAACAGAAAAAAAAAAGCAGACATAAAAGATCTTTTCTTCCTTACTACTTAATCAATAATTATAAAAAAAAAAAAAGAGAGAGAGATATACCGGATATTTATCATTTAACTTTAACCAAGATTTAGCAGGTATTTTTATGTAGTCTTATCACCTCTTTATGTAGTCCTTTATCACCTCTTCTCAATATAATAACTCTTCCTTCTACATACAGATTTTCCACTGTCTCTCTTCTCCTTGAAGGAGACCCCTCTCTCATACCTAAACTGGAATCAGTCTTGCCTTGCTTTGCTCTACCTTTCTGAAGATTATGGCTCAACCAAAATATTCAAGACAGAATTGGACAGTTTTCATGAAACGAAACTGCTTGATGGGCTTCGGAAAGCACTACTTGTCTACTTGCTCAGAAGCAAAGACAGTGTTTAAAGCTCCTGAAGTGGTCTCTTTCTCTGGATTTATGTATCAGGAACATCCAGTGATTAAGGACTTCAGATCCATGTTCAGGAAGCTTCATGAGATAGAGTCTGAACTAAAAGGACTATAAGGTCTCCTCAGAGCCTTCTCTTCTCCAGAATGAAGAGCCCCAGCTCTCTCAGCATGTCCTCATAGGGGAGGTGCTGTAGCCCTCTGATAATCTTCAAGGTCCTCCTCTGGACCTGCTCCATGTCCTTCGTATGTTGGGGACTTCAGAACTGGATGCAGTACTCCAGGTGGGGTCTCACAAGAGCAGAATAGAGGGGCAGAATCACCTCCCTTGACCTGCTGGTCACACTTCTCTTGATGCAACCAAGAATACAGTTGGCCTCCTGGGCTGTAAGTGCACATTGCTGATTCATACTGGATCTTTCACCAACCAGGATTCCCAAATCCTTCTCCTCAGGGCTGCTCTTAAGCCATTCTCTGCCCAACCTGTATCTGTGCTTGGGATTGTCCTGACCCAGATGCAGGACCTAGCATTTGGCCTTGTTGAACTTCATGAGGTTGGCATGGGCCAACCTCTCAAGCCTGTCCAGGTCCCTCTGGATAGCATCCCTTCTCTCTAGCGTGTCAACTGCACCACTCAGCTTGGTGTCATCTGCAAACTTGCTGAGGGTGCACTCAATCCCTCTGTCCATGTCACCTACAAAGAAGTTAAATAACATTGGTCTCAGCACCAATCTGTGAAGAATGCCACTCATCACCCGTGTCCACTTGGATATTGAGCCACTGATTACAACTCTCTGAGTGTGACCATCCAGCCAATTCCTTATCCAGCAAGTGGTCCATCCATAAAATCCATTTTTCTCTAATTTGGTGACCAGGATGTCATGCAGGACAGTGTCAAATGCTTTGCACAAGTCCAAGTAGATTACATCAGTTGCTCTTCCTTTATCCACTGACGCAGTAACTCCATCATAAAAGGCCACCAAGTTTGTCAGGCATGACTTGCCCTTGGTGAAGACATGCTGATACCTCTGTTGCAGCCAGAATATTTATCAGACCATTCACTGCCAATTAAAGACTACCAAAATTTGTTACTGTTTGTACCAAACAAAAACACTTGTACCTCACCATATTTTATATCCCAAATAGAGTTAAGAAGTATGCAAGTTCACTGTTTCTTTTCAAATGCGGACTATGTTTTGTAATATCAACACTATGGTACCTTAGTTAGTCCTACTAGTTTATATCTCCACATGGTCAAATCATTATAGATCTTGTCAGAGCATGTGTTTTCAGCAGAGCACTGAAGCCTCAATTTTAGGTTCCCTTGTATTACAGCTTGGCATACCAGCAGCTGTTTCATTTCAGTGAACTAATAACAACCCCCCTAAAAATCCCATCTAACAGTAGAAAAAAAGTTCTCAGAAAAGCATGAGTTTAAGATTTTGAACTGCAGAAGAGTGAGTGAAAGGGAAGTCTGTGTGTTGATTCATTAAAGGCAAAAGTCTGTTTTAGCCTAATTAGACCTGTTACAAGATTTTGGCAGTATATTATCTAGTTTAGCATCTTCTGGCAACAAAGTACTAATTGCTGGGAGGATGAAACCTTGCTGTTGCTTTCTTCATGAACCTTAAGGAATATTCCTTAATTAAAAATATCTTAACGTTTAATAAAAATAACGTGAAGGGCTTATACCTCATTAGAAAGTGTTATTATATATCGCTATTTAAAATGCTTAACTAAGAAAGATTCACTAAGTACCATATTTAGAAATTTATGGTTTCAACTAAGATAAGCATGTATATTTTCCAGAAAAAAAAAATGAAACCTTAGTTTTCATATATTCACTGGTAAATTCATGCCTTCTGTCATTTCCTTTTCTCACTTCTTTTCCACTTCTCCTTTTGCTGAAAGAGATCTGACCTAGAAGTATATTGATTCTTCACATCTCAGCAAAGAGGAATGTAGAACCAATTAACTTTGGCAGCGATCTCAGCACTGCAGTTTTTTTTCTCATGAGAAGTTCCACAGCTTCCAGCCATAAGAAACTGAAAATTTCGTTTATTTATATATACTTAATATACTGGTTCCAGTCTTCGGTCAGAGTAATACAGCTTTCTTGCATGAAAAGGAAATATTTTCTGGAACAGCATTTAAAAAAAAAAATCTGTTGAATAATACCAAATTAAAAAAAAAAATGAAACTCTGGAAATTGTTCCGAGTTATTCTACTAGTCTCTTTCTTTATATTAAGTTACCAAATGGAGCACCATAATTTGAAAAATTGAGATGTTTAATTAACATTAATTTGTTTATTTTCTCCTTAAGAGAAAACGTTTCTTGGTACTTTACCTTTGGTCTTTACTTGCAGTTATTATATTAAATGCTTTTTATACTTATATCATTGAAATATTTTTTTATCCCCTACATCATTCATTCCCTTCTATTTTCAGTGATACTAAATTTGATATGTAAACCGCAAAAAAACAACCTATTAGAACAGTAAAGTGATCATTGTTATGCACAACCAAGAGTGATATTTCTTTTCTCCTATCTTCTTCCTGTCTACAGCTACTGCATTGCTATGATCAGTTTCTTATCATCATTTTTTTTAATTATTGTTTTTGTATTGTTTTTTTTTCCCCTCAGATAAGTACCAGAGATCTCCATAGGGCCTAGAATAATGATGTGCAGTAATAAATAAATAAATACTGTGATTCCAAGTAATGGCTCAAGTATGTATATTAAAAGGGTCAAAATTAATATATTTATTTATCCTTAGTTCCAGTGAGATAAATTCAAACAGTTGAGATATAATAAAGTTAAACTTTTTTTTTTTTGCAAGAGCCACAAAATTAATCTGAGATTGAGTAAAAGGACAAAAATGGGAATGCTGGGAAACAAATCCAACAGATTTCTTTTTCATTATTTTCAAAGCTATACTTTAATAAGATATTCTATAACAGTTAATTATATAATATTGTAACAGTTTCTGTAAAGTTCCATTAAATGAAGTGTAAAAGTTTAACTTCTGCACATAATCAAGTCATATTGTAATAAAGTTATAATTGTTTGTTCACTGAAAGGGAAGTTCTGCTGGTCTGGCGGTTGGGGCTGCATAATTGTGTGTCATTAAAAAGGGAAGTTCTGCTGGTCTGGCAGTTGGTATTGCAGGCTGTGGTTAAGTGTCCTAATCTGGTGACAACTCTTGCAAAAACGCAAACCCCCTTCTTCGTTGCTTCGCCTCCCCACCTCGGATCAAGCGAATCCCAGGACGAGGAAGATTGTGACGACACCTAGCAACAGGGATGCGCAGCCGCAGAAGGTGAACGAACATACGAGAATCCTCGCCGACCTGAGCCTATAAAAACTGGGAATCGCGGACAGAGGGCGCACGCTATTTTGCGGAGCCGAGACTCCTTGGCTGCCCAGCACTGCGTTTTGCTTGTGTTTTTGCTTACTCAAATTAATAAAATCTTTTTGCGGATCAATTTGATATAGTCTAATTTATAACAATATGACTATGCAGTGGCAACAATCCTGCACCCAAGCACTCTGAAAAAGTTGTGCGAGATATTTTGCTTCCCTTTTGGAAATGTTTGCTATTCAGGCCATTAAATGCAGAGTACTCACACAGCAGAGGGCATCTTCACTCCTACAGGACCCCTTTTTTGTTGTTGTTTGTTTGAGACCAGAACACACTACTGCAAAGATAGCTTAACAGTTGCTATGGTTTACTTCTAGTTTCCTTAAGAGTTTCCTTAAACAGCATCAGTAAAAAGCCCATGTATTCCATTTTCTACAAGGCAGTCTGTTTTCCTTTTCCCCTCACCAGGACCAGACGGGCCTGCATCAATATACCACAAGTGTACTTTGCATGCCAAGTAACCTTGCAGCTCAAAGCAATTTGCAGGTCAAAGTGCCACAGAGACACCACCTGCTGCTTTGTTATAGACTTGCTCAGGACAGAAGGTCACAGCTACTTTTCAAGTGAATGGAACCTTAAGGGGCTCACTAAGTATTTCTACCATAACTTCTCCTTGAAAGGGGGTGGAGGTGATGGGGGAAGTAATTTTGATCTGTGCAGGTCTATTTGGAAAATTGTTAAAGAGACCCTTACAAATGATTATACAGTATTAATTACTTAATGTGAAGACTATTTTACACTTCTAACTAAAAGCACTAAGCAGGGATTTAAATTTTTATTTCAAAATCTTCTCTGAACTTTTCTGCTTCAGGCATTCATTTCCTATGGTTTAACTGCCCTTCCTGAACTATTAAACACCTTCTGAGTGTGACAATTTAAAAGTATTTTAGGAGACCTTGCTATCTCCTTCTACAATAACTTACATGTTTTCTATAGTTTCTTCACCTGACAGTTTTATGCAATTGTAAAATGAGCACTGCAATGAAATATGATGTGTAAGAAAGTAAAAATGGAAAAAAATCAATAAGCTATAATGATGAGGAAATATGTATTGCTATGTCAACGTCTAGTAATTGTCTAAAGACAGTGTCCTTAACAAAACTTTAACCTGTTTGTCTCTTGTGTTCAGAAATACTTAGGAAACAGAGTAACAAACAAACAAAAAAATCATACAAAGAACAAGCCACAGTTTGCCATGGAGGACTGTAAATGTGCATGAATAAAATAAAATATGTGAGAAGTGTAGGGAAGAGAAGATATTCAGAACCATAGACTCATTCAAGTAGGCAGGGACCTTTAAAAGTCACCTAGTCCAACTTCTCTGCAATGAACAGGGACATCTACAGTTAGATCAGGTTGCTCAAAGCCTGATCTAGCCTGACCTTGAATGTTTCCAGGTACAGGGCAGCCACCACCTCTCTGAGCAAACTGTTTCAGTGCTTCACTACCCTTATTGTAAAAATCTTTTTTCCTATGCTCAAACTCTCCTCTCTTTTTGTTTGAAACCATTTCCCCTTGTCATATCAAAACAGACCCTGTCTGTCCCCTTCTTTCTTACAAATACTGAAAGGCCACTATCAGGTCTACACAAGTTCTTTTCAGCAGAGCTGTGCTCTATCCTTTCATCCCCCAGCTTGTATTGATAGTGGGGATTGCTGTGACCCAGGTGCAAGACCTTTCACTTGTCTTGGTTGAACCTCATTGAGGTGCCCACTGCCTGAGCCTGTCTTGGTCTCTCCACATGACATCTTTCCCTTAGGTGTGCTAACACAAATTTGATGAGGGTGCACTTGATCCCACTGTCAATGTCATTGACAAAGATATTAAAGAGCACCAGTCCCAATACAGACCACTGTGGGATACCACTCATCTCCATCTAGACATCGAACCATGACAAGACTTATCTATCTACCTGTGTTTCTTTTCTTAATATTATTATTATTATTTTTGCCAATGTAGACATATCGTGAAGAAATCAAAAAGACTCAGATCTTCCAACTTTTGGTATGTAGATGCATCTCTCCAAAATGGATGTGACATGGAAATTTAAAATTCTTTTAAATGTACCTAAAATTCAATCATATTCAGTGGTATACTGTAGAGCCTTAAAAACATGGCATATCTTTTATAATCAAGCTTTTACATGTGGAGAGTAATTTAACTGTCTCCACGTCACTTCACCCTCCCAAAACAATGACAGAAAGAGTAGATTACATACGCTTCTGCAATATTGTTTCTTAACAGAAATCATTGAGAGCTGCAGCTGTTTAACATCTCTAAAGATACCTTCTTAAAGTACAGAGAGTATACTTACATAAAAGAAATATAATGTTGAGGATTGGAAAGTACTCAAATACATGAAAAATAAAGAGTTTTCCTGGTTTTAAAAAGGAAGTAAGAAAGAAACAAAGAAAATTCACAGAAAAATAACATGATAAGGAATGAAAAAGTTTTCAGTTTTAAAAACAGTAGTAGAATATATAACAGAATCTGAAAACTGAGAAGTGTTTTTTAGACCAATGACTTTGAAGAAGGACTTGCCAGGTAGATTGCTATGGTTTTACATATGATGCTCATTCAGTGGTCTGAAAACAAATCTCATATTGGTACTTCTTAATGTTATCAAAACTTGCAATTATTCTTTAGTCTTCTATTTTTTTATTACACCTTAGTTCAATACCAGAATGACTCATGATATAAACTCACCTATAGGTAAGATTCTCCCTCTCCTTAGTAAGTTCTTTATACTTTATTATTTTCAGTATTAAATTCATGAAGTAGAGGATTTGGTGTGGGCTTTTCTTTATAAGTAATACTCTATGTGTCACCATTACACATTTATTCATACCTATGTATCAACAGTGATTAAAATGTATCTAATATTGAGCTTCTTAAAAGGTGTCCTTTGTTTATACTGCAGAAGCATTCCGTGTTTACCTTCCTTGAAATGTTTAAGTGTATGAAAGCACAGAATTATAAGCTTCCTTCCCAGAAAGATTTGTTATCATTTTATAACACCGTTCACTTTAAGTGGAGCTAAAATTTTATCTGAAAGAAAAGCATAGTAATAAAGAGATCAGGAATAAATCACTGTTAAAAGAATTTCTATGTAATCAACTATCTTTTAGGAAGAAACAACTAAATTTACAAAAGACTGAAGGAAATATTTTAAGTTAAAAAAAAACAGCTTTATAAATCTTTCTAAGCCTTATTAAACCCGCACAGAGGTTTTGAAGAAAGGAAAGCACTTTGAAATGACAGCTTCCTCTCCTTACTTTTATCACAGTGAGGGGTCTGAATCAAACACTTTTTTTTTTTATGAGGTTCATGAAGCAAATTGAAGCAGATTCAAGCTCTAATGAATACAACCTCAGACCAAAGACTCTTGTCCAGTTATATTTTTCTTCAAAGAAGCAAAGGTCTAAGTCTTAACAGTTACCAGATCTGAATATGCCCTCTACCTAGTGAAACAACAGATGATTAAATATAGTTTTACTAGATAATGGTATCTTACACACACACCCTCTAGTGAAAAAGTAGAAACCGAGACCTGTGCAGAAAATTATGAATAATGAATCAAATTAACATTGCTGTTGGTATGAAGAATATCAGAATTGTGGTTTGTGGTAGCTCAAAGAGGATATGAAAGATTGCCTGGTGAAGCAAATGTCAGGAATCAAAAAAACAAGTAGTAGCATTATGTATCACCACAGAGAATATTTTAGCAACTTCTATTGGAAATTGAAGTAGATAGAGAGCTTTGAAGAAAGATTATCAAATGAATAATTCACTGAGTAACTTTATTATAGTCCTTGCTCAATACAAGCTCAAAAATGGAGTGTTAGATTAATTAAACAAATAAATAAATTTAAAGATTTTAACAAAGTTCCTGAATATTCCACTCTATGGAAACTCACACTCTGCTTTCCTATACCATATAGGAAGTAGGAAGACCAACGTCAATCTTTCAAACCTGTTTCTGCATTGTGTGGAACACATAAATTGTATAGAATCCTGGTGCCTGTGATCGGACATAGACCCACATACTGTTTTCACTTTCGAGCTAGTTGTGTGATTCATACAGTGTTTTGTTTTTTTTTAACCAGTCTCTGAACTTAAAACTTGGTGTGTGGTAACAAAATGATGAGAAACACTACTTTTGATAGTTTAGGAACACTTGAAGCCAAAGTCTCCTTGTCTTTCTTTGGACTTGAGGCTTGCTGAATGTCTATAATTTATTTGCTAAAGGAATAAAATGTTATAAATGAGTAATACCCTAATACCCTAAGCAATACAATCATTTATGTTTCATTGGCACATGTTGTGATTGTAAAAATACGTTGCAGTAAATGGGAACTCATTATTGAGGCTGGAATTCTCTCCCTGAGTTCTGAAGGACCTATTGTCCCTATAGCTTGTCTCAATATACAGAATTTCATGAAAAAACATGCAGATTTTTACAAGATAAACACACTAAGGACAGTACATCCTGGACTGAAAAAAATCTTAGTCTTATTCATAATGTGAATATATTGTCCATTACATTGGGAAGCATTATTATTTTTTTTTTTAACCAGTGGGAGGGGGCAGATAAAATAATTTAAGGGGTCACTAAGTCCTTTACTTAGAACAATTCAGAAAAATACAGAAAGACTTGTAGAATTATTTTGACTGCTACTTTGCATGAGAGAAGCATAATAATTTAATCAAAGTTATTTTATTATTTCACATAGACTATGATATTCGTCTTGATTCCACATCACCCTGCTTTCTCAAGCCATATTACTCAGATTGATCTACTTGAAATTATACACTCCTCCACTGAAGACTGAGACTTACCATAGGAAAACTGTTAATAGTAACTAGGAAATACGAGTGAAGCACCATGAAAAATTTACTAGCAGATAAATAGCTTAATAAGAAAAAGGATATTATGTTGATGATTTTATGATATACTTGTAAGAGCTGGATAGTCCTATATAATCTTCCAAAGAAATAATAACACAACCACCACCACTCTAAACTGAACTGCTAAACCTCCGTAAAAGTGAAAAACTATAATTTATTGTATCAGAATTCATTCCCAGTTAAATTATACATTAATTTATAACACAAAATTAGAGTTATATGGAGATACAGAGCTTTTGGTCCAGAGGAGGGCCACTTAAAGAGAGCTTACAAAAAGGAAAGAGACGAGCATTTAACATGGGTAGATGGTGATAGGACAGAGGAGAATTTTAAATGAAAAGAGGAGATATTTAGATTAGATGTCAGAGAGACGTGTTTTTTGTTTTGCTTTTTTTTTTTAAATAGAGAGGGCGGTGAGGCACTGGCACAGGCTGCCCAGAGAAGCTGTGGATGCCCCATCACTGGGAGTGCTCAAGACCAGGCTGGATGGGGCCCTGGACAGCCTGATCCAGCAGATGATTTAGTGGTTGGCAATGCTGCCCACAGGAGGGTGGTTGGAAATAGATGGTCTTTGAGGCTCCTTCCTACCCAAGCCATTCTATGATTTTATGACTGATTCTATAATACAAAGCAGGATATTCCACCTCATTAGAGGTAAAATAATTGTAACTATGCAAACAATAAAATAATTTAGTCGACAATAAAGTTCAGAGAAGCTGCTTGGACACTGAGTCCTACTTAGGCATCTTTTTAAAACAACAGCTCTTCATGCTTCTTTTTTCTAGATCTTTTTTTCCTTTGAATACATAAGAATAAAATGAACTTATTTCTCCCCCTGTATTTCTATTAGAAAGTGCTACAAAGGAAGCTTGACAAAATTGTTTAATTTTTTAGAATGATGTTGATTTTCTTGCACTTTCTGACAGAAACCAGGCAGACTTCCCAGGATAACATTTCTTGCCAGCAAGCTTATCTCCTCGGCAATATGAAAATGTTGGCTATCTGCTATAAAACTGGATACCTAACTACCTTGGAGACCTTTCATTAGCCAAGATACTCTACAGAGAAAGGGTTTCATCAGGATACTCAGGGCATCTAAATACTTCAGCTGAGCTAGCATGGAGGTCTGCATTCATGACATTCTGGCAGCATCTGCTTAAGGATTCTTTGAGCATAAACTCACTTAGTTTTGAAGTGGCTCCAGGGAAGTTGGGACTTCAGATTTCCAGAAGACAAAAGAATTCATTTTATTTCCAAATTAAAAAAAATTGTTTTACACTATTACTTAAAATCTGTTGGAGTGAGAATTTTAAAGATAAATGGATTTCTCAGTACTCAGTTCTCAGCTTTACAGGGTTAACAATTGTTTGAATGGACAACAAAAATAAAAAAACAAGTGGGATCATCAGAATAAAATTGTATTCTCTTACATTTTTAGTTTACCTCACTTCTTTATTATCTGCATGACTATCTTTGATTTTTCAACATATTTTCAGGCCTTTTCATAATATTTCTGTCTGCATTAGCAAATTCAGAAAGCAGATTACAGTTGGTCAAGTGTTGGTCTTCCATTCATTGACACAAAATGGAAGAACTCCTCATTATCTAACAGCACAGAAATAACTCTGGGTTGAATTTTTGCTCCTTTCTTTTATTATAATTAGAGAATTCCCTTGTATTTTTTTTTTCTTCTGGAAATTGGAGTACCGGATTCTCACTGGCAACAAGGAATTCATGTATGCAGAGAGTAAAGAATTCAAAAGTATGAATTAAACAAAGAACAAACAACTGAAAAGGAGCTCAGTTTGGCTTGAGTTTGCAGAAGTTTAACTTCCACTGTATTTTTTTGCATTCAATCAGCAATTAAAGCATGCAAAAATATTGTGATATCTATTTGCAATCTGTTCATATTTTGAAGCACAAATGCCTTATTAGTGAGCAAGTAAGAGGTGGGATAGAGCTGATGTATACTTTCACTAGTGGTTATTCCTTTTTTTTGTCTGGAAAATTGTGTGAAAGATTTTTTTAATAGCATTTAATTAAGAATATTCCGGTATATTTAAATGAAAATATTTTTCTCCCTCTTTAAAATGAAGAACTGTGAGCAAATACGCAGTCTTGAAATTTATTTGACATTAAAAACTTATCTGGATGTAATATCTGACAAATAATTTAATTGTATCTTCATCAGTTTTTGTGGAACTTTATGAAATTATTCAGGTGTTTCTGCAACAAACAAAATATTATTTCCATACATTTTAACAATGACAAAGGCATTCCACTGAAACAGTTGTAACAGGATACGCAGTGTTCCAACAACCTCAGAGAGAAGGGGAGGAAAGTGGAAATAAAAATAAAAAGATTAAGTCTAGAACACTAACCTGAAATCATTTCCAAAAATTTTTTGATCTGGGGCCAAATGCACTGCAAGTACTTGGCAGTTGGGAAATAACACAAAGAATTCAAGATCAAAGCCTATTTGAATCCATCTGATGCATTTTATAAGAGTAGACATATAAAACTCTTTAATTTAAACAAATTGTTGCCACACTTGAAATGTAGTTAATCTTGGTGTCCAGGGTATTTTTGCTTCTTATCACATCTTGGACCTAAAATCTGTTGTTTTTGCCAACAGTGTAAATTAAGTCCTAAGGGGGATTTAACCTTCCAATAGCTGATAAGTGTCAATTATGCAATCCCTCTATTTCCATTCTTCCCGCCTTCATATGCATGAAAGCAAAGAAAATTAAATCCAGTGAAGACTGAAGACTCTACTGCTTTCATCCATAGCAAATTCTGCAATGATTCTAGTGAGGAAGCAGATCATGCTAAACTGTGAAATACAGAAATGTGTTGATATTTCCTACCTTTTGATAATCACTTGGTCTACTAGACTGAAAAAAATCTCATTTCTTTATGGCTGGCTGATGGGAAAGAAAAAAATAATTCTCCACCAAAATTTTGAAAGAATAAAATAAAATTTGTAACTTTTCCTTTGCTTTTCTACCCACATCTACTTTGTTAGGTTTACCATCTCATAGTTAAGTTTCCATGGTCCTGCCTTTGCAGTTAGTCAACATTTTGAATTGAATAGTTCTATGCTTAATTTCACTTCCTTCATATATTGAAATTATTTTCTCTCCTTATCTAAATTTAAACAGAAATATTGCACATATGCAAAAGAAATAAACATCCAGAGAACAGAGCAGAATATATTATTCTGAAGTTATGGATTTTTAAGTGAGAAGAGAGGAAAAGGTGAAGTATAGTCAAGGATTTTACGGTCAAAATATAATAAAATTTATCTGCACAGTTAATTAAGTTGAAGAAACATGGTTGGTTTTCAGCAGCTGAGGGAGAGGCAAACTGAATAACTCTTTATATGTGAGTGCCATTCATTGCTTTACTTCTGTTGTTTTTAGTCAGATGTATAAACCGTGATGCAACAGTAGATGAAAAACTTAAGCACACACTGCTGGCTCATGTTTCAGCCTGGAAGGCCAACAGTATCCCGGGCTGCATCAAAACAGAGGTATGGAGGGGACTGTCTCCCTCTAGCCAGCCTTCATGAAGCCCTAACTGGAATACTGCATCTAGGCCTGAGGCCCCCAGCACAAGAAAGATGTGGAGCTTTCGGAACTAGTCAAGAGGAGGCCTGGAACACCTCTCCTATGAAGAAAGGCTGAGGGAGCTGGGCTTGTTCAGCCTGGAGAAGAGAAGGCTCCAGGAAGACATCACTGTGGCTTTCCTGTACTTGAATGAGGCTTATAAACAGTAAGGAAATCAACTTTAGACAGGTAGATAGTGATAAGACAAAGAGAAATGATTTTAAACTAAAACAGAGGAGATTTAGATTAGATGTAAATGGAACAAGCTGCTCAGAGAAGTTGTGGATGTCCCATCACTAAAAGTGCTCAAGGCCAGGCTGGATGGGGCCCTGGACAGCCTGATCTAGCAGATTTAGTGGCTGACAATGCTGCCGATGGCAGGGAGGTTGGAACTAGATGATCTCTGAGGTCTCCTCCTACCCAAGCCATTCTATGATTCTATGATCTTTGTGCCTTCCAGAACAGGCCTTTTGTGGTTTAGTTATTTATTAGTTTGTTTGTTTTTTTTTAATTCATTTGCCACCCATCATGATATAGCCAATTCTGCTGGTATTTTCTTCCATGAAAGATAAAGGAGAAAAAAAAAGGAAGAAAGGAGATGCTTGGAAATACTAAGACTATCATCAAGAATAAAATGTGTTCTGACCAGTGAAAAACTGGCATTCAGAAATTAGAAAGAATAATATATTTTAATATGTTTTAAGTGTGTATTTAACAGTCAAACATTTATGTTTTCCATCAGCATAATCTTTTGATTAAAAGCAACAATTATTGTAGGTAGGTAAATGCAGGTTCTCAGTAAATAAATTGTTATTTTACAATGTAGAGAGGTATAGGTTAACTTTTTGAGAACAATGATGAAGAAAAGATATTATACAAAAAATAAGATAATATAAAAAATATTTAAGATTATTACAGTAAACATACAAGTTGTTAAATTCCTAATCTCAATGTGGAAATTTTGTTCAGAAATCTCTATTTTATATAAGATGAGATATTACAAACTTTCATTATAATTACATCAACACACATTTCTCTGAAGAGAGATAAAATTTTTATTACCTGAAAAGTTTGTTTGCAAATGTCTTACTTTTTTGTGTATGCTATTACTCAGCTAGCCTCTAGAGATAGTCAAATTTCAGCACCAGCAACTACTTCTCTCTTTTTTTCTCCTGTCTATCAATTGTAATAAAAGTTGTACAATTAGATTAGGCATTTAAAGAACAGAAAAAAGTTGTAAGTTCAGTGGATAGTTGTAAGATATTTTTCTTCCTTAAACTTAATTACTAAAACATACCTGATGTACGTGAAGTATTCAGAAATGATCTACAGAAAGTGTCCTGAAATATTAACTAAGCACTATTTTATTGTTTCAGTCCACACTTCTTATAAGCAATATAATTCCAAATTATTTCACTATTCAGCATTTTTTTAAAGGTAGGAAAAAACATGCATGAAGTTATAAGTAACAAAATTTTGAGGTATTAACAGAATGTATTTTACTGATGAATTATATTATTATTACTTCTATTATGGTATCTATCATGAAGTTTCAGTTACACAGACTACGCTCTTTTTTGTGAACATTCAGATATATGTCTAAATGGTCATACCTTCCCCTTTGAATCCATACTTGTTCTCCTGGAGGTTTTTTTTTTTTTACCTTCCATAAAAATTACTTCTTCATAATGAAAGATTATTTATGCTTTCACTTGAAGATATACCACAAGAATATTAGAATGCAAATAGTATACTCTCATATGCTTAGGTTCCTCCTATTAATTTCATTTAAAAAATTCTTACAACAGAATTTTTAAGAGTCTATCAACTTACCTAATTCACGTCTCTGGAAAATATCTTCTTTTTGTATCCACAGGCATTCATATTAACTCTCAATAACATTTTCTCTTGTATCTGGCTCTCCCTCATCCAGCCTCTTCTAAACAACTGAGCTTTATGACTTGGTATCCAATTTCTGTCTTAGTTATTTTTAGCTAGAATAAAACCAGGTGTGTTATGGTCTTGCGTACTTAACAATTTCCTTTATGAATAACACTTACATTGTTTGACATTCCCACTTGATCCCTTTAACTGCACTTTGGTTTAGATTAAATAGGAAAAGATCACATGGGCAGGACTCATCAAATTAAATCCTTATTTTCATGTTTGAAAATTTATCTAAATTTCAAGACACTGAAGCTAGTATATATAAGATTGGAGGAGTAATTGACCATGAAAGTCTGATAAAAAGTTGTATGTTTTGAGAAATTAAGGGAGAACAAAGTGTGGTGAAGAAAATAAAGATCCAGAAAAATATGTCCAGACATAAAGAGCAAGCTAAGACAGAACTCAGAGGTAAATCTTCAGAATTAGTGATTTAGTTGATTCAAATCTCTGCATTCTTTTTTGAATCTTCAGATGTATTCTCTCTTCCATCTTCGGATGGATTGTCAAATTTACCTGAATTTAAAGGAGGCTGATGAAGTATCTCGCAGTGAGCTATCACAATTCTGAGCTGAACACAGAAGACACAGGTTTTAACTGTCTGTGGCACTGATAAACCATGACAAGACACAATGACACAGACATGTATTGCATCAGTCTCAGCCCATTTATCTTTTCTCAGTTAAGAGTAGTTAAGCTAAGAATAAAATTTCGGTGCTAACCACTTAGTAAAAGTATAAAAGCCTCAATAATAAGTACTTGAGGGAAGCGTATACAGTCAAAGAGGAAAAGAACATAATTAAAACATCTCTATAGCTCAGTATATTACGAAGGCTTGGCTTCTGATAACATTAAAATCGCTGAAATCTCAGCTTCTGGTTCAGACATAGAAAACATAACAGACATAAGGATATGAGTATCAGGCTTACAGATTTATACAGTGTTTCAGTACTGAATCATCCCTACATAAGACAGTTTCCTGTTGTTCAAATCAGTGTATTAAATGCATGCCCTAGGACTGTGTTGAACCTTACTGTGAAAAAAAACCACATGCAATAATCAAAACATATTTCCTCAAGAAGGAAATTACTCAAATTCTGAGAAAAACTGTCTGTCATAAAACAGGTTCCAGAAGCCTAGAGATACTGCTTAATGCAAAGGAAAGCACAGCAACAATAGCAGAGCAGCAAGGGACTAGGCTGCAGCAAGTGAGGACTTGTTAAAATGCAACATCCTTGGGCACAGAAATAAAAGAAAGAATATGCTTAACATAAGAAGGCCTCAGGTACGCAAGGATCTCTAAAGTGATACCATTGCCAACCCTTAAATGAGGTCTGGGAAAGGGTGGAGCCAGGATCCTCTCCTTCTGGTCACTCAGGTGCATTGCATGCACCTGTGCTCTCCTGGGTTGGCCCTGCCTTCCCACCAGGTGCTCAGTCACTGTTTCAAGCCTTGACTAAGCATTGCTGCTACAAATGGAATAGCAGTTTTTTCTTCCCACTAGCTACTCATTGTCCCTTGGCATAAACTAATCAGATTTGAAGAAAGAATCTTTGAATTTTAAGATGATGCTGCAGCCTTTTAAAATCATAATAAGTCACTGTTCTGATATAAAGTGTATCAATACAGACAATTTTTTCTGGTAAAACTGGTTGGAGAGTTTCTTGTAAAAAGAATGAGGGCTTGAAGCAGAGTTAGAACTTAAACAAAGTGGGAAGTATGTCTAGGGAAAGGAACAAAACAGCACTAAAGTCCATGATGTGCTCAGTACCTGTCTCACTTCGCTTCAAAGCAAAATGATTCCATTAATATTTTGTCCAGATTTATAACCCTGTAAAATCTTTTCTGCTTCTTCTAGAATTTACATATGTAGGCGCAGAGATATTTCAAGTGGAAAAAAAGATAGTTTAAGACTCCAACTAAAATAGAGATGCAGTAAAAAAGAGAATGGAGATTTTTGTATTCTTTATCATTGTTCTAATCAATAAAATAAATAAAATTTGAGAGGTTCTGTTTAAATCATAGTAACTTAGGTCTGAATTATACCAGTTAATGCTCCAATTCTATTATTAAATATATTATAAGTATCTTAGTACTATTTTCAGAAATAGTAGCACAGTTTTGCTACTTACAAAATTTAGAATTACCGTCATTTCAACTTGTTGAGGCCAAATAAATAAGATGAATAATATCAGTGATGTTTGTTTTACTCAAATAAACTAATTAAAAATTAACCCCTGTGATTTTCTAAAATTTAAATCAGCAAGCTGTATCCTGATGCAGCATTAACAAAATAAATATAATTAATTAATAATATCCCCCACCACATACTTATTCTCTGTGTTCTTAGCAACACGGTCACGGACTCATTCTTATAAATCCTATTTTTTTTTTTTTTTAATAAGAAGCTTCAGCTGATGAAATATTATGTATAAAGAAATCTGCATTTTAAAAATAACACCCCTGAAAGATCCCACATGTCCAGACTCAATGTCACTTAAAGTAGTTGGCAAAACCGTATTCCTTGCCTGCGTGTAGCAATCAGAAGGACTAACACGGTGGAAATAGCGTTACAAAAAGGTGGAAGGAAAATACAGCACTCACGCGGATCAGAAGATTTTGGGCTCGCAGGGAAAGGCTCCCACCAAGGAGGGATCTCCAGGAAAAGATCTTTCCTCAGGGGCAGTCAGCTCTTAAATGAGGCCTAAGAGGCGTGCAGCCTGGCTGAATTGCCTTTACCTGTGCTCCCAGGGCTGACTGGGTCTTTCCTCCAGGTGCTCAATCAGTGGTTCAGGCCATGACTCAGCAGTTCCCATACACTGTGTTTGTGCAACACAACTACTGTCATGAAGTTCTTGCTACTAAGTATCAAGGAGAATAATCTCCAATGCTTTTTGTACACTGCTACAATTTTCACATGATCTTGCTTCAAACTCTCAAGTGTTTATCTGCCCTTCTACATGGGAGTGACATCTACTGATACACCTCTTCCGGTTATCTTGTTTCCTATCAGGAATTATCCATCCAGTCAAACCAACCGTCTCAAATCTAAGTTTCAGTCTTGCACTTGAATTTTGGACAGATAGGATTAAATTCTAAATCAAATCTTGCCAATAGATTTATTTGTAATGAAGGTAAACTGGAAAAAAATGCTTTAAAACTTACTAACAATATACATCTTTGTCTGCTATATGAAACGAATAACTCATAATTCACGTGAAAATTGTTCCAAAATCTGATACAATTTAAAGTCTCTAACTTAAGTTTCAGTTCAACATTGATTTAAATGTGACAGTTTTCACTCAGTAACACAGTACATTAGAAAAGGTCATTCCATGAGCCTGCAAACTCCTTAACCCACTGCATTAGGTAGAATTATTGTTACAATTTAAAAAAAAAATCTGTAGTCTCACAAAACTTTGGAAATTTGACATATTGTTTCTTTTTTATTATTTATTTTTTTCCATTGGATATCCACCATAAAAAAAAAAAAAAAAATCTGTTAAGACTACAACGAACACTCTCTTTAGTACCTGTAGGAGGCAATCTTTATCTGCCCATTTAAACATTTATTATATTAATACACTGATCTTTAAATACTGCATGATGCTGCAACATCTGTCACAGATTCGTTTGTGCAACGGTAGGTGAAGAATGGAGGGTGTTTTGGTAGCAGACTCTAATATGACATCCATAAGAGAACAGATATAATAAAGGAAAAAGAAAATTGGCAGAAGGCTTGTGCTGATAATTTTTCCACAGTGGAAATGAACTTCTCTTTGTTGATTCCGTTATACATTTCTGCACTATTCATTGCTGCTTTTGGGGCTGTTTCTTGATGTGAATTCCTATATTAAAGATTAGTACAATACTTCAAAATGCAACTTGTTTTTAACTGGTAGGTGTGAAATGATTTCTATCATTTTACAGCTCTAACGAGGTAAACTAATTCAGCATGACTAATAGCCTGGAAGATGTTTTAATTTCCAGTTCTTGCACTACAGTTCTGCAAGGTAGTCTTAATATTATCTGATTAATTATAAAGAAAGATAAGTATAAAGTGTATTGTACTAAAATATAATAAAATACCTTCATTAAGTTCTAGTTAAAATATAGAAAATTAATATTATCACTGGATTCCTTATATTCATCAGGCTTTGAACAGCTACATATGTAAAAGGGAAAAAAAAAAACCAACACATCAATTGTATGTCCTTGGATGATATTTGCAAGCAGAACAAGCAAATACTCATTTAAAAATAGTTCTGGTACCTAACACAAGCCGTGGTAAATGGCTTGACTTTATGCAAGAAACAAGTGAGATGCAAATACAGCTTTTGGTATAATTAAAGTATTATGAGATTCCCTGTATTTTACATTTTACAGTGATCTCAATTTTTTATTTACTGCATTAGAAGCAGAGGATTTCATTCATGTTTTTGCAATTTACTGCAAGAAAATGGAGCATGATGTTTACAAAGACAGTAATGAGTTGATAGGGAATAATATAGTGAAAATATCTTATCCTGGCTGTGTGTTTCAAGAACATTGTACTTCACAGTTAGATGTCGTTATCTAGCTGATTAAACTGGTGATAGAAGATCACAAATTAGCAAGTAAAATCATGAAAGTTGTACTTTTTTTCTGCCTGGGACCATCTGAAGCACCATGGAAGAAAATTATCCAAACCACTACATAAATACAGAAATTTTAACAGAAACAACTCCCATGCAGCAGTGCATATAGAAATCCCAAGGACTGTTAGGAGTGGTTTATGGAGTTTTTCACAAACCTGTGTGACCAAGAAAGCGAAAACTAAAAATGTCTGATTTCTATTTCTCAAATAGCCTACTGAAGTCATGAAGATGTAATCGAAGTGAAGCTTCTCGTCATATTGAGATTTTGTTACAAACTACAGTAATGATCAAACTGAAAAGAGAGTTTTCATAGTATTTTCTTCTTTTTTTCATAACAAGTGAATATCAATAACTTTAAAGTCTTCATTTCCCATCTGATTTGGTTACAAAGAAACACTTTCAGTGGGACTTTTCACATCACTGTCTATACCAATTTAATTTTACAAATTCAATTACTATCAATCCGATCAAGCTTATATGGTTTAAGAGCATTATCTTAGAAATTATATTCTACAAAATTTCATTATGGTAAATAAGCATGAATATGAAAAGCAAGTTTGTTTGCATATAGTCAAGATCATGAAAAGAAATCATCTTTAAACTGTTTTTGTGTGTGTGTGTGTGTGTGTGTGTGTGTGTGTGTGTGTTAATCTGTCTCCTGTCTGCATCATTAAGGTCCTTCCAGGGTAGAAAAAAAATATATATATATTGCTTACTCACATAATTATACATCAGTAGTCATGGGACTATAGAGGATAGAATTACTTTAAAATGGAACTCAAAAAAAAGTTAGAAATTCAGTTATAAGAAGTGCAACAGCAAGAGTCTACACCACATTTTGGGAAGAAAAATGATTTTGCCACAGAAAGCTGTTTGATATTCCCAAACCCAGAAGTTAGCTACTTGGTTTTTGGCTTGGGATCTGCTGCAAAATTCCTCTATGATGTTGGTAAGTCACCTGGCCTGTCATCTATCTATCATGTGGTGATAATAACGCTGATTTACTTTACAGGAATGTTGTGAAGATTAATTAGATTCCTCAAAAAGCCAGTGCGTCTACACTACAGCACAGAAATATGTTTTTTTGTTGTTCTTGTTGGGTTTTTTTTGCCTTTAACACAGACTGTTAATTATCTGCAAAACTGCGCTTGGCAAACATTTGATCTTAAACTTTGTAGATAAGGTTATGGGATTTTTGGTGTTTTCTTTTTTAAATTCCTTTTTTTCTTCTTTCTCCTCACATATTGTAAAGCAAAGCAATTTCTAATGCTAACCTTGCATTTCTGCATAACTTTAAATTAACTTTTAATTAGTTTGAATATTGACCTAGTGGCTATGTTGTACCTTAATAATCTTTGCATGTAATCTGTTAAACATTTATAAATTTCTTGTAGGTGAATCAACACATATTAATTTACAGAATTGTGTGAGTGCAGTAATAAAAGTTCAAACATTTATAGTATGGTTAATTATCAAATTATACTGAGTTTTTGAGCAAGTTGTTTGCTGTATGCAAAGGAAAATTAATATACTAGGAAGTACTGTTATGTATCTGAATATATTGTTATCTGGTGGGTTTAGTATCTGAAGTATTTTAAGTGTTTATTTTTTACAGTAGATCTACATCTAGCAAATATATAACTTGAAGCAGGGGACAGTATCCATAGCACAGTTAAAAATCATATAATTTAATGCAGAATACATCCAGTGTCCTAAGAATGTGGAA
This sequence comes from Numida meleagris, assembly GCF_002078875.1. Lineage (NCBI taxonomy): Eukaryota > Metazoa > Chordata > Aves > Galliformes > Numididae > Numida > Numida meleagris. The sequence goes on along the minus strand of NC_034412.1, from coordinate 78,807,535 downwards.
AGTCCCATGCGCATTTGCTACTCTAACAGAATTTTAAAAATATGATTACCTATTTGTTGAATACCTAAATACTAAAGTGTTTTAGGACTAAACTAAAGACTTTACGACTTCCCTTGTTGTTTTCAGACGTGGGAACTCAGAGTTTTTGGTGGTAGTGACATTTATTTGTATCAGCTGAAGGGATTAAATTGTTCAAGGGACAAAATAGTTGCACTCACTTCTATTCACAGCTGAGCATCTGGTCCACCCAAACTAGATGTTACCATAGAATTCTTGAACACCTCCAGGGATGGTGACTCAACCACCTCCCTGGGCAGCCCATTCCAGCGCCTGACCACTCATTCAGAAAAGTAGTATTTCCTAATGTCCAGCCTAAATCTCCCCTGGCACAACTTGAGGACATTCCCCCTCGTCCTGTCACTAGTTACAAGAGAGAAGAAGCCGACCCCCAGCTCACTACAACCTCCCTTCAGGTAGTTATAGAGAGTGATAAGGTCTCCCCTGAGCCTCCTCTTCTCCAGACTGCACAATCCCAGCTCCCTCAGCCGCTCCTCGTAAGGCCTGTGCTCCAGACCCCTCACCAGCTTCGCTGCCCTCGTCGGAACACGTTCCAGGGCCTTAATGTCTTTCTTGCAGTGAGGGGCCCAAAACTGGACACAGTACTCGAGGTGGGGCCTCACCAGGGCTGAGTACAGAGGGACAATGACTTCCTTACCCCTACTGGCAACACTGTTCCTGATACAAGCCAGGATGCCATTGGCCTTCTTGGCCACCTGGGCACACTGCTGGCTCATGCTCAGCCGAGCATTGACCAATACCCCCAGGTCCGTTTCCTCCACGCAACCTTCCAGCCACTCTGCCCCAAGCCTGTAGCGTTGCCTGGGGTTGTTACGGCCAAAGTGCAGGACCCAGCACTTGGTCTTGTTGGACCTCATCCCATTGGCTTCAGCCCAGAGGTCCAGCCTGTCCAGATCTCTCTGGAGGGCCTCTCTATCCCCAGGCAGATCGACACTTCCTGCCAGCTTGGTGTTGTCTGCAAACTTACTGAGGGTGCTCTCAATGCCCTCATCCAGGCCATCAATAAAGATATTGAAGAGGACAGGCCCCAGCACCGACCTCTGGGGAACACCACTCGTGACCAGTCGACAGCTGGATTTAACTCCATTCACCACCACTCTCTGGGCCCGGCCCTCCAGCCAGCTCCTTACCCAGCAAAGAGCGTACCTGTCCAAGCCACGGGCTGCCAGCTTCTCCAGGAGAATACTGTGGGAGACAGTGTCAAGGGCTTTGCTGACGTCTAGGTAGACCGCATCAGCAGCCTTTCCCTCATCCACCAGACGGGTCACTCGATCATAGAAGGAGATCAGGTTGGTCAAGCAGCACCTGCCCTTCACAAACCCATGCTGGCTGGGCCTGATCCTCCAGTTATCCTGCAAATGCCGCGTGATCTCCCTCAGGACAATCTGCTCCATCACCTTCCCTGGCACCGAGGTCAGGCTGACAGGCCTGTAGTTCCCCGGATCCTCCTTACAACCCTTCTTGTCAATGGGAGTCGCATTGGCAAGTCTCCAGTCTTCTGGGACCTCTCCATTTGACCAGGAACACTGATAGATGATGGAAAGCGGCTTAGCTATCTCCTCTGCCAGCTTCCTCAGTACTCTCGCGTGGATCTCATCCAGCCCCATGGACTTGTGGCAGTCCAGATGGAGTGGACAACATACACATATGATGTCTCTTCAAGAATATCTAAAGATAGCAAGCTGATATATGTGAGCTACATTGAGTCCGAAAGTTTTTCTGATATGTTTTGCAGAGAAGAGTCAATTCGATCTCCAAGAAAACCAGTCTGCATGTTTGTATAACTGAAGCAGGATTTATTCTTTGGGTATTCTGGCAGGATCTTATTCAATCATTGGATGTACTTGAATTTTGAAGAAGACCGTTCTAGTGAGCTAAAAGGGCTTATTTAATGTCATGCTTGTGGATTATATGTATCCTTAATGTCGGGAAAAGGCATTAGAACTACAGTGAGTAATCAAGCATACTATTTTTATTTGTATAACATTTCAAATTCATACTTTCTAAAAGCAGAACTCATTATGAATATGGAAAGCGGCTTGGCTATCTCCTCCGCCTGCTCTCTCAGTACTCTCAGATGGATCTCATCCGGCCCCATCGACTTGTGGCAGTCCAGGTGGAGTTGTAAGTCTCTGACCGTTTCCTCCTGAATTGTGGGGGGTTTATTCCACTCCCCATCCCAGACTTCTGTGGGGGTGACTTAACAACAAAGAGCTCAACAGACTCTGGTAGATCTTATCTCTGTGAGGCCTCCGGAGTCTGGAGACAGGGCTAAGGTGTAAACAGAATACTCTTTAGTATGCACAGCTAATGTGGTCACTTCTGGGACAGTTAAGCAACCCTTTGTTTGTTATCTACGTTGTTGTGCAGAACCTAAGGACAATTAACCGTGCGTGGATTTACTGCTTAAGAGTGAAGGATATATAAGGTGTGTGTAAAACACAATAAGAAAACTTGCTATTCAGAGAACTTGCTATTCAGAGAACTTGCTATTCTGATGCCACACTGACTGAGGGAATTCTGTAACGGGACCAAGCGCCGACAGACTTCCAGGTCAGAGAGTAGAGTACTCTGAAGACAACTAGTCTTACCTTTAAAGACAGACGTAAAAGAAAGCATTGAGAACCTCAGCCTTTTCATTGTCCTCAGTGGCCACATTCCCAGCCGCGTCCAGTAAAGAATGGAGATTCTCCTTGGTCCTCCTCTTACTGTTAATATATTTGTAGAAGAATTTCTTGTATCCTTTAATCCCAGCAGCCAAGTTTAGTTCAAGCTGGGCCTTTGCCTTTCTAATTTTCTCCCTGCGCATCCTAACAACCTCTTTGTACTCTTTCCGAGTTGCCTGTCCCTTCTTCCACAGGAGGTAGATTCTCTTTTTCTCCTGGAGCCTCCCTGTTCATCCACGCCGGTCTCCTTCCCCGCCGGCTCATCTTGTGGCTCAGGGGGACAGCCTGTTCCTGTGCCTTCAGGACTTCCTTCTTGAGGAGCAACCAGCCTTCCTGGACCCCTTTACCCTCCAGGACCAAATCCCAAGGGACCCTCCCTACCAGTCTCCTGAACAATTCAAAGTCTGCCCTCCGAAAGTCCAAGGTAGCAGTTTTGCTGTCCCCTCTCCTGGTTCCACCAAGAATTGAGAACTCTACCATTTCATGGGCGCTCTGTCCAAGGCAGCCTCCAACTTCCACATCTCCCACCGGACCTTCCCTATTTGTAAACAGCAGGTCTAGCAGGGCACCTCTCCAGGTAGGTTCTCTCACCAGCTGCAGAAGGAAGTTGTCTTCCATACACTCTAGAAATCTCCTAGACTGCTTCTTCTGCGCCATGTTGTATTCCCAGCATATATCAGGGAAGTTGAAGTCCCAAAGGAGGAAAGGATCATCGAGTCTCTACCCCCCTGCTAAGTGCAGGGTCACCAACCACTAGACCAGGCTTCCCAGAGCCATGTCCAGCCTGGCCTTGAACGCCTCCAGGGATGACGCATCCACAACCTCCCTGGGCAACCTGTTCCAGTGCGTCACCACCCTCTGTGTGAAAAACTTCTGCCTAATATCTAACCTAAATCTCCCCTGTCTCAGCTTAAAACCATTCCCCCTTGTCCTATCACTGTCTACCCTCGTTAACAATTGATCCCCCTCCTGTTTATACGCTCCCTTCAAGTATTGGAAGGCCACAATGAGGTCTCCCCGGAGCTTTCTCTTCTCCAAACTAAACAAGCCCAGTTCCCTCAACCTTTCCTCATAGGAGAGGTGCTCCAGCCCTCTGATCATCTTGGTCACCCTCCTCTGAACTCTTTCCAAGAGCTCCATGTCATTCTTGTGCTGGGGGCCCCAGGCCTGGACACAGTACTCCAGATGGGGCCTCACAAGAGCCGAGTAGAGGGGGACCACCACCTCCCTCTCCCTGCTGACCACTCCTCTTTTAATGCAGCCCAGAACATAGCGCACACTGCTAGCTCATGTCCAGCTTCTTGTCCACCAGGACCCCTAAGTCCCTCTCCGCAGGGCTGATCTCGAGGAGTTCTTCCCCCAGGTTGTATAAATACCTGGGATTGCCCC
>NC_034412.1:78798785-78801177 GCF_002078875.1 Numida meleagris | reverse complement strand
ACTGCGAGCTTTTATCTTTTCCCTCCGGCTGGAAAAATGGTAACAGAGGAGCAAAGTACCGTGGGGACTGTAGTAGTCTTTCTCTTCTGAGAACTAGGTACATCCACTACATGATGTTATGATGTTGAATACCAATAACCGAAAATCACAAAACCATGACACAGAGTCAGATTGCTGTCTCTTTGTCATGCAGTAAGTGTTGATAGAAGTAAGGGTTGTGTTTGGGATGGAATCTGGTGAATATCTGCTGATCAGTAACACAATTAAGAGTAGCCAGTGTTTTAGGAAATTAGCGAATGACTAAACTTCTTTCATTGTATTTAGAAAGCAGATAAACATGGTACACCAGTTATGTCAGTATGTCTTATGCCAGAGCCAGGTCAGAGCATAAGCAGAAGACTAGCTGAATCCATGCTGTATAATTTCTGCTTATTATTTGATGACCTTAGGCAACAGAAGCCAGCATAGTCTAACTCTTCAGTCACTTATAACTTTCTGAAAATGTCACCTGTCATTCTGAAATTGTCAAAAATTTGTCTCCATTCATGAGTAAACAAAGAGATATGTTTTCATTTTAATAAAGGATATTGAAAAATGAAATGTTATACTACTTTCTGATGGTCTTTTTAAAGTAGCGGCCAATAAATATAATCAAATACTTAATAGATATGAAAAAAAATATTGTAAGAAATGATAGAGTACTATGTTAATGCTGTAATTATAGACTAAATTGATTTTAAAAATATGGAAAAATATATCCAGCTTTGTTTCCTGTATTATATAGTATTCAACTTAGAATTCTAAAGGACTATATATAAAAAATTTCTGATGATGTGTAAATCAAACTTTAATAGAATTCTAGAGACTCCTTAAAAAATAGAACAGACATTTCTAAAGCTTGTTCTTTTGCTGGGAGTGTGCTATACATAATGACTTACTAATGAAACACCTTTGACTGAAATACAGAACCATAAAACTCAATTATGGATCCAATTCAGAAAAGAGATTAAAATGTATACAGTTAATAATGAGTTTTCCTTAATTTTTATATTCTATTAAAGAGTTCAGAACAACGGTTTCCTTAAGCATAATCTTTTTTTGTTGTAGAAGTACTATACTTTTTAGTTTCTGATATTCCATGGTAGATTGACTCTTCAGTAGTGAGTGGCTAGAATAGATACTGTTTTCTTATCAGAGGTACAAAGACAATTATAGTGAAGACTTGCTTCCTTTATAAAATATATTGTACAATGCAGCAAGTAAAGCACAATTATAGCTTGCTATAACAACCAACCGCTCAAAAAACAAAGGCAACATACAAAACTAAAACAAAAACGAACAAAAAAACAAGCTTAAGTCATTATCCTATACAAGACCCAAGACTTAAAGAAGATTATTTAATTCATTTATCCCTTAGTGAAAGATTTATTGGAAAAAAAAAAAACACTCAGTATTTTACATTGTACTGAATTTTTAGTGGTGTAAATTGCAGTAAAATCATTCCATGAATGTGTTAAAGTATTCCAAAATTGCAGTTATGTGTGCTTGTGGTTTGGAGAGGATGGCAGAAGGGATGGAAACAGACCTTACAATTAGGTCACAATGCCATTTTTTAAATTATCTGACCCAGGTCACATGAATACCTTTTCTGAAAGAATATATTTTTTATGACTGTTCATTCCTATCTGTAGGACTTAAATACATAATTTGTAAATATTTAAGAAAAAAAACCAAATAAAATGGCCTCCCTCCTGGCCCTGGAGGCTCCTTTATCTAGCTAGGGATTTTCTGTCACTTCAGAATTTTTAAAAGTGAAATGCATTAGTTAAAAGTACATGCTACTATTACTATACCATCAGACTGAGTGCTATGAAGTGTCACAAAAAAATATAGTAACTGGATTTGCACTGGGATGATTGTAAAATGATTTAAAAGCTCATCATTTGTTTTCCAGAAAGCCATAGAACATTCAGAAACACTTTCTATTTAATGAGACCTGAGATATGATTGAAGAATATCTGAGAAACTCACAAATGCAGGTACGAATAAATTACTTAGTACTATACCTCAATAAAGATTGTTTTCCAGAGTAGAAGCTTCTATGCAGAGTGCACTAAAAGACTAATTGGATTATAAAAATGTTTTTCGGGAATATCATTTTTGTCCAAAAAGGCGGAGCCACTGAAAAGTTTCCTTTTGTTATCATATCGTATTAAGATATTTCAGAATAGACTCTATATACAGTTTTTCAGGTTCTTGGAATTATCCACTTTAATGTCATATTAAAGCTAATGAAAATATTCATAATGAGTTCTGCTTTTAGAAAGTATGAATTTGAAATGTTATACAAATAAAAATAGTATGCTTGATTACTCACTGTAGTTCTAATGCC
>NC_034412.1:78722638-78797165 GCF_002078875.1 Numida meleagris | reverse complement strand
TAGTGACAGGACGAGGGGGAATGTCCTCAAGTTGTGCCAGGGGAGATTTAGGCTGGACATTAGGAAATACTACTTTTCTGAATGAGTGGTCAGGCGCTGGAATGGGCTGCCCAGGGAGGTGGTTGAGTCACCATCCCTGGAGGTGTTCAAGAAACATTTAGATATAGCGTTGAGAGACATGGTTTAGTGGGGTTACTGGTAGTAGGTGGATGGTTGGACTGGATGATCTTGTTGGTCTTTTCCAACTTAGCTAATTCTGTGATTCTATTATTCTATCCTTGAGGTCCTTTTCAACCCAGGCCATTCTATGATTCTAAGATTCTATGATTCTCTCACCATTACAAGCCACAATGATACACGTTCATTGTTTAAAAACTCCTCGCTACTGCATATTTGATTCAGCAGTGGGAAAAGAGACAACTGTTGGGCTCTTTGTTTGTTTTGTATTTGTTCTCCCGATTTACATTGTTTTACATTTTTAGAGCAGAGTGCCAAATACTTATTAACTGCCATTTTCTCTCAACTTCAAGTTGAAGTTATGGTCAGTAATATGTCCACATCTTACAGTAGATCATTCCCTGATATAAATTCTGTCAAAGCGCAGACTTTGCTTGCAGGCTGGGTGCTAATACTGTATTCCTCTCTTACTTTTAACTGTGCCAAAAGCCAGCATCTGCTCCTATATAGGGTGTTGACAGTTAAAGCATTTTTCCATTGTGTTGTAACTCTGCCGAGACCTGGCATCTGTTCACAAATAGAGGTGTTGACAGTTTGAGCTCTAGCACTTTCCCTTTGTGCATCAACTCTGTGGAAATCTGGCGTCTGCTCACACACACAAGTTTTGACAGCACAAACTGCAGTCTCACACCAAGTTACTCCAGAGTAGGGGAACACATGTAGTCATAGGTTTGGAGGGAGACTACTTTCTCATAACATCAAATCACGAGAGATCAGACAGAGGAGTAGGCATAAAGCTTGGAATTTTTTTTTGTTTGTTTGTTTTGCTGTTGTTGTTTGTTTGGATTTTCTTTGTGCAGCAAAAGTCTTGACATATTTTGTCAATAGACTACACTGAGAATTTTTCATTTATAACAGGTACCAGGAAAAAATTAATCAGCATTCCAAAATCTCACAAGATATCCTTTTCACCATGACATAGGCAGTAGCTGTGGTTAGTAATTCAGTGAGATCATTCTTATTTCCTGTTAAGCTCATTGTTTCTTTCAGAAATTATCTTGAATCCTCTGCCATTTTCAAGGTCTTAAAAACCTTTTCTGTACATTTTAAATACAGATAAGAAAAAGAATAATTATTGCATGGAGAGAGAACTGACATCTCATGTTAATATACGTAGTAGCACACTAGAAAAAATATGTTAGGTAACAACATTATCTTTTTTAAGATAATCAAGAGATCAACCAAGGCCACCTCCTGCATAAGAAGTAGGCTAAATTGCAGTTCAGCGTTTTTTAACATGTATTTAATATGCCCTCTGAAGTGAATGCAGAGTTAAAGATTCTACATTTTTAGGATAAACAGAAAAACAACTCAGTTATCCCAGATTTTCTGTTTTGCTCCAGTAAGTACAGCAGATGATTGTTCTTACAAATAATTGTGCTGAGATTTATTTCTATGATAAAGTGTGCTATTCATTATCCAAAGCAATCTGAAAGGATTCTTAGATATTATTTCTGTTTTCTTAAATTATTTCACACGACCAGAATGATAAACTGAAAGAGAAAATCAAACAGGTTTTTTTTAGTAATGAAACAATTACTTCTTACTACTTCATGATTTCATCAGCAAATAAGAAGCATACTGGGAGTATGATTTGTTTAGCCACATATCTTGTCCTAATTTTAAATGAAATATGGTTCAACTACATTGTGCACAAAAATATGATGGAATTTGAACCTAGACAATCCTGGATAAACATATTTTGACTTAAAACTGGAACTGCTGAATTACAGTCTCTACATTTGTTAAAGAAGCATGATCATACTATACATGAGAACAGATAACACTAAAGAAAGAAGTAGTGATTGTGGGCTTTAAATATGGCATGGTTTTAAAAGCTTTATAATAGGTAGTTTTGTAAACAGATAATATGATTTAGTTGTCTGCTGGCCTAGTTCCACAATCTTAAGTTTTTTATGATGCAGCGTGTGAAAAATAAATGTCAAAGTTATACATTGCAATTTGCTGCCTTAAGTTATATTCTTCTCTATTGGTATATTTAACTACAGAACTATATCTGTCTGAATTTATGGATACAAAATGCACACATACATGTGCATTTACATCCTATGCAGATTATATACATATACATTTATATGTGAATCTAAATAGTTTCCATTTTCAGAACTTGATAACTTTTTGCATGTGGATTTGTAAATAGAAAAACACTTTGAGTCTGCTTCCACCACATTTCATTTGCACATACTCCCTCCGCCAGATAGTGTTAAGACAGGTTAAAATGAAAAGTTTCAGTCAGGAAGTCTGTGCCTCTTTCATTGCTCTAATTTCAGTCTGCATCTTGCATCAGACAGTAGTGTGTTAAGTGCTACGCACAGAGAGATGATTCAAGTGGTGTCTAGGCAGCCACCAAAGAGTTGGATGGTTGCCTGGAGACTAACTTTCAGTGTTCTGAATCTGTCTCCTTAAACAGGAAAGAAAGAAAATCCTATGCAGCTCACTTTAAAGAATGTACTAAACAGCCAGACGGGCATTTGTTAGGTTTGAGTCAAGGTTTACTGCATCCTGAAATTACTCACAAGTATAAACTAGAGCATAAGAGCTTTCACATGTTCACTAAGTTCAACTCTTACCTTGCTAAATGGGTTCACAGATTCAGAGCTGAAGTGAAATGTTTTGATGGCTGAAGTACATCTTGCTTCATCTTTTGCCTCCAGCATTCCACTGACACCAGAAATCTCTATCCCATCTTCTTTTTGCATGTCATAGGATAATTCAGGTTGGAAGAGACCTCAGGTGGCCAAGCACTACAACTTCTTGCCCCAAACAATGTCACCTGTGAAAACAGCATCAGGTTCAGAATAGGCAATTATTCTTACTGGTCAGCATATCCCACAGGCAATCATTCCTCCTACAGTTCTGAACATTCTGAATCACACTAATTTCATAAAATTCAGCAAATTTAGACTTTAAGGACTCTATACTGAAACATAATTTTGCACAGCACTGCATTACAAACGATGTATTTTTGCAGATGATCTCTAAAGCTACAGACAAACCACAAGTGAGGCTTTTCAAACTACTTCATTGGTTAGGTTGAATTTCACTGATTTCATTGAATTGCTATTGATTTAAGTCTAGCCAAATTACCTCTTAAAGCATTTGTTTACATGAGAAGCACAAGTATTTTGAATGTATACCAACTTAATCATTAAATGAATAGCCATAACATTAAGACCCCTAACTAATAAAGATACCAGTCTGTCTCAAAATGTCACCTTTAGTCGGTCTAATGTGGATATCTGTAGATACAATGCAGGACATTTCAGAAATTAAGGAAAGCCAGTAGTGTCCTCACAGTAGTTCATACAAATGTGTCGTATGTTTTCTTTTGTTTATCAATTACAACGAAGATTTAATTTTATAGAAGTTTGAGCAATTTTTATTATTTTTTATTTTTGTGGTTGCTACTGTAGGCTCGTAAACAAAGATTTTTCTATTGCTAGAAAAAGCCATAGTCTTCTTATTGAATTGCCATTTGTAGATGTTGCTTGGCCTGAGGTGATTTTGGCTGTTTCATTTGTTTTTAACCATTAACTAATTATCACGGTATCATCTAAGGGTCTGCGTCCGTGACAAGGGGGACAGGCCCAAAAGAAAATAAAAAAGAAGAGAAAAGTGGAAAGAAAAAAAAAAAAATTGTTGGCGGTGAGGGACCGGCCCCGGGCGGTCTGGTGGCTAAAGCATCAGGGAAACCGTGGACCCGCACCCTGGGGAAACAAAGGGAAGAGGGGAAAGGCAGGGGACTCATAGGTGGATCTAACACAAAACAGTGGCATCAGAGGAGGAACAACTAATTTTACTAAATATATCAAAAATGAGGCTAGTAGAATTGTAACAGAGAGTTTACAAGCTGAAAGTCTTACACAGTAAACTGCAGGAGGACCATGTGCTTTCTCTGCCGGGCAGGAAGGAACAGACCCCGCGTCTCCCAGGCAGCTTCACCCCACCCTCCAACGCAAAGACCCCTGGGTAGTGCACCTCCTCCCCTCCCCCTCGGAGGGCCATGCACCAAAAAAAAGGCAGTTTGCAGTAACCAGGGAATTAACTCTTTAACTGCCCTTGCTTTACAGGATGTAATGATGTGGAATACCGACAACAAAAATCACAAAACCATAACACTAATCCAAGTGACTATTGTTAAATTTCTGTCAATACAATGTGTGCTAAAGATCTCATAAACTAGGTAGTAATTATGTAGTAGACAACAGCCCTTTAAATCAAATGAGATCGAAAGAGGCTATTAGACAGCTTTGAAATGCAATGTAATCTAGGTGTTCCTGCTCTGGCAGGGGGATTGAACTAGATGACCTTTCAAGGTCCCTTCCAATCCTGACATTCTGTGATTCTGTGAAATTAGTGAAAAGGAAACAAATTGTCATAAGGAAATGTTCAATGAAAACCAAAGAATGAGGAAAAAGGAGCTCCTGCCTAGAGTTCTGAGTTCTTGTAAAGAATATGGCGTACTGCTGACTGGCTGGACAACACGCTCAAAGAATGCATGCTGCTGATGTTGAGACACAGAAAGACAATGCAAGTGTGAGCCCAACACCAAAGTGTCAAGAAAAAAAAGGAAATTACTTTGCATAAACTTTATTGATTAAACATTTATGTTTTGATTTGGACCATAATTATTGTATTATTGTAATACTGTTGCACTTTGATTGGATTGATAGGATTTTATCTCAGATAAGTATTTAAGTATAGATAAGTATTTTAGGTATAATGCCCTCATTATCTATTATGTCAGTTTGGCCAGCAATAGAAATCTGTGGGAATCTTGTAATTTTTTTTATTTGAAAGACGAACATGTAGACTTAACATTTAGAGGGAGGGAGTAGCTCTAGAAAAGCTCTTTCACATGCAAAAAAGGACACTATTTTTCTTTTTTTAATGGAACCATAACTATCTGTTTGACAGAAATTTGCCATGCAGAATATTATAAGCCACAGAAATGGAAAATGGTACTGCATACAGAAAAAGATTACTGTTTGGAAGAGTGTCTCACTTTTTGGAGAAGTGAGAAGTCATATGCTGAATAACATAGCTAATTACATAAAGATGGAGTCATGATTACACCATCTGAAATCCGTCCGAAGGTTTGGATTTGATCTTTTGGTTTCAGAAATGATGGTTTCTTATCTTCAATTTTCTTATATGATATTAAGCTCCTGAAACATTTTCCTAGTTTTATAACACAATAATAGTGAAATTTTTGACCGTTGATTTTGAGACGCTAAGATCCAACAATCAAAACTTTCTAGCTTTCTAGCCCCTAGTTGGAGTCAGTGAGAAACTTGTGCTTTAAACATTTAGTTAATGATAGTAGTGTAGGAAAGGAGCTCAAGGGCATTTAAAGTTGTGCATATGAAATTGGTGTGTGATTTTCCCCGTAATTTTGCTGTTTCTCACATTTAAGCTGTGAAATAGGAATATTTATATTATCTTATTTTAGAAAAAATGTGGCAAAAAATGAAGTCATGTTTCAAGTAGTTAGCATTCATAAGAAAAATCTATATTCACAGCAGAATAGGAATAGCAAATCATTTGTATAAGAAAATGATGGTATTCTTTTGAGAAAAGTGAAGAAACTGTATGCTGCCCCTGTAAGCTGGCCTCCTTTGTTCTTTGAAATAAGACTGCAGTTTGATTTTAATCATTCTGTTAAACTGATCAAAGTTAAACTATTTTTCACTTTTTGAATATTCCTGAATTCTGACATTTTAAAATTCTATTCCTCCACTTTCTTACAAATCTCCTTGTTTTCTTCTCTGGAAATCTGTAAACATTCAGAATAGTAGATTAGGCTCTATTTATCTGCTTGTCTTTACTATCAGTACATATTCAGATTTCTACCAGCAGTATGTTTTCTGGTTTATCCTCTGATCTATTTTTAATCCTTTTGTATCGTCTAGTATACTCTGATCTTCCAAACCTTCATGTCCTTTGCCCTGTATAAATCCTATTTGTTCCTATGCATCCTGTATATTTTCCCACAAGCATTATAGTTTCAACCTCAAATTTCTTGAAATCTTAATTCTGCTTTGTTGTAACTTATTCCAGCTTCTGCATTTTTAAAAAAAATTTTATAGCTAATTTTTGTGTATTCTTGTGGTGTTTTCACACTGGTGGACAACTAAACTCCACCGCACTGCTCTCCCACTTCCCATTCTTAAAGGAAGAGGAGTGGGAGAAAATGTGGTAGAAAAAAATGTTAAGGATAATTTAATTAAAAGGAAAAAAAAAAAGAAAGAAATATTAAGGAAGAGTTAAGTGTAGAGACTTGAACCTGGGGAGGAATAGCTGCATACCAAAGTACAGGTTAGGGGATGCTCTGCTGGAGTGGAGCTCTGCGGAGAAGGATGTGGGTGTTATGGTAGACAGCAGATTGGCATTGAGCTAGCAGCGTGCCCTTGCAGCCAAGAGGGCCAGTGGCATCCTGGGGTGCATTAAAATGAGCGTGGCCAGCAGGTCAAGTGAGGTGATTTTCCCCTTCCCTGGTAAGGCCACGTTTAGAATACTGTGTCCAGTTCTGGGCTCCTGTCAGCAGTTTATGGGCTGGTTCAGGTTGGTTCAGCCTGGTTTCATGACTAATGGAGTGGGGGGACTCATGGACTCATGCCCCAGGAAAGGGGAAAGGGGAAAAGGCGAAAGGGTAGGGAGATGGGCCTAGAAACAAAACAGTCGCATTGATCTGAGGAGGAAAGCTAATTTACTAAAATACAATACAGGAATGCAGAATAACACAATATAATATGATATAAATGGAATTGAGGCTAATAAATCAAATAAAATGAGAGAGATAGTGTCCAAAAACCAAAGGCCTTGCTCTAATGCTGAAGGTGAGATAGCTGCTGGGACAAGTAGAAAAGAGAAAAGAGGAGCAGTCTCATGACCTGCAGACAGGTTTTATCTTTCCCTCTGCATGGAAAATGGAAAAAGAACAATGCAAAGTCCTCTGGGGCATGTAGTTCTTCTTCTCTTCTGGGAACCAGGTACCCAGAAAATTGGCAGTCCACAGAATGGAAGCATTAACTCTTTAAATCCCAGCTCTTTACATGATGTTATGATGTGGAATACTGATAACAAAAATCATAAAACCATGACAGCTCGCCAGTTGAAAAAAGACAGCGACCTCCAATAAGGAATTCAGTGAAAGGCCACAAAGATGATTAAGGGCCTGAAGCATTTCCCATATGAGGAAAAGCTGAATAATCTGGGTCTGTTCTGCCTGGGGAAAAGAAGACTGGGAGGGGATCTGACTAATGTTTATAAATATCTAAAGGGACGTGAGAGGCAAATGGAGATGAGGCCAGGCTCTTCTCAGTGGTGTGTAGCGATAGGACAAGGAGCAATGGCCTAAAACTTGAATGTCGGAAATTCCATATAAACATGTGGAAGAGTGTCTTTACTGTAAGGGTGACAGAGCACTGGAACAGGTTGCCCAGAGAAGTTGTGGAGTCTCCTAGGGAGATATTCAAGACCCATCCGGACATTTACCTGTGCGACCTATTGTAGGGTACCTGCTTTAGCAGGGTGATTAGACTCGATGATATCTTGAAGTCCCTTCCAACACCTGCAATTCTGTGATTCTATGATTCTTTTTTTCCCTGATTTTATAGCTGAGTGTTTAACCATATGGTATGGAATATTCCTTTGGTTATTTTAGGTCCACTACCCTGGAGATGTCCCCTCTCCTGTAATCCTGTAATCCCTCACCGTTAGTTTACTGTCTTCTAGAGGGTTTTCGGGAGAGTCTTAATGCTGTGCCAGAGCTGCTCAGTAATAGACAAAACATTAGTGTGATACTAATGCTGGTTCTGCTACATGTGGACTGCTCTATGGACTGCTGTGGGGAAAGTTAACACCATCCCAGCCAGACCCAATACATTCTTTTCTAGTATAATCATATTCCAAAATACACTGACATTTATTGGGTATTTTTTTTTATTCTTATCCCTTAATTTCTGCTTTAATGTCATTGCATTTCACAGAGATTTGTGTAATGTGTTTTTTTTCCTCTAATTCTGTATTTATTATAATTCTCCTTAAGTGACTTGATTTTTTTTCTCAGAGTGGCCATACTCTCCATTCTGTATTTCTCTCAGATTTTATCTGGAGACAGAATGAACTGCATGAAGTATTTTTTTTTTCATAGATGTAGCTATGTAAGAGAAATACCATTGGTGTAAAGTATCTGTTTCAGCTTCTGTAAGAATTTCAAAATCCATACTATTTCTTGGGGCTTTGCTTTCTTGGAATATGGCCTTGTTTCTCTTTGGTATGCTAATAAATTGCACATTGTATTTTATGTGTTGACTCTGTATTTCTGCCACTACTACAACTCATTTAGTGTTCAAAAATCTGTCAGCCATGAGTTCTGGCTTGCAGAGAGCTTTTCAGAGCCTGGATAATAAGTAATGACACATGATTTGCATTTTGATTGAAGGATCCCGCTCAATATATTCCCCTGTGAATGCCAATTGGTATGATCTTGCATGAAAGCTGGTCGGTATTTCACCTGCATTCGTCTGACTTGCCTGAAGACAAATGTTTCATAAAACATATTACTTCCTAAAGAGAAAAGGTCAGTCAGAATACTAAGGACATTTTCAAGGACATCTTCATCTCTGCCTTCTTGTTGTTAGTGAATCACATCTTCTACAACACTGCCCATGCAGTTCAGATGAAATGCAATTTGTAAAGCCATACTTTTGATTTTTAGTGCATCCAACATTTGTGTTCTTCTTCACTTCCAAAACTGCTGAATAGCTTCTTTTTCCTGATAAGAACATCATGCTTGAAATAGAGCAACTGCAAATATCAGATGTTTTATATTATTTTGTTCTTTTTTACCCTTCATATTTTTCTTCCCCAGCTTTTATTTCACTGTAAAGTGTTGAAAAGTTTTTCTCATTGAATTATGATTTTTCTTACTAAAGATTTTATGACTTATTCTCCTTTACTTAGTTTTAAATTATTTAAATCTATGTATTAATGATCACATCAAAGCGAGCAGAAAATGTACACTATTAGATGTTTGCCCTTTGAAAAGGTGCCTGTGAAGAGGCGCCTGTAGACTCACAGTTGTAAGATAAATAGTCTTCTTTAATCAGTGAACTTGTTCTCTTGGGTGTCCCATTGATGGTTACTTTGGGGTAATAATTAATTACTCTATGTATACTTAATTTTTTTTTTCATTCTCTTATCACTTTTTCTTTTTCTTTTTTTTCCTTTCAAAACTTAAATTCAAAATCATTGTATTGGTCAGAATAATGTATGGAGAAAAGTGCCTAATAATACTTTGTACTTTATGAATGGAAATGATGAGTTCGATGAGGTACATTTCTTGGGTATGTTATTGGAGAGATTAAGATATTTCAGAAATGAAGATCACAGGTGTGTAGGCTTCTTGTCTTGTTAGGAAATACTTTGGCATAAAGCTTTTGATACTCTACATTTTGATAGGAAAATATGTTTATATGAATTTTATTTTTCTACTTCTGACATTACCATTTTTGTATAGATTATAAGAAATAGTGCAAGCTGGCTGTTCAAGGGTCTTCATACAATTTTCTAAGTAAATTAGAGAAAGTTGGTTCATTTCTTTCAGAGTAAATGTGTCTTAATGGCACCTTACTCAATGGAACACTCTCTAAAGTGTATCATGAAGAAAATCTGCTGACTTCGTTGACTGTAAAATAATATTTTAATACTTTTTACTTCTGTTAGAACTGTAGAGTCAGAATATGTAAATCTGGTATGACTGGATTCCATTTCTCCTTGTGCATTACTAACATAATCATTGTGAAGTTCAAAAAATAACGGTAAGGTAGCATTGACAGCTGATTAGTTACATCAACTCTCACTTTATTAGGTAATGATATTTTACCTGATTTTTCCAGAACAAAATATGTGCCTCTTAACCATGCTATTGGATAAAAATATATCATTATTTTACTCTCCCTTTTTGAATATCATTTACACATAAGTCCCTTCCCACTTCAACAGCAGTTGTTTCTTTGGGTTCTCTCACTTTTTTATGTTTTGTAAAGAATTTATGTTGAAGAAATATGGGATGCCTCCAGCAACGTGGCTGGCATGTTTAGGCTACACAATTCCCAACCCCATCTGAATAGTGGCCAAATGACCAGAACTGCAAGAAGAGCTTTCATGTCCTAAATTATAGACTTCAGGAATCCTTATGCAACCACCACAGAGTGAGTGCTTGACACAAAGCTAGTAAGACTTTTGAATATCAGACTTCATATCACATTGTTAGATAAACATTTTCAAAACCTACACCATCAACTCTCTTCACTGCTGATCAAAAAATGAATTAAAATTATTAATATGACTCACTCAAAAATCCGATCATTACTTACATCACTTTGCTGAAGCATGTGTTGAAAAAAGGGCTAGTGTCAGAGTATGGTAACCTTTTCAGAATTTGTCAAAGACTTGCATATTTACAAGTTTTATTTCAGGTGCCTGGTTGATTCAGAAACTTGATTAAGTTGTGACGCTCTCTGAAAAAGGTGGTAAAATTGACATTACCAAAGTGATTCAAGTGCATAATCACACTTTAGGCAGACTAAAAGTATTTTAATAAAACAAAAACATTTGCAAAAAAAATCACTTAGCTTCTTAAGCTCTTTTGTAAGTCTCATGATTTTCACCACAATAGTTCATATGATATAAAGAATTACTAGTTTAGGACAGATGAAATAATAAATAATGCAAATTCATGCATCCGTCCATGAAAAAGGAAATCCTGTGATTCATTCATTTCTTCTGCTTTCTTGTACTTTATGGATATTTGTGAGTGATTAATAAAACTCTACAGTAGAAGAAGGTTCAGAAAGGATGGGCAAGGTCAGCATGCTCAGAAAGCTCAGGGAAGAATGACTGGAGTGACTGTCCATCCCTATTGCAAATAAAGCCAAACTTAACACAGAGGGAAAAAGAGGGTGTCCATTGCATTCTGTGAATAGATATATCAGTAGATCAGTTTGTTGTGTAAATGTTTGTCTCTGAATTAATCAAAAGAGTTAAAATGTCTTCCTGAGTCAGCCAGCATGGGGCCAGAAGTGCAGGTGGTATGTGACTTAACTCAATATAAAGTATAAAAACTCAACAACCAACAAAAGAAGAGAAGGCTTCAGGGAAACCTCACTACGATGTTCCAGTATTTAAAGGGAGATTATAAACAGAAGGAAAACCAACTTTTTACACAGGTAGGTTGTTACAGGACAAGAGGGGATGGTTTTAAACTAAAGGAAAGGAGATTTACATTAGATGTCTGGACAAAAATTTTTCATTGTGAGGGTGGTGCGGTGCTGGAATGGGCTTGTGTACCATGATGTCTGTTTCTCAGGTTAAGCCAGCCAAGGATGGACACGCCAGCTCCAATGTTCTTTAACTTTCTTTTGCATGTACGTCCATAACTTCTATGCGTAGATACATAGGATGGGTTTAATTTTATCTGCCTTTAGACAGATACCATGAGCCTCAGTAATTGTTCTTCTCCTAGTCAATGCAAATTTTAGTGAGTAAAATCAATGGAAATATAATTGATTAATTTGACTTTATAATAGATAACTGTTCACATTTCTAATTGAAAAAACTGTGAGTTTTTTTCTGTTTCTTTTATTGATTTAGTTTGAATTTATACATTTACAAAAATTATTTTAAAAGTTATGCCCATTGTTCTTGGAGTAAAAGAAAATCTACTCCATTTTTTGTTTGTTTGTTTGTTCTCATACCTCATCCTTTTGAAATCCATCTGCATTTTTTGAAGTATCATTATCTCTACTTCACAGTTAGGAGAGCCAGTAAAGCCCCCACTGCAATCCCATCATGCAGTGTTGCAAGCTTGTACATCTTAATTTATACATTTTCACGCATCTTTCCTCTACTTATTCATGCCTACCCCTCTCACACCTCCTCCCTCCATACACTGGAAATTAAACTTCCTAGTATAATATTTTTTTATTATATGCTTTGAGAATGAGTGAAATAGTTAATGTTGAACTGTAAAATCTCTTTCTTGGTTTCTGCATCATACGAAATAAGCAGAACTTTTCATAACACAGAATCATGGCATCTGGTCCTTTACTTACTTAGGTAAATGTCTCTTTAGGTAACACTTTATCACTTGAATTTTGAATATTTCCCTTGAAATCACAGCATCTAAAAACTTGCAAACTTTGGGTTTATTTTCATTCAAAAAAAGCTATGCAGAACATCTGATAATTCTTCTGGAATCTTCTAAACTTGCTGTTTGTGTATCATGTGGGAATATACTTTTGGAATCACATTCTGGAACACACAGATTAAAGTACCTTTTTTAAAAAAATAACCATCTGCATATTCAGCTATACATTGTTGTCATGGTACTCATAATTTGCTTGGGAAATAGATGAAAAAAATCTAAAAAATTTGAGCAGCACTAAAAGACTGATGTAGGAGAGTTTTTTTAACTTTCTATTAAAAAGCTCTACAAATACAATTCCACAATGCCTTTCACGGCTGTATAAACAAGAGATTGTTAACTGATGTTAGATTTGAGAAATGCAATCAGACTTTTTTCTTAGCAAAATTATAAGGAAGAATTCTAAGGAAGAAGGATAACACAGTTTCTATGTCTTTTTGTTGAAATACTTTTTGGATTGGTTTTCTTAATCTGATTACAAAATTGGCCTAAACTGATTCAACCACAATATTTATTTTAATGCATTGTGTGTTCAGTTTTCAGTGGGCACTGTAACAGGATAGCATTTAGGGACCTGTTAGTCTTCTGCTAAAAATACATATACTTTCACACATAAAAATGTGAATTTTAATATTCTGATGCAAAGTTTTGATCTAAAAAGTTATAGAAAGATTTGATGGAAAGTTTTTTTCCTGTTGAAATGTTCGGACTGACTGATCACCAACGAGCTTCGCAAGCAGTATAAACCTTCCTTCTGTTGTACCTCAGTATCTAGAAGGCACCAAAGAATACAATGATCAGTAAATGAGTTTGCAGAGAAGAAATCACTGATCAATTTCTCTATCTGAGCATCTGTAATCAAATTCTATTTAATTGTCTATGAATTTTGAGAGGGAGATCAATATTTATTATTTATGTCTTAAAGATATAATCAAGTCCAATTCGGAACAGACTGTACTTTACCTTGAACAGATTTAAACTTTTCTCTAAAATAATTAATTCAGTGCAGTCTTGATCTGGCTCTCATTTGTCTGTCATTGACATAGAGTAGGTAGGTAAGTAAGATGGGTGGAACTGTAGCAACATAAATCTTAATTTATACCAGTGCCTCAGGGAACACCAGGAAGATCTTGATAATTGTTCTGATTATTTTTACCTTAATATATTGTGCTAACAGGCTATATTCCGAGCTGCTGAAATTTTAGAATGCGTTTTGACTTTTAAATCTATTAAATTGAATAGCATTTATTTTGACATTAATATCTTGTTACTTTAATTAGATTTCATGCAAAAACACAGGCAGATAAACATACATAGAAAGGAAAAGAATAAAAAGAGAGAACAATAAAAAAATCCTCCTTATCTGGCTGACAGTTTTTTACATTCACCATCTCACTCCTCTTCCTTTTGGGTATCCCCCTAGGTGATAACTGTGACAGATATTGACAGACTGGGTAAGTCCAGGTAGAGCTTTGAATCTACTGATATAGATTTTCTTTCAGCAGAAATTCTGGGCAATGCTGAAAGCTGCTCATAACATTTTATGAATAGTTCATTAAACAAATTCCAGCAGAATTAATTTAAATATATTCTATGGGATGAATTCACTTCATTTATAGTCTTGAGGTCTCCAGTTACTGGGACCCATTCCCTGTTTTCCTGTGCCTGTGCTCCACTAGTCTGTGTCGTGTGTCTTCACTTCTCAAGGCCTCTACTGTTTTACCCTGTAGACTTGTAAAACTGTGGTTGTGCAATACAGACAAAATAGGCACATCCATCCATTGGCTTAGAAAATTAGCTGCTCTATCTAAAGCAACTGATCAATGTAGGTCAAAAAAGCTAAGAAGAAAACAAGTCTGACAAGCGTTAACCCTGAGGCCAAGTTACTAGCAATAGGAATACCATGTAACAGTTCTACAGAGTAGCAAAAAGAAAATAAAAACACCTGAAATTTGGAGTCGCCATGCTGGAGCATAGAAAGAAATTGATCAAGAAAAAATGCAATCAAATTTCTTTAGGGAGTTTAATACCCAGTGGTCAATAACATTTGATAAATGTATCATACCCATTGCCATAATGAAATAAGAAAAAAAAACAAGTGTCATTTATAAAAGCAAACTTATTCAAATAAATTTTAAATTGCAATTAAGCAGACTGGATACATCCCAAAGTATTTCACAATTGTCCCTTGTATGTCATGAGGAGACTTGATTGCAGCCTTTCAGTATCTATAGGGGGCTATAAAAAAGAAGAGGACAGACTCTTTAGCAGCATCTGTTGTGATAGGACAAGGAAAGATGGTTTCAAACTAGAATTTAGATGATCTAAGGAAAAAAATATATTATTAGAGTAGTGAAGATCTGGAACATATTGCCCAGAGATGTGGTTGATGCCTTGTTCCTGGAGACGTTCAAGGTCAGGCTGGATGGGACTCTGCGCAACTTGATCTAGCTGTAGGTGTCCCTGCTCATTGCAGGGAAGATTGATTATCTTGGTTGAGCCGATACATAGTCTTGCCAAACTAATGTCAGCTGTACTTGTTTTTCCAAATGAAGTCAAAACTTGAAAAGCAGTTTAAAGAAAGTTAAAAAAAAAAAAACAGTATTATTTAAAAACAATTTGGCCATCAGATTTTAAATATTTTTTCTTAAAAAGCTGTGACAAGCTTTCTACATTGTTCTTTACTGAGAGTTTTCTAAGCCCTGAGGAAAAAATCTAGGATGAGGTTGTTCTTTAATGTCTAGCTTCTTCCTCTACAATTGAAAAAAAGATACCTATCAGTGCCTTTTGCTACAGTATTTTCTTTGATATGCTAATTTGGTCATTAGATTGTATCACAAAATATTTACTGTGGGGAAAAAAAAAAAAGACAAAATACATTTTAATCGCAAATGTGTGCACAGGACTGCATCTTTTTGAACATGCTGGAATGTAAGCCCAGGATATAAATGATGCAGTTTCTCTCAGTGGTGCTGCTATAGGTGGCACATTATTTGCACATTTGGAAATTCTTGTCGTTGAGCTCACAAATCCCTGAGCTTGTTTCTTGCAAGTTATTGAAGACAATAATATTTACTGAATACTAAATAAGAAATGCTATATGAAACAGTGAAGCAGTGAAACAGTGGGGATGGAGGAACCTTTCCACTCACTAGCAGGTCTACCTCTCTGAGCTATGGAAAGTATTTACGCTTTGTCTTTAGGGGTCAGTTATCTTTTCATATTCCACACAAAAATATTTCAAAAAAAGGATATTAATGTGTTTCAAAAATACCTGTAACTTGATGGAGAGAGCACTATAACGAAGGAGGCAGGAGTCATTCTAAAGGGAGGATGAAGAGAGTGATCGGACATTGGTTTTTTTTAGACAAGTAACATAATCATAGAGATGAAACAGAATTGAGGAAAATTGGTTATGGTTCTTTTTGACTGAAAGTACAAGAGATCTCTTTGAATTTTGAAAGGATATTACTTAACTGAAATCCGTGATGAAGCTGTGAGTCTTGAGGGGATAAAGAAGTTCAGAGGTACATCAGTTCCTGCCCAAAATTGTCTCTCTTCAGTGTTTTCTCATTAGAAGTCCATCAGTTATTTTCTCAATAAGGTGGGTTCCACTCCTAGTTTGATATGCTTCTCTGAGTCTCAACAGGGAACTTGAATGAAAAACTTGACTTTCACTGGAAGCATGAATAATTAGTGATAGACTCAATAAAATGAAAACAGTACTGTACATAGTCTGATAAATCCAAACTTACAGTTCATCTAAGAATATCATATATCAGCTTTTATGATCTTCAGTTTATTCTTACCATGGAATTCCAATTTTGGTAATTAACATAAAAAGTCAATGTACTCATGAAAATATATTGCCTCATAGTATTATTATTTTAAGCAAAATGTTTATGACTGATTTTGTGAAAAAAATACTTTTTTTTCTTTAAAAAGATATGAAAAAAATAAAATGTCAATGTTACATAAACTACTTTTAACTGTCACAGCTGTCATACTCTCAAATACTCACATGTTTTGTTGTTGTTTTGTTTTTTAAAAGTATCTATTACAATGTGTGCTTTGCTAATACACATTGAATTCTGCTCTAAGTGTGAATTGTATTAAATATATGGCAGATTCCCAAGAGAGGTAGCAAATGAACTAAAAACATAAGATTTTCTCTTCCATAGTAGTGAAAGAAAGTCTTTAACTAAGATGTTATAATAGAAATACATAAATTGTGTGAGACCTGGTCCAAGCACCTGAGCTCTGTAGAGAAGGACCTAGGGGTCCTGGTGTACAACAGGTTGGCCATGAGCCAGCAGTGTGCCCTTGTGGCCAAGAAGGCCAGTGGTAACCTGGGATGTGTTCAAAAAAACATGACCAGCATCCCTTCCTCTCTGCTCTGCCCTGGTGAGGCCACATTTAGAATACTGTGTCCAGTTCTGGGCTCCCCAGCTCAAAAAAGACAGGGACCTCCAAGGAGTCCAGCGAAGTGCCACAAAGATGATTAAGGGCCTGAAGCATCTCCCATATGAGGAAAGGCTGAGTAATCTGGGTCTGTTCCACCTGGGGAAAAGAAGACTGAGAGGGGATCTGATTAATGTTCATAAATATCTAAAGGGAGGTGGAAGACAAATGGAGAAGAGGCCAGACTTTTCTCGGTGGTGTGTAGTGATAGCACAAGGAGAAATGGCCTAAAAATTAAACACAGGAAATTCCATATAAACATGCAGAAGTACTTCTTTATGATAAGGGTAACGGAGCACTGGAACAGGTTGTCCAGAGAGGTTGTGTAGTCTCCTTCTATGGAGATATTCAAGATCCATCTGGAAGCCTACCTGTGTGACCCATTTTACGATTCCTGCTTTAGCAGGGGGGGGTGAACTTGATAATCTCTTCAAGTCCCTTTCAACACTTATAATTCTGTGATTCTGTGATTCAGTCCTGCCTATATATGTTGATTTTGAACTAGATCATTAGTCAGTTTCACTAACATTTTAGCTGTGGTAGTTTTTAAAATTAAAAGCTTAGCATTTTGCCAAACCAAACAAGAGGTAATGACAACTGAAAAGAAGAATATTTATGAAGGCTGCTCTGAAACTAACGCTTCCTATTGTTATGTTGGGCCACAACATGAGAGGCGGATGTTCCTGATATGGTAGTAGAGGTTGAACCTTCCCACCAATATTCCATTACATTTTGTTGCCATGTGACAGATGATGGCAGCAGAAGGGTACTCCGACAAATTCATATCTGACAGGAAACAAAGGTGTGTCATTGAAGTCATCCATGCAGAAAAAAATGACCTATTAACATTCATTCATAGGCCTTTTGGTATCTCAATACTCCTCAAGAGATACACTTTCTACACAGTTCTGTGTTAAAATGCCACTTTTTCAGTATTTCTTGTAGCTAAAATTCATGTATATGAATGCATGATTGGATGGTCCTTTTAAAATGGTAAGACTACTTCCTTGAGCCAATGAACACACACAGCAGGACCAGGGCTATTGTCTCTGCATATTTCTAGTGGAGGATAACAACTTAATCTCTGATAAATGTAATAATCTCTGAGTGTATAAATAAGAGTATATGTGATTACATCTGAAATCAGTTTGATAAATTTCACACAATTTACCTTTAATCAACACTGAAATATGAATATGATGTGTTGCATGGGAATTACAGTTTGATAAATGGGAATATTTTAGGTTCCATATTGAGTCCAGATGGTTACAGATTCTTTAATATATCTGTCCATGTGGCATTTGCACATTTGTGTATCTCAGTCTTCCTCTCATTTATGTTTAATGATGGATTGAATCCAAACAGTACAAGATGTTCTCCAGCATGTTAATCTTCTGTTAAGGGGACTGGTAGTCAGGTCCTTCTGCACAGGATCTTTTTTCTTTCAGTGTGGTCTATTCCAAGACAATCAATCTTCACTCAAAACAGTTTTACTGAAGACATTTCACATCTAAGCAAATGATAACACAAAGTGCCTCCTAATTATCCAGTCAGAAGTCTAATTTTATAAGTGTGTGCAACACCCATGCTAGGGTATCAATTCAATTGCACAACTGAACAGAAGTTATAATTTTGTATATATTACCATACACGGTACACAGATTATTCAGAAGGATTTCCCCTTCCCCTTCCCACTTCCCTTGGAAAGATGAAGCATTCCAGATTATCCTACTGCATTTATTTATCGTGTCTTTTCACATTCATTGCCCTCTATTTCTCATCCACCTATAGGAAAGCTGTTTTCCTTTTGCTGAGGAAATACAAGAATAATTAGTTGGATTCCCACCAAAGAATTCAATTAACTGAGATAACAACATCTTCCCTCAGGTCAGGAAGTCCTGTGAGACATCAGCTGAACTTTACTAATGGAAGAAAAAACATGTTCACTTGCACTGAGTTCTGAATTTGTTGGTAGTTATAAAAAAAGAGAATTAGCTAAAAATAGGGTTTTTGTGACCATGTTTTACTGCCTTTAGAAATCAGTGCTTCAGTACTGCAGGTTCACAGTATGTTATCATTTTCACTGCTCATTAGACTTCTGCTGTGCAAACACAAGTAGTCTCTTAAGCTTAAGTCCTGAAGGAAACTTTTATTATGTAGTCACTTTAACCAGGGTGTTGTTTTATTCTTTAATTTAGAGAGTTTCTCTCTTCAAATGTGTCTTGGTATTGAGTTCTCATTTGAGATATATTTTATTTCCATCCCACACATCTGTCATTATTGCTGCCATTATTCTATTACATGTATGAAAAATGTTTATGAAACGCTGCTGGGGAGAATTAAGCTTTATTAGTAAAATGTGGGATCTTTTATATTTCATTGTATTTCACTTGAAAAGGAAAAATTTCATTGCTTTACTTTACAGAAAGTTATTTCCAATATTAGATCACAAGTTCAATAATTTTAAGTTCAAGAATTTAGGAAGTACCATGTACACGTGCACTGATTTGAGGCAAGTTCGATGTATAACATCTAGCTTGTCTTCACAGGATTTATGTCTAAAACATATACTGGATCACTATTAATCTCAAATATATGGGCTATTTTTGGAAAACTGGTTGTAGGTAATCAGAAATTCCAAGTTATTACATCTGAAATTTTCATTAAATCTAAAATGATGTAAACTTTTATTAGATACAATTAAACTAAACACAGAATATAGTCAATACTGATGAATAGTAATGTAAATTTTCAATATTATAGCACTTTTTTCTTCTATCATAATTTTCCTTCACAGTCTTGTCTGTCTAATGTTTCACTCTATCACCACAAATTTAATTTTATATAGAACCTCTCAAAACAAAGTAGTAAGATTTAGAATCTGATGTAAAATCAGCATTATTAGATAGCTTTGTCCCTAGAAAAAGTTCAGTAGGAATTTTCAAAATTCCCCTTTTGCACTGATAATACTTTGACAGGATTAATTCTATTTTTCTTTTGCTCAATTTCAGGATGCTGTCTTCTTGACTTAGGTGCTTAAGACAAGGATAAAGGTTCAAAGTAAGAATTCAGAAATTTATTGGTAGCTGGGATGAGGTCCTTATTTTCAAACCAGCATGCTATCTCTCATCTTTTCAAGAATGGATCTCTAAGTAATTCACATGTAAGTATCAAAGTTTGGAATCAAAATTATTTATAATTTTTATGGAATGATTATGGTTATCTCTTGAGCTGATTTGAACTATACGTTTGTTACAATCTATTCAATTTTTTTGAAAAACAATGTCTTTAGCTTGCACATCTTCAAAATTGCTTTTTTAGAGGTGGGGTTGATTTTTCTGATATAGTTTATGGAATCTATTAAAGACTTTGTATTTTGTTAATTTTCTTGTTCTTTTCCTACTGATTCTTTGGAATCATAGAATCATAGAAGTCCTCAGGTTGGAAAAGACTTTCAAGATCATCAAGTCCAACCACAACCTAACCATACTACTCTAACTCCAACAACCCACCACTAAATCATGTCCCAGAGCACCACATCCAAACGGTTTTTAAACACATTCAAGGATGGGGACTCAACCACCTCCCTGGGGAGCCTGTTCCAGTGCTTAACAACCCTTTCTGGAAAGAAGTTTTTCCTGATATCCAACCTAAACCTCCCATGGAACAACTTGAGGCCATTTCCCCTTGTCCTGTCACCCATCACCAGGGAGAAGAGACCAGCCCTGCTCTCACTGCAATCACCTTTCACGTATTTGAAGAGAGCAATAAGGTCTCCCCTCTCCCTCCTCTTCCTCAGATTAAACAGCCCCAGTTCCTTTAGTGTTTCTTCATAGGGCATATTCACCAAGCCCTTCACAAGTCTTGTTGCCCTTCTTTGGACCTGTTCCAGCACCTCAATGTCCTTTCTGTACTAAGTTGTCCAAAACGGAACACAGTACTCGAGGTGGGGCCTCACCAATGCCGAGTACAGGGGCAGGATTACTTCCCTAGTCCTGCTCACCACACTATTCCTGGTGTGGTGAAAAAAATAGAAAATAGATATTTTTTCCCTTAAAAATGACTTTCTCTTTTTTTCCTTTTCCTCCTTTTTTTTTTTTTTTTTTTTTTTTCTCTTTTTTATTTTCCTTTTCCCTGCTCCTTTTTTTTTTTTTTTTTTTTTTTTAACTGGGACTGAAAACCAAATTAGGGAATATGGGACAATGATGAGAGTATAACTATTTCTAAATAAAACTGTAAGCATTCAGTATTCAAGTATTCAAGTATTCCAGTGTGGTTAAGGTTGATACCAATTACTTGCCTGGTACAGCATTAAGAAACCATCTTATCTGCCTACTCCCTATTCCTTTCTCAATGATGGAATACTGTTTTAGATATGACTTACAACTGCTATTCTTACCTGCTACTTTTAAATACTCTTTCTTTCTTGTGCATGGAAATTTCCTTAGCAATCTTTTTTAAAATCTCTTCGACCCTTTAAACAATACTGTAGGAAATATTAGGAGTTATAGCTTGGGGACTAACCATTTTAGTCCTGTAGTCCTTGTCATCTTAAAACTTGAAATTTTGCATGTATTTGTACCATGTTGGTAAGTCCACTTTAACATGACTTTATTAAAGAAATGTGGATGAAAATTTGTCTCTGTTGAAACAAATGGCCAAATTCTTATCTATTATATAAAGCAAAAAATTATGCTAAAAATCTACTGGACAATTTCCAGAATCTACAAGAACAATTGTGTGAAGTTGTAAAGGGGGTATTATTTTGAGTTGAACAGTTGTTCACTCTGTTGCAATGGGCCTGGTATCTGTCTGCTATTAATATTAATTGTAGAATTAAAATAAATATAAAAGTCTATCAATTACATTATCAAATTCAGGACAATGGGCTTGCATATCTCAATTTATTGGGATCTGCTAAAAATTATGATCAAGGCCCTCAGAGTCTGGCACCTAAGGACAGATGGGAAAGAAAACTGATGACTGAGATAATTTTACATGCAGAAATAAAACTTAAGATACTACTTGTAGAAGAGGAATAATCTTAGAATTGAAGATGAATCTGTTCTTGACTTCAGCAAGCCACTTATTCCAGGTTCAATAACTTGCAGTAGGAAACAGCAACAGTCAGAATTTTTCAGTGCAAATCTTGTAAAGCACTGGTTGCTCTCAAGAACTAACTCAGGGAAAAGGAATAGTTTCTATAGCAACTAAGTGAATACTTCAGAGCTGAGACATTTAAATTGTACATAAATTTATCTTACTATACCAACAGAAAGTTAACAGTGTTAAAAAAAAAAAACACACTCTAAGAAAAATGACATAGAAATGGTAAAAAACAGATTCAGTAAACTAAAGAACAATAAAACGTTTTTTAAAAAATTAAGATTGAGATGTATTCTGTATGCCATGGAAGTTTTTTATTTGTTTTTATTTCTAATTTGTTTGCTTGTTTTAATTACAATTTTATGTACAATTTTATGGGGCCAACTGAAGTAATTTTAAGTGCTGTGAAACGTCAAAGCTTTTCCAATGAAAGTAAAAGCCTTTGACCTCTAAGTAATGCAAAGAAAGATAGAATCTATTTCAACCATTCTCTCCTTTGAAGCTGCCATTCCAAGAGGACACAAACTGGAGGATACCTGTCCCTGAGGAATGGTTGTGTAGAAGGTTGTGGCAAAATGAAATATGCAAAAAATCCCATGGGAATTAAGAAGGCATGAGTTTTAAAAGAAAGACGACCACACTATTAATTGTATCTCCATAATGATATTCACCTTAACAACTAACAAATCATTTTATACTAGTGAAAATCCACAGAACTGAGAAATACATCAGCTGCACACTTTCTGATTATATTTATTATTAAAGAAATGATAGGAGTGAAGATTTACACTAAAATCAACATGTCTGTGGATTACTGGAAAGAAGGAGTACCTAAATATCTTTTTAAAACGTACTGTAACTAGAAATAGTGAGATAATTAGTTAGTATTATATTAAAACTTCAACATTTCTGGATAATCCAGGGAACACAGTTTTAACAGTACTCTGGGAATAATGATATTTCCTAAATTGCTGAGCAATCTAATAAGCCAATTTATAACCTGATACATTATTACTTCTATGCTGAAGAAATTGTAAATGAATGTAGATGAAATCATAGAAAAATAGTCATTAAATTTGGAAATATTAACTGTGTTTCCACACATGGAAATATGGATTTCCACTCAGATTTCATCTAAGAGAATAATCTTACGTCTCTAGACTATACAATTATTTTTTTTTTTTCAAAATAAATATGTAGGGGTTTTTTTTGTTCATACCATTAGCCTTTTCTTGAGGCTATTGCAGTGAATCTGTGTTTGTTCATTAGCATTAATTTTACTAGAAAATATATACAATATAAATCTAAGGATTTTTCAATGCTACTAAGAGACCAAGTCAAATTTACATGTTCAGAATGATCAGTCAAGCCCATCAGAAGCCTGTTGAGGTAGAAGAATCTGAAGGGAAACATTTTGCTCTTAGCGCCCCTGTCTGTGATGCTAGATTTTTGTTTTATTTTATTTTATTTTATTTTATTTTATTTTATTTTATTTTATTTTATTTTATTTTATTTTATTTTATTGTTCAACAAATTCTTTTAGGAACTGTCAGCTCTGAGAAGTGTTCTGATTGACACAAAGTCAGATAGTATCTTTCAGTTTTTCATAGGGAACTTTGAGTCACTGTTATACAAGGTTTTTTATGCCATCAATCTGAGACATTAGATTTTACACTTTACTGTACAAAGACTGAGACTCTATCTACACTTATTCTCCCACTCAGCTGGAAGCTGCCTGTATCTTATCACTTAATATTTTGCTTAATAGAGTTGTGTTTTTTTTACAAATACAGTTTGATTAGTGGATAGCTCAGGGAAAAAAAAAAAAAAAAAAAATGATAAATTTCAGTGACCACACTATTTGGTAGCTTACAGTTTTATTTATACAAACAGAAGCCCTACTGTTTCCTCATAGTACAGAACAGCAAAAATATTGGAAATCAAAATGATGTTCTAAGTAGACACTGAAGAAGGTAACCCAAAGAATTCTATCAGAGAGTTTCTGGTTACTTAAGAGCAGAAGATTGTACCAGTTCAGACCAAGAACCTGTTCAGATTGATAGCCTGTCTCTGGCAAGGAGTGTCACTGGATTTCCAGAGAAATTTGGTTGACTTTGGTAAAGTTGTATTTCCCCAGTATGCAGTATCATCAGCTAAATCTAGGAAAATAAAAAATTAAAAATAAATTAAAAAAAAAATAAAGCAAGCAAGCATTCTAGAGAATTATTCTTCCACATATTTCAACCACTTTTTGGAGAGCAACAAGCTTGGCTGTTGAGAAACAAAGGCAAGCTGGAAGTCAAGGAAGGGCAGTGTCCTCTCCCAACAGGGCACAGTGCCATAACCTCTAAGCGGGGTGAGGCTATTGGGGTGCTAATTGCTGCTGGCCCTATTGACAGTTCAGTAATTAGTACACAAATCCAAAATAAAAAGTTGGGTCTGAGGTTAGATTAGGAAAATCCAAATGAAATGGGCTAAGTAGAAGGCAGTGCTGAACACAGAGCTACAGAAAAGCTCAAGTAGAGAAACGTGTGTGGGGGGCTGGCTGTCGCCATTAAGTATCACTTAGTGGTTTCACTGAGATTCCAGACACTATCTTAGAACAACATTATTTTTTCTGTGATTATATCTGTTTTGTCTTTCTGATTGTAAAGGAATTCAAGAATAGGTGTCTCAGCTTGTGCTGTTACCTTTGATAGAGCTGGTGGTCTTTCTGCAACATTTTATCTAACTTTGAACTATGAGCTTGTGTTCTTTATGCCATATCACAGAGTTCAACAGTTAAACTATGCACGTCATCCTATATATATTTTGAACTTTACATCTGCTAGCATATTTTAGTCACTTTATTCTTTAATTTGAAGGAACAATAGCAATTTTTCTGTTCACCTTTATTCATGTAACACATGATTTTATAAATTTAAATGTATCACTTCACAATCTTGTCCTTTTCTGTCTTAAAGATTCTTGTCTATTTAATTATTCCCTGTAGATCAGTCATGCAAAGCTTTGATCTTTGTTACTCTTCTCATGGTCATTTCTAGTTCTTGCTATTTCTGAAATGAAGGGATCGGCATGGACTGAAAGAGACAATGAAAAAAAAAAGATGCTAAACATATCTGGCAGTCACTGTCTACAGCAAACAGATGTAACAGCTGGAACCTGGGCACCTATGTCTGTTGTAAAGTAAGATAATAACGCAGTGCTACCTTACATAAAGAAAAAAGAAAACAAACAATAAAACATAAAAATATACATATTTCTTAGGCCAAAATGATACAGATACATCAACATTCTTGAATGAATAGATTTGGAATTAAAAACGAAACAGAACAGAACAAAATAAACAAATAAACATCTTCCCCCCACAAATGTTAATGTTTATTGTTTTGTTGTCGATTTTCCTTTACTTATTTCATGAACTGTACAGAAAATAGAGTTAGAAACTCACTGCTATACTATCCTAGCAACAAGAAAATACCTTGAGCATTCAGGAGGAAGGCAGCCTTTTCCTTCAATTTTCCTGTTGTATGCTATACATATCTGGCATCAGACACCAGACTGTTATCAAATAAAAATCTCAGGTAGGTGAACAAGTATATCCTGGTTACTCTACTTGCAGCTGAGGAAACAAGACAAATTATTTATCTGCCAGTTCACATTTTGCCATGGCTACATTATCTGCTTCAAGGCAAGCACCAAAGTCTGAAACAGTACAGAAGAAAAGATGTTTTGTCATCAATCATTATGACATTTGAGATAACTAGAGGAAGTGTAGAAATAATAGGGCTTTAATCTTTTCTCAGTAGACAACAGAGGCTTTTATAAGTTCACTCACTAAAGATCTGCATCTGTGTAAAATACTGCATACCAAAAATCCCTAATATTTAAAATTAAAAGATTATCCACTGAACTTTAACTCTTTGGCAGCCACAGCCATAATTCCATTCCATAACTGGCACATATTTTGATGTCTAAATATTCCAGCAGATAACGGGACTAAAATTGTGCTATTGAAATTTATTGAAAGGAACAGAGGGAGGTAAAATGCAAAAGCTAGTATCATAGTCTAGAAATCTTTGTCTTCATTGTCTGTAATGCCCAGACATCCAAATGACCATGAAAAAGTGTACTGATCTAGCATTAATTAGAAATAGTACATCTGTGGAAATTATTCACACACTTCTTAGTTTCACAGAAGCACCCATGCAACAACTTAAATCTCATAATCTCTCTCAGTGATAATACAGACACCTATCATTATTTTCTAAGAAAATATCCATACCTTATGACAGCTTCTGTCACAAAGTCTTTGGGAAGAAAGAGGGAAGAAACTAGTAATGTTCTTATTTCCCTGCTTCAAGTTAGAAACTGTTAATAAACACTTATTTTTTTGTGTATGTGAGAAATATTTTGTTTCTATAGCTTTTTCCATATCTTAATTTTTTGAAGCCTGCTCATTTTGAATTTACAAAAATCTGAATACTGTTCATGAGCAATGATTTTATTGGATACCTAATTCTCTGTTTTTGAAAAATTATATCTGTTTTTTTTTAAGGTCTTACATTTAAAAGTAAAATCAGGAAACACTAGCCTGAAAAAATGGGAATGAAGAAATACTTTTGTTGTCCCCCCAGTACACATTTTTCCTTGGTTATATGAAAGCTTATTTTTAAATACCTACATTGCTACAGTGTTGATCAAGTATAAATACAGTTTTTGTATCCTAAATACCACTCATAGGTGTGTAAAGTGCATAAGGGGACTTGCTTCCCTATAAAGATTCTGAACTCAGAATTTCAGTAAAGATTTCATTCTTAATGGCCAGATGGGTGACCTCCAAGGATAAGTCCTCACTCATGATTATTTTTTTGTTTTCCTTCTTTTCAGATTTACTAATTTATCATGATCTAAAAGAGCATTGTGTGGCTGAATGCCCCAAAGTGAAACTTAGTTTCCTATATATGATTACAAATCTTTCTGCCAATGCTACAAACACATATCTCTTTAGAATAAATAAGCCTTTCCTTTGCCATCTTTGTGCAGAAGATGTTTCAGTTTATCAATTTCAATGTCAGACTATTCTGAGCAAAGAAGCAAAGTAAATTAAAAACATGAATATCTGAAGAGCAGCAACAAATAATAAATAAAATTTTAAAACAACAACAAAAATCAGGTTTTTTTTCTTTTTTTTTTTTTGCATATTAGACTGTTATAACTTTAAAGGTGTGAAGTCCATAGAATGCAAAGACATTCAGCTGTAGCTGTGCAACAAGACCTGTACAGAATGGAGATTTGGGCAGGGAGGAACTCGATGAGGTTTAAGATGAAGAAATGTAGACTCTTGCACCTGGGGAGGAATAACCGCATGCATCAGTACAGGTTAGGAGATGAATTGCTGGAGAGGAGCTTTGTGGAGAAGGACGTGGGTGATCTGGTGGACAACAGCTTGGTCATGAGCCAGCAGTGTGCCCTTGTGGCCAAGAAGTTCAGAGGTATCCTTGGATTCATTAAAAAGAGCTTGGCCAGCAGGTCGAGGGAGGTGATTCTCCTCTACTCTTCACCTTGCCCTGCAGAGGACATATTTAGAATACTGTGTCCAGTTCTGGGTTCCTCAGTTCAAAAAATACAGGGATCTCCAAGAAGGAATCTAGTGAAAGGCCACAAAGATGATTAAGGGCTTGAAGCATCTCCCATATGAGGAGAGGCTGAGTAATCTGGGTCTGTTCTGCCTGGGGAAAAGAAGACTGGGAGGGGATCTGACTAATGTTTATAAATATCTAAAGGGACGTGAGAGGCAAATGGAGATGAGGCCAGGCTCTTCTCAGTGGTGTGTAGCGATAGGACAAGGAGCAATGGCCTAAAACTTGAATGTCGGAAATTCCATATAAACATGTGGAAGAGTGTCTTTACTGTAAGGGTGACAGAGCACTGGAACAGGTTGCCCAGAGAAGTTGTGGAGTCTCCTAGGGAGATATTCAAGACCCATCCGGACATTTACCTGTGCGACCTATTGTAGGGTACCTGCTTTAGCAGAGTGATTAGACTCGATGATATCTTGAAGTCCCTTCCAACTCCTGCGATTCTGTGATTCTGTGTTTCTAAAAGTACTTTCATTTGAAGCTATAAAGCTGGGGAAATGCTTTGTCTTATGATTTTAGTAATTTGAGATTATTTTTTCACGGAAAAATAAAAATTCATATTTTGTGAAAAGTTAACGTTATTTCCAAGAATTTGAAGTTACTTTGTCGCACGCTTCACAACACACCTTTGTTACGGTGTTATCAGCCTGGCACATGATATGTAAAATTTTCTAGCTTAAGTGATGTGATTTAGGAAAACATATGCAAAATAGTCTTCAAAAATCAATTATACAGTACTATAATACTGGTTCTGCAGTATTAATAATGGTCCTCAGAGACAGCTCAGTTAATTTTGCTCCAAATATAGTAAATTTATCCTCATGTATTATACATTGTTTAAATTTATGTAATATAAATAATACATAGTAGATAATATTTTATTTATAAGAAATAAATATAATTTCCTTTTCTTTTGTAGTTTTAAGCCACATATTGTTATTTATGTACTCAGTTATGCCAATTAGCTATGCTTGTTAAGTGTAATAAGTAAAATGCACAATATTTAAAAATTACTTCAAGCAACCTTTAAGATCTTTCACAGATATTGTAAGCAATAATGTTTTATTTAATCAAAATACCAGTAGACTTCTATGCCATTTTGGACTCACCTCTAGAGCCTTTACGTTCCCAGTTAAAATAACTGTACACACATGTGTGCATTCGCACACACAGACACACAAAAATAGTCATTCAGACAATCACACATCCAAACAAAATTCATCTCAGCATGATGAAATGGAGGAATTACAAATGAATACTTTACTTTGGTAAAGTATTTTTGTCTGAGCAATACATAAAGTGCTTATACAAAGTTGAAAAATGAATTTTCTAAAATTTCAGGTTCTATTTGAATGAATTAACCTGTTTATTTAAACCTAATTTTTATTCATCTATATTAATCTTTGGTTTGTAAAATGTAACATCAATTTTACAAACTCATTTATGTTATGACATTTGCCCACGTCCTCCTTTAAAAAAAACCATAAAAAATAACTTTTAAAATGGTATTTTACCAAATACGTTTCTACCTACAGAGAAAAACAGGCTTCTTGAGGAGTTTTACATGGTAAGTATTTCACATAACAGGACTAAGAATATTATACTTATATGCATGTCTATTCCACTTTTTCTTTTTTTTTTTTAGATTTATTGGAATTCCATAGCCATATATAGAATTTTGACACATTATAATTATAAATTCTATATGAAGAAAGAAATGAATAATATTTTATTCATAGACTATGCTTAGAACAGAAGTGTTGAAGTTTTAACCATGTTAAAGAAAGCATTCGTGGTAGGTAATATGATAAAAACTCCAGTGAGGTATACTCTCATTGACAATGAATTTGAGCACTTCATTTTCATGTACAGATGGAGTCTTTCGCAGTGCATGAAGGGGAATTTATTACTGTTAAGAAAAATTATTTTCTTCTGATACACCCAGATGCATATTTGTCATTGTTGAACATGGCCTTAACATTGTCCATTCAAGAAAACATCAGAAAAGGAAGTAAAGCAGAAATAACCATAATCTTAACACAAACAAACAAACAAAAAAATCCGTAAAATTTGGTAATATCTGGGGAGGAATAATAACTGTTCTCATGATAAACATCCAAATTAAACAAAGAAATTTGGATTAATTATGTAATAAGAACCTCAGGAAAAATCTTCATCCCATATAATGTTATCCATTAAAAATGATGGCTCAATATGTGCTTTGGAAAGTTTTAAAAAAAATTCTTATTTGCACATGAGTTTTCATGTGTGTGTGTGTGCTGGGGGTGGGAGGTAATTTCTACATCAAATCATTTTATTTCACCATGCCAGATGTTGCCTGGTTTACTATTATTAAGCCTAACACTGTCAGCCCTAAATCATTAAAAATCACTAGCATAACAAATTCATTTTAGTAACAGAAAAAAACACAAGCATAGATGTTTGATACAGGTCGCATTTGCCTTCAGCCTCTTTTTGCCTGCAGTTTCATTTTGCATGTCTTTCTTAAAAATAACAAAAATATGGTCAAAACACCAGTAATCATTCACAATAGGTGTTTCTTAGTTTAACCTCATTAACATAATACTTTAATAGCTTCTTACTTCTCAGCTTTGCAAGGTGACAGCTGGACAACATGCACTATACTCTCTGAGTCTGGTCTGGTAAATCTTCCACTTTCGATTTCAAACAAGATTTCTCTGAGCACTATACAGGAAGTACAGCACAACTGACAAAATGGAAATGCTAATGTACGTCATACATATTCAAAAAACAACTGAGGTATTTGGCTGCATTTTCATAAGCTGTTTTTCATAGGGGAAAAATTCTACAGTACTGTAGTACTAGGTAACGTAGTGGTAGGCACTATTGTGAGGCACAGAATAAGAAAAGAATTAGAGGATTAAGTACAATTTTAGCTGCTACTTGAAACCTGGCTGTGACAGATATCAGTCTTAAAACCCGATAAAGATTTAGCTAATTATTTATGATGATAGTGATTTAGCGGTAGATATAGCTGATTGACATCTTCTTAATTTTTTAAAGCAGAAAAGTATATTTTTTAAAATAGCAGCAATTGTAAGAAATAGATCTTTATTTTTTCTTTCCGAATGTTAGAAGTAGAGCACTTCAGAGTTTTGAGTTAAAAGAGAAAGCAATTATTCTACGCTATTCTGTGTAAAT
This sequence comes from Numida meleagris, assembly GCF_002078875.1. Lineage (NCBI taxonomy): Eukaryota > Metazoa > Chordata > Aves > Galliformes > Numididae > Numida > Numida meleagris. Next base: position 78,766,304 of record NC_034412.1, on the reverse strand, counting down.
TACAAGGCAGTTTGTGTCTGGAATTATACATATATGAGAGAAAAGAGATTGTGCAAATAAACTTTTGTAGTGATAGTACCATGACGGTGAAGAAAGGCTGGTTTCAGAGACAGTTAAGGGAGAGTTGACCAAATATCATATGCCATTGGAGGATAGCATTTTGGAGTCACACAGAATCAAGGTGACCCTATCAGAAATACCAAACTTGTGTACAGAGGGAGCAAAATTAGTACCAACAGGCAGAAAGTAATTAGGGGTGGTGGGTTGTTCGTCTAGGAGGAGATAGGGACAACTAAAAAGAAGCAGACAGGTGAATGAGGAAAGAGCAAGAACTGGAAAATAGAGAGAAGGGGGAATAAAAAGGACTGTTTGGGTGAAAGCAGGCTGTTGGTTGGTACTATTGCCTGACTGAGCCCTACACTTGATCAATGCAAGCTGTCCTACATGTCGGTTAAGCTCTATTCCTAAATGGTTCTCTCTCTTTCTCTCTCTCTCTCTCTGTGTGAACATCATCTGGACAAGCCAGGAAGTAGTTGAGAAGTCTATGAACCTGCAGCTGAAGTAGGGATATGGTCCCAGTGACATTAAACTCTAGACTAGCTCTGCAGAGACTGGGATCTGATGGATACAGATATACCAAAGACCAAATGCTGTACAGAGCCAGTTACTAGAGGAGTGTGTAATTGTGTACAAACAGGTGTCTGGCATACCAGCAAACTCAAGTCCTGAGTAGCCTGACAGGAGGAACATGATGGGTCTATTCTGTGGTTCGTGTGAATTCTCTTTCTTTATACAGATGATGATAAAGGCATTACTCTATGCCTGCATTGATTCACGTGGCTGGCTGACCATGTCAATCAAGAGTATGGGTGTCCAAACTTTTGCCTTGCCAGGGATGCTTTTAGTGAATAGAAATTGTCTTGGGCCACATATACGTAGGTCGCTTCAGAAGTAATGTCTCCTATTTATTCCCTTGGAAATTACAACAGATACAAAGAGCACAATAATACTATTTTATAGAGCAAATCTTTGCTACAAAACACTGTTTTTCAACATAGTAACCACCATTAGCTATGCATTTTCACCAGCGATAAACAGGAGTTTTCATGCCACTCTTGTCAAAATCTACACCAGTGAATGTGACCCACTGTCACCGCCACTGAAACACACCACCCACCGCCTCACTGTGATGACGTTCACAGTTCGGTCTCCAGAAATATTCAGCAAGCATTGGTGAATGTCAATGGGTGGCATTTTTTTCTGCATCGAGGAATTCAATGACATACCTTTGTTTCGTACACACTTCCATGTCAGATGCCATTTTGTCAGACTGACTCTCTGCTGACATCTGTCACATGGCAACAAAATGTAATGGAATATTTGTGGGAATGTTCAACTTCTACTGCCATGCCACCAACATATTAAAACAGGAGGCATTACTTTCATAGCAGCTTTTGCAAAGTATACAATATCGTTAATATGTAAATGACAAAACATTTTACTTTTTTCTTAAAACATTAAAAAAAAGAGAGGAACAAAAACATCAAACTAGTGGGATATTTTACACTATTTTTGTGAAACTAACGCATCAGCCCGGTTCGATGGCAGTGATTGCAATTCTTAGCATGGCCCCAAGGTGTTCATCAGAGATTTTTGATGAAATTCTACTCTTCCTGTACTCCATCCTCGACAATAATTGTTCAAAATGTGTGTTCTGCCAAAAAGTGATGACATGAACAAGGTGTGATTGTGAAGCAAAGGATATTCTTCTCTCTGCTAAGATAGAGATTATGAAAGTAGAGTAAAGAGATATGATCAGATTTTTGAGTTGAATAACTGATTGCAACTCTATATATACCATTTGAAAGTTTGCAAGTCGTGTATTTATATCAACTTAAAATGGTCTTGGAAGTATAAATTGATGATTTTTTTTGCAAACTTCAAACCCAAGATGTGGGGATGCAGTCAACACGCCCAAGGGACAGTATACCATTCAGAGAGATGTAGACAGGCTTGAGGAGTGGGCCCAGGAGAACATCATAAGGTTCAATAAAGCCAAGTGCAAGCTCTTGCACTTCGGTTGAGTCAATGTCCATTACCAATGAAATCTGGGGGATGAAAGAATTTAGCACAGCTCTGCTGAAAAGGGCTTGGGAGCACTGGTGGATGGCATGAGCCAGCAGCGTGCCATCACAGTCTGGATAGCCAACCATATCTTGGGCTGCATTGAAATAAGTGTGGCCAGCAGGTTGAGGGAGATGATCTGGCTTCTCTACTCTGAGCTGGTGAGACCTTACCTGGAGTACTATGTCCAGATGTGGAATTCTCAATACAGAAGAGACATGAACCTGTGGGAGTGTGTCCAGAGTAGGACCACAAAAACGATCCAAGGATTAGAACAGCTCTCTTATGAGGAGAGGCAATCACAGTAGCCACATATATGGTGAAGGAGAATCTCCCATGATAGAGTCTGGAGAATCTTCCCTGTGTGAGTAAACTGGAGTGTACAAGAAGCTGGGAAGGTATACAGTCAGGGTAGTTGACTCAGACTGCCCAGGAAAATATACCATACTGTACAACATTATTCTGAATGGCTGGACAGTGGTTGGCTGGTGGTGAGCAATTGTATTGTATCTTTCTTTCTTATTAAACTGTCCTTATCTCAGCTGAGTTCTTGCACTTTAACATTTTTCATTTCTCTCCCCAGTGCCACCAAGTGTGAGCAAGTGAGAGGCTGTGTGGTACTTAGTTGACTGCTGGGTTAAACCACACAAATACTAGTAAGTACAGAATGATAAAGGAAGATCATAGAATCATAGAATGTTTTGGGTTGAAAGGGACCTCAAGGATCAAGTTCCAAGTCTCCTGCCATGGGTTCCAACCCTCCTGACAGGGCTGCCAACCACTAGATCAAGTATGTGATCAGGTTTCCCAGGGCCCCATCCATACTGGTCTCGAACACCTCCAGGGATGGGCCACCTACAACCTCTCTGGGCAACCTGCTCCAGCACCTCACCACCCTCTCAGTGAATAACAAGACAAACACATTAGGGAGAAAACCCCAAAGCTACATTTTACTAGTTAACTAAATCACGAACATCACAAATAATAGGACAGAATCCTCTGTAGCAGCAGAATTTTTTAAGTATTTGGTATTCTCTAGAACATCCTAATCCACTCAGACATCTACATTACATAATCAACACGAAATAATTATGAAGATGAAAGAGAAAAACTTGTGGGAAGAAATAAAGAGAGTATTTCCCAGGGATTGTGCTTGACATAAGTCTGCTTTTACAAGTGGTTGTTGCCATTCAGCAATTTTAACCAAAACCAATCTTGTCACTCATCTCAGTTTGCCCATAGCCATCTCACTTTCTTCATTCTGATGACATGTACTAGTCTCTCTTTCTCCTTCTCACTCTGTCATCTTGTCCATGTAAGTCAATACCCAAAGAAACTTCAAAAATAAACCATGCTCCCCAGACTGTGCAGAGTAGTGGTGTGAAGGAAGAATACTGTGGGCTCAGTAAGGCTCCCTCATTTAGGAGATGGGGAACTAGAGCGAAAAAGGGAGTCTGAGGTAGGGAGTTCCTCTTTTATTTCCTTCATACGTTCTAAAATTCCCAAAGTCCTTTAATGGGACAAAAGATTTAGAAACCTGCAATGTCTCAAGCTCATATTTTTTTTCATGATTACCACAGGGCACTATGCTATTGTGTTTATAAAATAAGGATGAATCAAAATGCTCCATTTGTCATGGTACCTTGAAATGACAAATCCATGCTTGGAAAATATTAGACTAAGATACATGTTAAAAAGGATGCTTTGTTGAGAGAGCTAATCTTAGTGCAATACAAAATAAACAAACGAAAGACAAAAAGAACTGTAGAAAGCCTTGGTCATATGTGTGGGTGTACAGTGTAAATTATGTTGTTTTTTTTCCAGTAAGCGTTGAGCATTTTAGATGTAGTCAGTCAAGCAAACTATCTAGAGGCAGCTCTAAAAATTGAATCTATTTCTGATGCTGCCTATATTTTTCATGATTACAAAAGAAACTTTTACTCATTTTACAGTATTTTAATTTTTTTTTAATTTTTAATACTCAGTTCTAACATAGACTTCCTGTGAAATCACATAATACAGTTAGACTACTTGTATCTCAATTTCCTACTGGTAAAATGAACATACCAATGTTTCTTTTTCTCTCTCTTGTCTATTCAGAGCATAACTTTTTTGTTGTATCTTACATTTACAGTGATATCACAATGAAACTTAAGTTTCAGTTTTCATTTTTATAACAAAAAAATAGCAAAGGCAATACTTTATGACCCGGATCTGGCTCCAGAGAGCTCAGCTTGAATACAACTAACTGTTTTAAAATAAGAACAGAATCCAGCTTCAGTGGATGTCATTTCATTGCAAAGCCTTTTGTTTATTTGCCTGGATGTGAAATAGTTTTGAAAGTTTTATTTTCACAATTACACAACTTTTCAGGTAGAATTACCAAACAAATAAAAATTGTCCTAAGATGAAAAAGTTATGATAAACCTCAAAAGCAAGCTCAGAACTGTAAATGCTCTGTACATCTGAAGGGCAGAAGAAGGACGGACAACTGAAGGTGAAATTGCTGAAATTTCCAGCACAAACACATGAGTTAAATATTACAAGGACAAGAAATGTTAGAAGAGACTTGCAAAGGAAAAGAACCTAATTTTTTGTCATTAAATTGCATGTATAAACACTTCAATGAATTAATTTTATTTTTTGTAATTAGTTACGTATCTTCCATTCTACATCTATTGATACATTTTTTTACTGTATATATTCCATTCTTTAACATTTTTAAGTTTATTTTATAGAGATCTGCTACATACTATTTGTTCAGTGTTATAATTATGTTTATTCCCGTCGAGTGTCAAGAATTCAGTCATTTATCTTTCTCTAAAATCAATTACCAGCTAGATGTTACTTCTTGAGAAAATATTTAAAATAATAAATAGTAAATCAGAAATAAAAGTATAAAAATAAACATCACAGAATTCAGGAAAACTGCTACACATTGAGCCATATGTTAAGGTTACTGATAACTCACTGCACAATTCGAGTCAGCTCTTAAGGTTCACTGTTTCTGAGGGGAACCAGAAACTTGAAAATATATTTTTCATCCTCATTATCTTATTCAAGTATGAAATCTAATAGTCTTTGTGTAGGATGAATATTCCAGCTGAAGTCACAGTTCTCCCAATATTCACTTGTGAAACTTCAATAGAATGTGGACTTTCCATAGAATTTTTCATTTCTTACATTCTTGAAGCAATCTGGTATAAAGAATTAATCTCATGAATTTGCTAATTATTGGATACATTTGGATAGATGATGATAATTAGAATCAGTCCTCATTTTAAATATAGTTGCAAATCTGTGTCACAGTTCCCACAATCTCACAAAATGCTAGAATCACTGAGATTGGGAAGCACCTTCATCTGGTACCTTGCTCAAATTACAGTCACCTAGAGCAGATTGCCCATCGTTGTGTCCAGTCAGGTTTTGAATATTTTCAAGGACAGAGTCTCTACAAAATCTCAGCTCCCAGTTACACTCTCAGTAAATCAGCGTTTCCTTGTGTTCAGATCAAATTGCCTGTGTTTCAGTGTTTTCTCATTACTTTTTGCCCTGTCATTAAGGACCACTGAGAAGAGCCTGGATGATGACCTCCTTACTCTAACTCATCATTTATTTACTCACATTGGTAAAATGCTGCCTCTGATGGCTTCCTGGAACTTCTTCCCTGCTTTTCATCCTCAGGTTGAACAATTCTTGCCGGATTAAATTACTTATCATTCTCAGACTGTCTTACTTTCTTGAGTCCCTATAATTATGAAATATTTGAAATCTATTCACAAAAATGAACATTTAGAGACAAATCCTTTTCCTTTCTGTGCTTTTTCCTGGCAGCTTAACTATTTAAAAATTATTCAGTACTTCCATTGAGAATGTCTCCAAATTATCCTTGTTTAATCATTTCTGCTGCAATGCCTGCATCACCTAAAAGAGACAGGGGCTTGCTGAGAACTAGAAGTTCTTTCTCAGATCAAAGACAATACATTCCAGTTAAAATCAATCTTCTGTAATATACATCAGTTTGGTAATTTATCTTTTTCCTTATATCACGTCTCTGACTGACAAATCAGAGACTTCCACAATGCAGTCTGTATTTTACTGTCCCTTTTCACTTTTCCAAAACTTTGGAGAATGGTTTCAAAGTCAAGCCCTAGGAGTAGTCAATTCAGTGACCGTCCTCAATAATTAGGTTACTCAAGGTCCATGGTCTTATTATTCCCCTTATCCTTGATGGGCCATTTTGTTGATGGTGACTAACCTTTAACTAAATTTCAGTTTAAATAACTTAAAACAGAATAAATATGCTAAAAAAAACAGAAACAAATGAGATGTATATTCAGTGTGGATACATATACTACAAACTGCTGGAATGACTTATGCATGAATAATCTCTATTTAGAAAGAGCCCTGCAAGGCAGAATGCTGCAATCATAGCTCTTTGGTGAAGCTAGTGATGCCACAACAATAAAATAATGACTTGATAGGATAGCCTGCACATGAAACCATTGCTTCATTTGTTACTATTTGTACAGTATTCAGAATTGTAGCACCTGGATAACCAAAATTAGACCTATGAAGTATTATTCATAGGTTTCAGGTAGATAATTAAAAGAGAAATAAAAGAGGAAATAGACTAAGAACCATATCCTCAAGGATTGCAGGTTATGTAATAGATATTGCAAGCCTACATACATCTCCATTTTCACTTCCAGGTTTCCTAGAAGTGAGCCTAGGGGTAAATTAACAGTTGTGAACAATTTGCAGACCAAGATTATGAAGTTGAATCAAAGTTATAATGTAGAATAAAAAACAAAACACCCAATAGTGATAAAAGAAATTCAAGATGAAGCAAAGAACAGAAAATATTTTGCTTGGTAAACCTTACAATGATACAGCCTCCCGGGGAAAAAAAAAAATCCAGTTTCTCCCTACATTTTAGCCACATTTTCAGTAATTCGTTATAGTTATTTTATTTTTCTATCTTCAGTGAGAGAAATATGAGAAATGTAATATAGATTGCATCCTGGAAATGCAAGCTACATAGTCTGTATATTTGGATTTTGTTCTGTAAGTGGATTACTATTTTACTATTTTTTTTTAAATGATAAAAAAACTTTTCTAAATAATATATCGTAGTTTAGGGCACATTTCACACTGAAGTGTTATTAACCACATTTTTTGCATAATCTCATTACTTCATGCTATGTGATTGACAGGACTTAGACTTTTTCTTACATCTTCCCGATTTGAAATGCATGGATGTTCTGCAGTCATTACACTCTTTCAGATTCATTTTTTGTATGCTTCCCACTGTGCCACACGAGCTTCATGCACCATTATTCAATTAAAATCTGCCATTAAAAATTATTATATTTAGCCCTGAATCCCGTCTATGGAGGTTGGGAATCTACACATAAATGTCTGCACATTTCAAGAACACAATGGATGTCGTCTTGTTTGGCAAAATATTTACTTATTAAGAAATGAGGCATATATTTTAACCAAAGAATGTAAAGAAATGCATGCTGTCACTAATAAAACTTGTCCTAAGAAGGACTTCCCAGGAAAAAATAAAATAAAAATTTCTTAAAGAAGGCAGGCACAGATAAGTCCACAAGCTATAACAGCAAAATTACTTTATTACATCAGATTGGTATTGTAAATACTGTATAGCAGCAGTTATCTCCCATTCACTGCAGTGCTGCCACAGATGTAAAGGACATGAGAAAATATGAGGATAAGATTATATTATCCTTTTAAATCTCCAGTTTAAGGCAAAGTATTCAGATGAAGAATACATCCTTATGTTAGCTGCTATGCTTTTTCACATCGATAGCTGAGATTTGGATCAACATAAATTAGGAAAACTGTGATTAAACCCAAAACTATGTACATTAACCTCATTTTTTTAATGTGAATAATTTAATTTTCCATTATGTCAATTCAGGCACTATTACTAATTTTGTGCAAGAACTATAGCTAAGATTTTAGTGCCATATACTGGTAAAAACCAAAAGGATAAGGCAAGTTGGATGCCTTTTAAAAGAAAGCACTAGCAAAATAAGAAAACTTCTCCACAAATAAAAAGTTTTTTTCTAGTATCTTCAGTATGAAGTATGCAATTATGCTTTGCATGCTGTAAAACTACAAATCAAACATTAGCAGCAGGGGAGAGAAAGTTGGAGGCGTAAACCTGTGAAAAATGTAGGATTTCAGCTAAGCTTTAAAATGAAATTAAACGGAGTTAGCGATTTGCTGTTTCAGATGCCAAAATCAGCATAAAAGAGGGATTTTGCACAAAACTGTGGAGAAAGTGAGGGAGGTCAAATCTGTATGAGTTGAGGGTAAGAGAAGTTCAGTATTAGTGATTATTTGTCAGTGGGTAGCATAGCATAGATGTGGTTGATGCCCTGTTCCTGGGGATTTTCTATGATTCTATATCTTTGCACTTATTTTTTTCTCTAAAATGCCAATTAGATGTCTTAAAAACAAAGAAAGAAAAAAGAAAACCCATGAAAACCCACTGCCAACATTTCTTGTAAATAGGAATTTACAAGCCAGATACTCATATCTATGAACAGCAAATCCACTGGTACAAAGGAGATATTCTGCATAAGAAACATTTAGATATAGTGTTGAGAGACATGGTTTAGTGGGGTTATTGGTGGTAGGTGGATGGTTGGACTGGATGATCCTGTAGGTCTTTTCCAGCCTAGCTAATTCCACAATTCTATGATTCTATAAGGAGTCCTGTCATTACACAGCCTTGGAAGCCTGCAGATAAATTACCATTGTTCTTATTTTCTGCTAGAACTGTGGTCCAGCACCCAGCTTTCCTTTCCAAAAGGTTTCTGGTGCATGATTTTAGACTGGAGAACAGCAAGTGCAGGTGGGCTGAATATAAGCTACATTTTAAGGAGTTAAGGAGAGAAATATAACATGTCTAACATACTGTTATAAGAATCTTTTTTGATGTTAGCAGTTTATTTTGGTTTCCTACCTTCATTAACAGTTTATCACTTTACCACGGTATTGTAGTTTCACAATTCTTACTCTCATTTTTACTGATAAGCTTGCATTTGAAAGAGCAATACTTTTAGCCAACACTTGACAGTCAATAATTATTTTTTCAGGAAATTGTGAAAGGATATGAAATCGGTGAAAATTTGGCTCACCATGAGGCTTGGAAGGTGTGAGGATAGGTCTGAGGCAGTGAATGGAGTTCTCCAAGGGTCAATAATAGGGCTGATGTGGTCAAATATGTGCATTAGTGACCTAGAAAACTGAACCACTGCTGTCATTGTCATATGCACTTTGGTGTTCACCTCTGGGGCCTTTATGAAGAGAGGCTGAGCTGCCCTGTTCTGGTCACAGCCCATTCCAGTCATCTCCAATGGGTCCACCTCAGGAGACTGCTAATCCTGCTAGCCAAATCAGATCCTTTCTGCTGTTTTCTCATGGAATATACACTTAGCTTTCACATTTCCATTTATAAAACATTTCTCTGTGCTTACGTCCAGATTGAGATGCAAATTTTGAGACCTCTGTTACAAGCCTGTTTAAGTCAATGTCTCTATTCCAATGTGTTTGCATCCAGCTCAAAACTAGTCATGGGTTAGTTCATGGCTAAACACATTAAATGAATTAAATCAGAACCTCTGGAGCAGGGGAAGCTTTAAGATCATAGAAGAGGGGTTGAGAGAAAAGAAGAGGGAAGAGGTGAAGGGGCCTTAGGGAGAAGAGTAACAAAAGGTGTGTTACCTGCTGTTGCTTCTGTGTGGAACATGGTAACATATGGAAGAAGCCAAATCCCACCTACAGGTAACTTCTGTCCCACACATACCTCTTTCAACTGCAAAGCAGCTTAGTTTTCCAAGCAGCTGCAGCTAGCAGAGCAGGCAGCCAAAGGATGGCAGTTTGTCACTGTTCTCATCATGCTCACCTGGAATCTGTTTTGCTGGAGTTTGGTGCCAAATGTTATTGGAACAAACAAGCAAAAAAGCCCCAACAACAAATTGATAATTCAAAATTGAGTTTGATATTTCTCCATATAGATTGGAACAGATATCAGAATTACAAATTTCAAGTTAAATAAACCCTGTCCATACTTCTTCCATATCCTCTTTTAAAAGGTTTTTAAAAATGTGTAGCCATGCAACTTCACAGTATCTGTGCCTTTTTTGAGACCTACTGCTAGGAAACATTTTCTGTAAGAAAAACAAATAAAATCTTGGTCAAATGAAGAATAACTAATACCCAAACATGATATATCAAAGGGATACTAATTAAGAACCGGAAGAAATTTTTATTTTTTTAAAGTTTAAGAAAGTGCTATATTTCTCTTAGAGAACAGGCTTGTAAAAGCCTGAATTATATTGAAAAGGTACAAATAAAGATAAATAAAAAGTCTCTTGGAAGCTGACAGGCAATGCATAGTTCTCTTGTAAGTTTGTTCATTACTAGAGCTTCCAAAAAGCATCTCAAATCAGTGAGTGACAATGGCTGCAGTAATTTTTGAATTTATCAGTCTTAGAAAAAAATAACTTCAAATGACTTTTTTTTTAACTTTTTTTTTACACTATAACTTTACTGGGTTTCTTAGAAATTCTCACACATAAAACAAAAATGTTCAGATTTTGAACAATGAAATAGCAATGTGAACACTGAGAGAAAATATACTGATAGAAGTATGATTTCCCTCTGTCTTAGACATATAAGGATAATTGTATTATTAATAATTAATAAATATTAATGATAAATTTTTATTTTATTAATATATGTAAATCTGTGAATCTTTATGCACAAGATACCTTGAAAATTACATCAGACTATCACACACGCATTTCTCACATTAATCCATCTCTTCTCTCTGTAAAATAATCTCACATTAATACCGTTTTTCTTCCAACAGGCCTGTAACTCTCACTCTTAAATGATGTGCATGCAGGAGTTTTGATTTAATCATGAGGAACACATGTTATTCTATGATTCCCAAAATATCAAGAATTGACAAGGTCTTTTGCACCTTTTGCAGATCAATGGAAAATAGAAATCTTACATCTAAAGAGAATTTTTTAGAAAACTGATGATCTAACATCTACCACTGTAATGACCACAATCCAACAGAGTATGCATATGCATCTCTAGAAGGAGAAAATGTGTAACGGTAGAAGAGAAAGAAGGAACTGAGACATAGTCCAGAAGTTTTAGGAAAGATGTTATTCCTAATTAACATATTTAATCTTGTACATTGTAAAAAATTATTTTTGATTAGGAACCAATGGACAGATTCATTGACATAAAGGAAGTACCATAAAGTTTTATGAAGAAAAGGAGTTGAAAATCCACTTGTACAAATACCTGATTTTTAAACAAGACACTTGTAGAGAATTACAATATCTTTCCGATACTTTCAGTAGGTGTCTTGTATATTGCATTTGACTCAACACTGCTGATTTCAAATTTAATGACAATCTAGTTCTAATAAAAAGGAATGTCCTCTTTATTGAAAGAATGTTTGAGTAGATGCTAGTTTGGATGATGAAGTGGAATCCTAAGGATCACATAAATAAAATAGCATCCCTTCTCAAAACACGAAAAGAGATGTTATTTTGGTCAAAGGAAGTTATAATATACAGATTCACTTCCTCAGTAAGGTGACACCACATTTTAAATGTTTTAGATGTCTGTTCATTACAATATGTAAGAAGTTTAAAACCAACTTAGCATGGTTGGAGCAGTTACCTTTAACTCCAGTGCATAATCTGTTGTTTGTGTTTTTTTTTAATTTATTATTATTAATTAATGAATCCCTGTAAATGTAACATCTTAGTCATGAAACTTAAGTTTGGAAAGATCATATAATCCTAGAATCACCAAGGTTGGAAAAGGCCTCCAAGATAACCAGTTGAACTGTTCATCTACTATCAGTATTTCCCAACTAAACCATGTCCCTTAGTATAACTTCTAAGCATTTCTTGAACACCTCCAGGGACAGTGACTCAACCACCTTCCTGGGCAGCCCATTCCAGAACCTAATCGCTCTTTTGGAGAAGTGTTTCCTAACGTCCAATGTGAATCTCCTGTAGTGCAACTTGAGGCCATTAACTAGTTACAAAAAAGAGGACAACCCCCACCGTAACACAACCTTCTTTCAGACAGTAGTAGAGAGATCTTCAAATGCTCATCTATGCCAGCTCTCAAACTATTTGAGATCAAAATTTAAGACTTTCCTTGACAAAAATTTTGTATTCTTTTGTATCTCAATAGAGAGAAAAAAAGAAAAAGAAGAATAAAAGAACCATAAAAATTCTCGCTCACTAAAATGCATAAGACTGAGGGTACCTCTAGTCCTGCATCCTATTTCAATCAGAACCAATAAACACATGCTTAGGGAAAAAAAAATACAAACATGTAAAGCATGCATGATCTACTTCTTCAATATTTTTCTAAAGTTCTGCTATTTTTGGCTCTGAAATTTCATGATTTGGGCAAGGTCACTACAAATTTATTAAATGACAGCAAGTTTTTCCTTTTTGGATTTATCTCTCATCTGCAACACTTTTCAGATAAAAATTCTGATTTTTTTTTTTTAAACAGAAAATACAGATTGATTTGTTAATAAAGGAAATCTGCAACTGCTCTAGAATTATAATTTGTGACCAAGAAGTGATAAGTAATAGCAGGTAAAAAACCCTACCTGCAGAAGATATTAAAGTGGCTGGAAGTAGGATTACCAGGGACAGAACAATCCTATTTAAAAGGTTGAAGATTCCTTCGCTGACACAGAAAAGAAATGCTACAGCATTGTCTTGCAATAATCCCATACTTTGAGGGCTCAGAAGTCGCCGTGGATCTTTCCAGGGGCTTTGGAGCCGAATGCTACACAGTGCGGGAAGCATGACAATCTCAATATGAGTATGCAGGCTTCCCTTTTTTGCAGTACTTCATAGCATATATAGAAACAGTGTTACACTTGGCAAACCACCATTGGTGGGGCTGCCCCCAGCCCTGACCCCTGATTGGTGTCTACAACTTGTTGAACAGGCATAGCTGCACAGCAACCCACCCCCGCACCCTACGGCTAACTCCCTGATTCTTTTGTCCTTGGGTCCTGCTTTACTTGATTACTTCTCTCTCCAAGGACCCTCTGGCCTTGCTGACTGTTAACCCAGTATTATTCCATAGCAATATACTCTGCACTACTTCCCTGCTCGTACGGTCACTTGAGTGACCCACAGCCACCCTCATCCTGCAACAAGAAGTCACCTTTGGTTAGGAGATTTGGCACTGGAAGATGGATGAACAAAACATCAGGTTAAGGTACCAAATGCAAGTGCTCTTAGGAGTTGCGTTTGTGTGGCATCTTTGTAGACTCCTTCTAGAACCACTTATGGAAGTAGGATGCTGTCCAATGTGTTTTTTGTTAAATCTTCTTAAAAACACAGGTGTGTTTAGTGCATCTTAAGAGGCTATAGTGATCAGAAGGACCAACACGATTGAAAAGGCATTACAAAAGAGGTGGAAGGACCAGCATAATAGCAAGATGCTACAACGGAAAGGAAGTAGATCTCTCACCTGTATCAGAAGATTCTGGGTTCACAGGGAAAGACTTCCACCAAGGAGGGATCTCCAGAAAAAGATCCTCCCTCAGTGGCAGTCAGCCCTTAAATGAGGCCTAAGAGGGGTGGAGCCAGGCTTCTGGTCACACAGGTGAATTGCCTTCACCTGTACTCTCAGAGCTGACTGGGTCTTTCCTCCAGGTGCTAAATCAGTGGTTCAGCCCATGACTCAGCAGTTCCCATGCATAGTAGATAAAATTCCCAACAGTATCTTTTAGTCCATGCACATGAATAAACTGTTCCTGTCTGCTTCTATGGCACTTCACTGAGCCACTCATGGTTTGTGAATTTTTAACGTATTCCCCTTGTCTGACTTTTTACAGTTCACGTATTCCAGCCTATCGATCATTCCCAGTATGGAAAACATTCCATATCTTTGAATATAATGTTTTGTAATATTTGTGAAGCACTCAGTACTGCAGTATGATCACCATATATATATACATAAATAGACGTATAAGCTATGAATAAATAAATAATTCTATCTTCAGGGCAGGATTTGAATAATCTTTGGTGAATAAAGCTGCATACAGACTTTTAAACAAGGTGATGACAAAAAAAAAAAGAACACTGCTCATTAATGAGGACTATATTCCTCTAAACTGAATGAGACAAGGATTTGGAGGATAGAAAAAGCATATCCTTGTCATAAATCTAAAAACTGTAATACAGCATTCACCAGAAGAGATACAGTCAATCCTGATTCTGGTATTTCTAAGCTTCTGTGTGTTTGGCATTATGAGCTACATAATACTCTTGAAACTTTTTTCTTTGTATCTTAAGGACTAAAATAAGAACTAGATGAGTCTTTGGCAAAAATAAACAAAAGGGGACAGATGAGAGCAATGATATTCATCTAATTGTATTACAGAACAACCACCCTTTATGACTGTCTTCGAGAGAGTGATATATATATATATCATAGATTATAATATCATTTAGAGAATGGCAAGAAGAGAATTGTCTTTCATGCTGAAAAACCTTCTTTCCTTCCTTCTTCTCAATTCATGGCTTATATATTTCAGTATAACAGTAACAGGAGAGAAAAGAGAATGAGGATGATATGTCTGCTTTTGGATGGGGAAATGTCAGTAGAAGCAAAGAACCGTCAGAGGTATGTGCTAAAAGCTGGCTTCAGGCCTTAGAGCTGTATAGGCTATGAAAACAACTGCCAGTAGAGGAAAATATTCTTATAACAATTTTAGAGGTGTATAGGAAAATAAAGCAGTAATTGAAGGACAGGTCCTTGATGTCAGTGTAATTCTTTTCATAATGTCATGGTAATTAAAATCAGGATTATATCAGATTAACCAATACTGTGCATGTATCTGTATATATGCAATTCCCGTTTCATAATATCATGATTTGTAGCTAGATTTTCAAACTTGGGTGGCATGGTTAAATTTCTACACTCACATAAGTGTGTTTTAGACTTTACAGATACATATTGACACTTTGATTATCAAATAGCTTAAAAATTATGTGCACAGATTTTATCTTTAAGGCATCCAGATAAGATAAATCATACTGATTCAGGGTAAAACCTGTCAGTTCTTGAAAAAAAGGTGAATAACATAATTCTTTTCTACTGAGAACCTTAGAGTTTTCAAAGTATGCCATTAAAGTTTTTGTTAAATGAACAAAAATATCTTGTTTAGTGACATAGTTTGTCTCATTAATTTGATAAGGCTTGCAATGTTTTGTTTTGCTTTCATAATACCCCCTCTCTACACATTCTTCACTGTAGCAGTTTTGTTTCTTTCTGATGATTCTTAAATTGTTTGGTTTTGTATTATTTTATTTCCTCACAGAAGATGTAGATTTAAGTCCACAATTTGGATTTGTTCTGTAATTAAACAAAAGAGTAGATACTTGTTTATTTTAAGAAAAGGTGACTGGAGGCTTATAAGATAATAGTGAATTATTTTGAGTATTTACGTATCATATTGATAATGAGAAATTATAGAAGGACTTCACAAAACACAGCAAACAAAAAGTGGCAGATAACCTTCAGCATGGATAAATATGAAGTAATATGTTTTTACAAATTAAGGGAAACATAAACTAATGTTTATACAGTGCTGAATATGTCACTGGCATTTACATCTCAAGAAAGAGATCCTGAAGACATTTTTGACATTTCTCTTGAATGTTCAAGAAAAATGTGTAGTGATAACAGAAAAGTAAATAATGTTAGACATGATGAGGAAGGATATGGAGAATGCATAGTTATCTGCTTTTCCATTTCAGCAAATATCATAATTACTTGCATATCACAGAATAACAGCGTGGTTAAGACTGGAAGGAACCTCTAGAAGAGATCTGTTCCAACCTTGCTCAAGGAGAGACTCCTAGAGCAGGATGCCTAGGATGATCATCAAGGAGGGAGCTCCAACTTCTTTGGGCAACCTATGCCCAAAGCTCCATCATCTGCACAATGAAGCGCTTCCAGATGTTTAGATGGAACGTCCTGTGTTCCAGTTTGTGCTCACTTCTTCTTATCCTGGCACTGGGCACTACTGAAAAGATTCAGACTCTGGAGGTGATAAAACTGTTATTCATCATATCCCCTTGTAGCAGAACTTTTGAATTTTACTAGCCCATATGATTGTGGAGGCAGACAGTATAAGTGAGTTTGGTAAAGCAACTACATCTTGTTCTAACCACCCTCCTATAAGCAGGGTTGCCATTCAGTAGATCAGGTGGCAGGTTGTAAAAGCAGATAATATCAGTAGATTTATTAAATGAACTACATACTTTCATGGACAACATGTCAACACGCCCACAAATGGATGAAAAGGACAGTAGACAACTGCTGTCCCTGAATCCAGAGACTGCAGATGCTAGGAAATGAACAAGGAGAATATCCTGCAGAAGGGTACTGGCAAGGATTCTGTGATTTCCTTCAGCAACATCTCTTGATGGCACTGGAAGCACAATCACAGGTCACAGGCTAGATGGAACAATTATCTAACAAAATGTGACATTATCGCATCCTATTTTACCACCACTACACGTATAATTTTGAAAAGATGACTAGTTTAATTAGTTCTTTCAATTTTAAGAGTAAAGTTATGTTTAGGTAATATTAAGTAGGTCTGCAAACTGTTGTCATCGAACATAAATAATCTAACTGGTATATCTTAGTTCTGAGGCAACTGATCACGATTACTCATTATTATGAAGATATGGTGCTTCAAGACCTTTGGAGTATAAAACAGTTAATGATTGTTCCTGTACAATGATGTGGAAATACACTGAAGTCATTCACAAAGCATAATGCACTATGAATTGAAAATGCTACATGGCTGAAAAATAAGAGTGTCTATTTTTATTTTGATAAATATTCTCTTACTTTTACATCATTTTACAAGAATTCTCCTTTGTTTACAAGTTTTCTGATCAGTTTGGATGAGGATGAGTTTTGATTAGAAGATTAATATTTTTAAAGTTTGTTAAACAATCTCCATAGTTACATACACACAGCTTAATCTAAAGTATCACTAACACATGGGATAACGTAAGATGTTTACAACAGTGAAGTAGAATGTAGTTGAAACCTAGCCCCAAAACTGTACTCAGTCACAGTTCTGACATTTGATTCTTTATAAACACAGTTTTTTTTTTTCTGTACCTCTTCTTACTGTAAAGCCTCATTTGGTCTGAAGTAGACTACTAGTAGAGACAGAGCACTCTATATGTGATAACTAAATATTTGCCACATAACATATGCAAATATATTGTGTAAATGTCATTAAGAAATAGCAAATACCATTGAAGGGCAAAATATAAATATGGATACAACGAGTACTTTATCAGTGGTATGGTGAATAGCAGAAGAAATTGACATTTATTTTTTTTCTTAAGAGTAACTATGTCATGTGTAAACACAGAGATTAATAACTTTCAGCTTTCTGTGTTTCCTAAAGAAAATCTGTATTCAAAGACAGACGTAAACACTTAAGGCATCTATAACAGTTATACAAAGTAGTCTAGTAACTGAGGGGAATGTTGAGAAATTAATAGAAGATGTAGCACAATTTCAGTTTACTTGCCTTATATTAAATACCACGCAATCTTGCTTCCAGACTTTTCTAGAGAATGTAGATTTTCCAGAGGGTTAATACTAAAGGCATTATCACTCAGCTGTACTTCTGACACCTTACCTCACTGGTTGTTTTAACACACAAATCTTTTTTTTTTGTTCTTTGTCTCCAAATCTGAAAAATCAGTCTGGTCTCACATCAAACAGCTGTTACAGAAAGACAAAATAGAAATAACACTGGAATTGAAAGGATAGATTATTTTAAAACTTTTTTTTAAAACTTTCCCCAAAAAACTAGAGATACAGATGAAGTTACAATGAAATACATTATGCAGGCTTTATTATATGTAACTTTAAAAATCTTCTCTGTCGTTGTTTATAGCCTCTGTTTTGGCTACTCTTCAAGAAATGCTTAGGGTTGAATCAATATTTTCCACAGATTTTCTTAGCTCTACTGGCTATTTGAAAGAAGTGTATGATTTTATTCTGCTATGGTTGTTGCTTTTTAAGGTACTTATTGTTATTAATTAATTGTTGATGATTGGTGATGGCATGTTTGAAAGTGAATACAGACATATCCCCATTACCAGGAGAAATATACAGCTCACAGTATCTACAGGATGCCCTTAGGACATGGTATTAAAAATTCCTGAGAATATTTATAGTATTTACTTCAGTTTAATATTCAGTTCAAAGGAACTATGGAAAAACTTCCCTATGTTATTCAGCATGTAGTTATTACATGCTGTTACTTTTCAGTAACTGTGTCATGGTCTACACCAAATTGCTATGAGGAAAATCGGAAAATCCATTTGTGCATGAAGAGGTCACAAATTATTAATTATTAAGGGAAAGAAAAACAATAATTGAACATCCAAAATAAAAATACTCTATTGTAACTTTGATTTAAAATTCCTAAGTGTTAGTGAAAAATGTTTGAAGTCCTTGCTGTGTCTCTGTTTCACCATCACTGTTTCACATCTGGTCATGACAGTAAGCATATAAATAACTGAACAAATCAGCAAAAATTTTGAAGTTATCAGGGCTATCATTTGAGAGTGTAAAATCATTATTTGAAATGTCAAAGACTGCTGTAGCATTCCCAAGTAGACATGGGCCTGAAGGATGTTGTGCAGGTATCTGTGTGAACACTGGCTTTGACAGTTTCATCTGATCCCCTATTTTTTTTTCTTCACATCTTTGCTTTGAACAGAAAGAATGGCTCCCAAGGATCCTATAGAGGGACAGCTCTGTTGGTACTACACGCAGTATTTCCATTGTTTACTGAAAGATGGGTATCCCTCACAAGCCAGACTCAGGAGCCCACAGAACTTACAACAATATGTCCCCATTTCCTAGCTAGTTCACAGCCCAGAGATTATGCACATCTGCAGAAACAGTACAATGAAGTATGCTAATATATTTTTTTAAACATCTGACTTAACAACTTTAATCTTGTAAGAGAACAAGTGAACTACTCTCTAAAAATGGAAAAAAGAACGTTCAAGTATGCAAGAATTCGCTCAAATCTGTATTTGTTTACAGATATCCACACAGAGAAGAGAGAAAAAAATCCTGCTAAATATTAAAGGGAAATGGAATAGAGGCTTTCACTGTATCACTGGTTTAAAATATGGCCATCTAAAAAGACCATAAATTGCGTCCAGTAGCCCCTTTCACTGTTAAATATTGAGCATTTTGCTCTAATGCATAAGACAGTTCATTTTAGTGACCTTTGTGATGTTCTATGACTGCAATACCAAAAAAATAGTAAAAGAAATGAAACGTTACTGGATACTTATTTAGCAGTAATCTGGATCTTTTAGTCATTTTAAGTGACAGAATGGGAACATATAATATACAAGGTATTCTTCCCTTAAGAGAGCATAAATGTTTCCAAGTATGTAAGAGGTAAAATTTTGATGGCTGCACAGTAAAGTGAAATTTTAATTACTGTAACAGAAACAGGCAGGAGTTTCTGTGATCATAAAGGAAAAATATTGAAGTATAAACCATGTAAGTTGTGCCTCAGCGTATTACCAAAACAAAAAACAAACAGCAACAACAACAACAACAACAAAAAACGCAGTAACACATCTTTGACTATTTCATATCCTTCATTTCTCATGTTTTTTTGCCACTGGGTATCTGCCTGATTTTAAATCTGAATCAAGTTGCAAATGAACTACTTACAGATTTTACTCTGAGCTTTAGCTTCGTGCTGAAGCTAAGCTCGTGTATACCAGTCACATCAGTAAAAACTGAAATAGTGAAAAGATAACAAGTCTGACACAACAAGACAATGAAATTCCTTGCATCTGTATTTCTGCTTCATCTTTAGTGCTTTGTACCACAAATTATTTTTCTCTCAGAGGACTTAAAAACATGTGTTAATCAATGAAATAATTATTCTACAGTCATATTCACATAATACTGTAATTCTGAAACATGGAATATTAATATTTTCTTTTAATTACATAGGTAATTCTATAGATGCTGCATACGCATATGGACTTAAGCACGTCTGCAGGACTTTATAGTATGCTTTTAGATGAGAATGTCTGAAGCATACGAAATGGAAGTATTTTAACAAAGAAAAAAAATAAGGCTTTTAAGTATTATAAACATCTAATGAAGAATTAAAACCATACTTTGTGTAGGTGTTATTTACTATGTGGACTGTTACTTACTATGCTGGACTGCAGTTGCATGTGTAAACATAGATTTTCAAGTGAAAAACAAATTGCACTTCCTGATATTTCTGTGTCATGTGTGATTTGTTAGCATAAACATTAATGGAAAGATTTAGAATGTTTAAGTAAAAAAATCTTATTTTTAAAAACTTTATTACATGTTTTTGTTACGAGAAGTAGTGATTAGCAATGTTTAAATATTTAAGCTCCTTTTATTAAACCTATGCATGGAAATTATTGTACAAATGGCTTAGTGCAAGTTTGAAGTGTCACAAAAGAGCTGGCCTAGGCACAGAGTTCTAGCCAGAAGTGCAAGTTTTTCCTCTTCTGCTCATGGAAGACAGATCACAAAGAGCTGTGAGAATGTGACAGTGCACTTCAATGTAAACCAGTACTTCCAGTCACATGTAGGTTTAAAAGTTACAGGAATTTTAATTAACAGGCATATGCTCAGTATTTTAGCATTTTCTTTTCCCTATTTTGTATTTCAGCAAAATACTAAGATATTTAAAATGTAAGAGGTACTACTCAGTGTCAAAACTGGTTGTGAAATTCCCTTTTTGTTTTTAAAAACTTCAGGGTTACTAAATTAGTTAGTAGAGCTGGCCATTGCTGTATGTCATACATTTCTGCAGAGGGAAAAATGTGACAGTATGAGCAAGCATTCATCAACTACTAATTTTGAAATTTGAATTCTGTTTCTCATTTTAGTATTAAACTGCTCATCTAAAAAACTCATTAGTGAGCTGCTATGCAGTAACTAGCAGTAACCTTTACTAGTACTTGCATTAATGGTGTTTTCATATAGTGAATTCTCATAAGATTACATTTTGTTACTAACATTCTACATGTATTTTGCATATGAGTACAAGTAGTATTTCATCCAAAAATGCACTCGAGTTTTTTGTGTAAGATTCACTGAAAAACTACTAATCATAATACACTGGGTTTAGTTGCAGTTTTGTTACTTAAAAGGTTTTTGCAAATATCTTATGACTGAGTTTTTATTGAATAAGAACAGATACTTTTCTTAAAGTCTGTGCTGAGTTCATTTTGAGAAAAAAAAAATTTTACTAGAATAGTAGCGTAACTCATAGTAGTTACTTCATATTTCTGCTTTATATTGAAAAAGTATTTTTTCCAAAACCCATGATTTTTTTGTTTCCTCTTCAATGCAACTATTAGAATACATTTTTACAAGTGGAGTGATTGGAGTGCTGGTACTAATTACAGGCATTGCCTAAAGCCAGTCCTCAGAAAGCCTATGGCCCATATTTTCAGACTTATGTTGGTTAAATGCCAATCTGGATTCTAAATGAGGCACCCTGCTTTAATAAAGCTGACTTATATGCGCTGTGCAGCAAGCTTCTCCATGCTTCCTACTCTGTGCTCTGCAGACTTGGCTTCTAGTGCCTCTGTTCTTCTGGTCCTGAGTGTTTCAAGAGCAAAGCCTGCTAATCATGTCAGATTGTCATTCATTATACAACAGGACAATTGTCCACCAAAAATTAGGATAAAACCGACACAACACAGCCTTCTTGGGCTGACAGAATGCTTGAACACTGGCTTTCAAGGAGGAAAGCATCTGCATTGCTATGTTATTCCACTAAAACTTGCTTTGTTAAATCACTTTATAAAATAAGGCAATTAAATGAGAGAGTCATTTCCAGATTTCATTTTTAGAGGCAAAATATAATGTCATAGTATATTCTCAGTCTATCAGTTGGTAAATGGTCCTGTATCTCAGGTATAAAAGAGGCTAGTTTGTTATTAAAGAAATAGCTTCCTCAAGTGCTTGAGCTAGTTTAACATCTTTGAAGCCATTTCAGTAGATATTTCAGATAATATGTATTAGACAGAAGTTTAATTCCCTCGTCCTCCAAAGCTTGTTTCATCAATAAACTGATGCAAATTATTCCTAACAAATTGCAAATAACTACCAATAAGTGATTTTTATAAACTTTAGTCTGCATTTGATCAAAGAGCTTCTTCCTTTGCTTTTAATTTGTGGTGCTTTCAGAATCCAATTCCTTTAAGACTCGAAAGTCAGAGCGTAAGAAATTGATTTTTACTAATTTACTTTTTTTTTGTCAATTTATTTTTGTACTCTACATTAAGTAGTCTTCTTCCAGTAGCCTATATCCTTCTAGCCCTACTACAATATTGATCTTATGCTCTTCTTCATTCCAGAATGATCTTACTTGCTAAAATTTATACTTTCTTACACTATCAGATGTGTATCCCAAATAAAGAAATCAGCATGTGCATTAGTAGGCATGCATAGTTTTAAGAATGTGAGCAACCTTCACTTATGCTGGTCAGTTGAGTTATAAATTTATATAGTTTACTTGATGGTACCATATAATTGCAATTAAGATATTAATATACAAGAACCATAATAATAAATAACACAATTACTACTGCATAACTATGGAGTAAATCCAGACTCTATGTGAAATGACTTGTAGACTTTTAAATTCCACTCCAGTCAATCCAGCTGAGGCTGCTTATTTTTCAGCTTACTAGGCAGCTGTCACAATCCAAAAGGGGAAGGAAGCTACCTGGCCTGAAGGTACTTAGTAATCATAAAATACCAGGGATACAGGATTCTGTGATATTCAAGAACCCAGACACTTTGTTCAGTAAATATTTTTGTTTATTACTGTAAAGCAAACAAAGGCGACAACTGAGCCTTTAAGATCCAGGTGCTAGAAAACAAGATATCAAGGGAAAAAGAAATCAACTCACCCCTCCCAGCAACTGCCCAGAGGAAAGGGTGAGCTAAGGAGTAGGGCCATTTCTGCTTTGAATCCTGCCACGGCAGTGAGAAAAGCAGGAAACTGAAGCGGGGAGGAGAAAGGAAGGGCAGATTTAGGCTCCCCCCACCCACTCTAGGCACCCAGGTGCCCACGCACTGCTTCAGGTTGTGACCTAGCAATTCCACTGCAATCACAAATCAACAGAACTCACCGCTAAAGTAATGCTATAATACAATGGAAAGTATAGCAATAACAGCAGAACGGCACAATCCTAGGCTGCAACAAACGAGAACAAGGCCAAATGCAGCAGCCACGGATACAGGAACCAAAGAAGAATAACCACTTACCTTTAGAAAGCTTCCAGTAGGCACTTCCCAAGTCTACAGCAGAACTAAAAAATAAAGAACTTCCCAAGTCTACAGCTGCAATGACAGAACAAAGCGAGAAAGATGTAGTCGTTCCAATCCTAAAGATGCTTAGGATCTTTCTGGAAACAAGAAATAAAAAGAATTCAGAGACTTTTTCTCTCTGTTTGTGCCAATGATACAACATGTAGAAAAATCCAGTAATATAAGAATGGCTGTAAGTTAAATAGAAAAAGATATCAACTTCAGATAAACTGAGCAAAGTAGTATTCTAGATACTGGCACTTTACAGGTTGTGTTCTGCGTATGTGAAAAAAAAGTCATAACAAAATTACAGAAAATACATTGTTTAAAACCTAGTGCCATTCCACCAAGCTAATCTTGATCTACAATAACTTCAGATAGGCTTTTTTTCAGGACTCAGGAGAACCTCTTATTTAAGTATCTCAAAGCTATACAGCTTTAAAGTTTTTGATTTTTTAAATAATAAAACAGGGTTGGAAGTCAAATATTTAGTGGAAACAGGACTGAGAGACACCTTTTGCATGAAGGAGTAAGCAGAAAATGCCTCACAAAGCCCTCTACCCATGGCATCTTTAATTGCTTTCTGAATGTACCTAGCTTAAGCTTAACGTTGTTGAATCAGAGGCACTAGGATTCTTAGAAGCTTCTATTCTAAAAAAAGAAAAGAGAAAAGAAAGCTTATTGGAACATGTGGCTTAAGCTCAATGATTCATCTTACCTTTATAGGTGCTTTACTCATAAAGGTGATTATTGTATTGCACTCTTCAAAGTTTTGTAGCAACTTTCATATTGACAGCTAAAAGCATACTTTAGGACAATGAACTACACCCTAGGAACAACATCAAACTCTTATGAACTACACAAAAATATTTAAGCAGCAAAAACTCATATATACGAGGAATTAATCAAATTCTTCAAACAGATTAGCTGAGTTTTGAGTAGTGTATGTATTGAGACTAATGATTTCATGCAGTTTCTTCTGCGTCATATTAATAATTTTACTGTTTTCATTTTTGATATTTTAATCATTTAATTTACATAACAGAATACTATTCTTAGCATTATAAGAGTTTATTAAATGTTCAAAGGTTCCAATTATAAAAGGATTAAATGTAATCTGAAACTTGTATTACCATGATGATTGTAAAAGTATGTGACAGTGTATATATTTCAGATATTCTGAAATTGCATTGCAAAGTCAAATCCAACACACAGCCTTTTTCATTTAATCAGATGTATCTCTTTTTGAAATGCCAATGAAACTGTGGGACCTTTCCCACTTTGTACAAAACAATCATGTTATTATTTGTTCTGGGAGAAAAATAAAGAATATTCAGGTCATTCAGTAGCAGTTTAGGGCTTCAACAGTCTCTGAAATCATCCTCATGAGTCCTAATGGGAAAGATTTGCCAGCTGAAATGTAGTTATGAATCTGATTGTAACTATCTGCTTCATCACATAGATTCATTGCAAAAGCAAAAGGCCTAGTTCCCTGCTTTATTTCAATTCAGTCAACATCAGAAAGCAAAGATAAGGATGAAATGTTGCTGAATAGAAGACTGTCTTCTGTAGGCATATATTCCACAAACTACATTAGCAAAGAAGTTAGTTAACAGAATCTTGACTCTATGGAAGTCAGGACCAGAATTCATTAGGATAAGGATTTCAACTACTGTGTATCCTGAAATGTAAATGTGCTGAAGAAACAGCTTACAATTTTGTATTAATATAACGCCTCAGGTCTGTTTTTCTTTGAGACTTAATCACATTATTTACCTTTTCATTGTATGCATTTCTGCAAAAGAAATTTAGATTGCACAGACAATTATGCTCATTTTCAGAATATCAATAGTAATGACATCCTCTGGCCATGTGCATTTCAAAAAAAAAAAAAAAAAAGGCTGATTAGGAAAGCCCTGATACTATATAGAAATTTGTCAAAAAAATGCTTTTCAGAAGCAGAATATTCTGAAGAATAAAAATTTTCAGCAGAAGAGAGACTTTGCGTAAAGTCCCTTACTAAATGCATTCATCAGATTCTTGTTTGTAACTCCAGGGCCTCTACTGCAAGAGCATTTCTAATTCATTCTCATTTGTGGAGCCCTTGTTTTTCCCACTTCCACAGAATGCAGTGTTATCTAATGTTATTTCATGCTGAGATGAAACACTGACTGCAACAGTAAGGATAACTGCTGAGAAAGAAGAATAGAAGTATTGTATACATCTAATAGTGCAACATCTTCACTAGGGATATGCAGAGCTAGTGAATTTGCATCATCTATCCCTAATGAATTATCTCATGCAGTATTGGTTCCAGCAAATTGTGGTATGTGAAAAGATGCAAAGGCTGTGCAAAAAGTATAATCAATAAACTGAATCTGGAAAATTTATTCTTACTGACAAAAAATAAGCAAATAAACCCAAACTTTTTGTCAAGTTAGTCTTTGTTAGGATTCACCATAAATTTTTCCTTGAGTTTGAAGTACATTCTTGACTACAGATACAAGGAAATCAGTCTTCTGATCTGACCAGAAGTTTTTAAGATTTTATCTGCTATCCCATTTTGGGCCAAAATAATACTAAGTTATACTAAACATGCGTATGAGGGTTTTGCCTGTCAAAGATTATTCCACAATCATTCTCCAGAGCCTTCAGCCTAGACCTTAACTTTGTGACCATGACAATGATGTGGGAATCTTTCATATTCAAGCACTACAGCTTTCTAGAAGTGATAACATTTGAATTGTTGAAAGGATCCCCAAGATCATAGGTGGTAATTAGACTGCAGAATCTCTGACTATTCATGTAGCTTATACATAGAAGGCAGTACTGAAAGAACCTGTTGAAAAAGAGATAAAGTGAGGATAAGGTTCCAAACTGATGCATAAATTTCTGGTAATTCACACAAGTGACATGAAAATACTGTGAACAGGATATCAAGAACAGTTTCAATGTTCTATCATATTAAAATATTCCAGCACATTGTTTTCATTCTTCATTTCTTGGACAGGTTAATTCTCTTTCGTACATCTGTGGTAACTTACCCTTTGAATTTAAAACACTCTATTCAATCCCTTTTAAAAAGGTGTTGGCTAGGATATGAGTGCGTGTTTATTCTTCCTGTCTATGTGGGTGCTAATAGAGGTCATTATTGAAAAATCTTAACTGCTTTCAAAGAATAAGCTCTGTATAATAGTTAACAAAGTCTGATTATTAGGTTCCAAAGGCAGTTAGTACTGGAAATTATTATTTTTATAAAATAATGAATTGGCAAAATCAATGTTAATTTAATGTTACTCTTTCCCCTCAACCATACAAAATTGAAGCATTTAAGAGTCTAGGGGTTTCAAGGTGACTCACCTTAAATGCACATTTCTTCCATGTTAGTCTTTTTATTATTATTATTTTGTCTTACTATCTGCTGATTATTACGTCATTTGTGTGGTATTTTTGTCCCTCAGAGTAAAATATCTCCACCTAACAACTACTTTAAATCTCCTTTCTTTCAGTTTAGAACCATTCGTTTTTGACCTACCACTATCTACTCATGTAAAAAGTTGGTCTCCTGTTTATAGGCTCCCTTTAGGTCCCATTTGTTCATAGATCTGCTAGCCTTATATATTTGGTATTTTGAGCTAGATTTTGGGATAGATTTTGTTTTCACACTGATCTAAAAAATGCTGCCATACATTTAACTCTTCAAGTGACAGGATTATTTAGACAATAATAATTCCTGCCTTCTTGTCCATACTAATTTCCTTTTTGATTTAACTTCTGTCATCTATAAGACTTTCAGTGCTACATCAGTTATTCTGATCAACAAATTATGATTCTTTTCACAGGATGAATCTGTAAAGGAAACATGGGATATATAACCATATGTGTGTAGCTCACTCTACTCACCTGTACTTTCAGATTTTATATACCTTTAGGCAAACTTGGTCATAATGCCTACCCTGAATATATAAATCATTCTTAGGTTGCTAGTATAATATTTATGTTTTTTAAGTAATATGTATGCGAAATAAAGCAATGTAAAATCTGTTTATCCTCATGCACTGTGGGAAACTATCTACATGACAATGGGCATGTTTACTTGGATGTGCTGGACTCTTGAGTTGTCCTTGATGCCTTGGAACAAGTAACTTGCAAGAACAGCAAGAAGCAAAGCGCTGGGAAAAGCAGAAACTTTGAAACAGCAAAAGCATACAGAGACTTGCTTAAGCCAACCAATCAAGTAACGCCATGTTGCAGCACGCCTTTCACAAATGCATAAAAGTCTGATTGTTCTATCAATAAACGAATCACTTGCCTAACCATATTGGTATTGCTCTCCAGCGTGCGTGCTGCGACAATGCACATATCAGCTTGTGGTTTTATACTTTAACTGAATGATGCTCACTCATAATAAATTTATACATGGAGAATCCTATGATATCAAAACAAAGTGGTTTAGATTTAAGAATACTTAGAAATACTTTGATTTAGGTATTTTCTTATTAAAAATTACTACATGGTCCAAAACAATTCCCTCTGATCCTGAGTCACAATGTATTTCTCCATCATGATTTTACTCCATTTGTGAAATAGTCCATATAAATATGGAGAAAAAAAAATAAGCAAATGAGAGGCTGAAATTTACAAAACAGTTGTCAAATCCACCTAGAGAACTAAAGCATAGAAGTAAAAGTACATCTTCAAACAACAGGAGTTAAGAATCCATTTTCAGCTGAACTGTGATTTCTTTAAAAATCTTCCTTTACACATTACTTGATGCTATTAAAGTGATTGATCTAAGAGTTTGTCTTTTACATTCCTTATTTCAAATACAGCGAACTAAAAGACATGGCTTTTGATGGCATAGCTTCTTAAAAGGCATGGCTTCTTAAGTGTTGATTCTTTAATGTGTGATGCTGTCCTTATTCCCTGCAGAATGTGCAAACATCAACAATAGTCAGTTGCTACTGGGGAAAAGTGAGCTTGGAAATGCCTTATCTTAATTACATCACAATCCTTTTATAAATTCATTCCCCCCCCCCATTTTTTTTTTTTTTTTTTTTTTTTTTTTTGCTAAGAAAACAACTTTAGGGTCAGTAACATAATGCCACTTGTAGTTTAATCCATGTGGAAGAAGAAAAAACAGAAAAACAGTAACACATTATAAGTCCTGAAGATTTTCCAGCCATTTTTTATCTGAAAAGTTCTGGAGATCTTCTATTATCCTTCAGCCAAAAAGGTCATAGTTGAATGGCATGAGAGAATTGCTCGACCTCCAGGCAATGAACATATTATCTGTCTGTTTCTACTAGCCCCTACACAGCTGAAAAACAGATCACTGACCATTATAAAGATAAGTATATAGCTTGTTCTGAAAGTAGTGCCTTCTATTTATTTCTGTGGAAACTACAAAAGATACAAAGAGCACAATTTCATAGAGCAAATTCTACACTACAATACACTGTTTTTTAAAGCAGCCACAAGCATTAGCTGTGTGTTTTCACTAGCAATGAACAAGGGCCTGCATGTTGTGCTCATGAAAATCTGCACCACTGGAAGTGACCACTTTTGCTACCGCCACTGCTGAAACGCACCATCCACCTCCTCACTGTGCTCACATCTAATGCTTGGTCCCCATAAACATTCAACAAGTGTTGATGAATGTCAATGAGTGCTATTTTTTTCCACATGGAGGAAATTCCATTCCACATTTGCTCCATACATACTTCTATGTCAGAGTCCATGTTGTCAGACTGCCCCTCTCCTGCCATCTGTCATATGGCAACAAAATATAAAGGAATAGAAATACTGACAGGAAAGTCATCTGCCTCTGACAACACAGACCAACATAATAAGATAGAAGACATTACTTTTGGACCAGCTCTTGCATTTTTGTAATAGATATTTTTTCACTTATTTGTAAAGCAACTTTTTTCAGAAGAATTTCTTTATCAATTTAAAAGAAGCAGATCTTCATGGTCTACTCACTTATTAATTTTGCCATTAGTTACAATACATTTTCGCTGTTTCTTTTTTTTCCTCTGAACAAATTATCAGGAGAGAAAGACATGAGAACTCTGTCTAATCCACCATCCACATCCTGCAGTCGGTACATTTTCCTACATTACTACTGTTCTATTTTAAATGTAAGAATGTTGTTTCTGGTTAAAAGAATGATCATCTTTAATGATGATATAACTTTAAATGAGATTCCCTTGCATTATGTGACAGTAATAGTAGAATGAAAAATATAACAATGAGACAGTGAATCTTATAGAACTAATTAATGAAACAGATTATATTACTATGCAAAATGAATAAAAACAATATAGTTAAAATTGCAACATTTGATTAATTCTTAGAAACAATAATACAGCTTTTTTTTTTTAAAAAAAAAAAAAAAAAACTCCTTAACAATGTAGAGTGTAATAGGATTCCTGGTAATTACACTTTTTATCAGTCTCCTTGTATATATGAAAATATCAGTCCATCTTTTTAATTCAGTAGCAAAGTTTTATAACATGGAATAATTCAAGAGATAAATTAACATTTTAAATATTATATCAATTAATGCAATAGAGAAAATTTAGAAAGCTGTTTTGTTGTATTCTGCTTTTGAAAGCTTGAGAGTCTTTAAATAATTTTACAGAATTAGAGTGTAGCTCTGTAATAACTTGTACATGTGCAACCTTACATACTGTGGGCTTCATTAATAGGTTTCAGCGGTTAGTTAAGGAATGTAAGAGGTTTGAAGTTGAAAGTGCATACTACGCACAGCTGACAATAGTTAATTTATTTTATGCTTAGCAAAAAAATGTAGTATGAGCTACAGTTACGTATTAAATTTTACTTATTTTTTAGATGAGGAAGTGCTGGCATTAGAATTTTGATCTTAATGTTACTTTACAGGGTAGAAAGACAACCTTGTAGGTAATTTTTAAAATGAACATTATGTACTCAACTATATTTCTGATGAATGACCTTGTCTGAAGTTGTATTTATAATGAAACAGTTACTGAAGCAAAGCTGCTTAAAAATAGCAAATTCTTTCAAAAATTAAACCTACTGAATAATTACTACTGAAAGGGCAATTGAAGTAGATATAAAACCAGGTCATAATATTAAAAAAAAAGCTTTCAGAAACACAAATCACATTATTTGGCAGATACATTGCAGGCAGCAGGTAATGCTCATAGTAAATATTTATCTGAAATAAAAATGCTTTAAAGCTGTGTTGTTGATGCTATTAATATTTCTGTTTGTTTGTAACTCCATAAGAGTTTCAACTTACTATGTCCATTTTAATGAATTGTCTAAATCATATAATTTATATATTGTAATGATATATGATATTTTAATTTTATATATTTTATATATTTATATATAATTTATAATTTCAGTCTTCAGTCTTTCCTAGTTTTGTCCTAATTCTTTTGTTAACAATAAAACATGCTGATATTATTACCTGTAAAATAAACCTGGGAATTTCTAGAAGACTGGAAGTTATCAGAATAATTCCGTAAGAGATGGATGATGATGCTATATTGCCTGATCCCAATAAACACATTTTAACAGTATTGAATTTCTTTTGCTTTACGCATATCCAATTTAGAATCAGATCTTTGCCAGCAAATATGCAAACATATTAATCTGTTTCAAATTTCTTTCTTTCTTTCTTGCCCAAAGATTCTACTTTGCACAATGCTGAGGTCAAGCTGGGAGTACTAGTCACAACTACCTGCCTGGTGACTAAACTAGGATAAATAGAAGACATCAGTTTTCTACTCACATTCTTTCCATAAGTGCATATTCTGCTTAAAGATGTAAAAGAAGAGGTTATGTCAAAGTATCTTTCCGACAGAAATACTTAGTAATCACTGTAAACGTGTATATATAAATATATACATAAAACTTAAAAATATAAATTATTAAGTAAAATTACTTACTAAATAGAAACAATGAATCCAGCTTCACATATAATATGGTTCTTTAATTGTTTTTTTTTCTACCTCAAACTAAACTGATGGTCCAAGACTATGCTATTTTGATGACATACACTACATATTTCAATAGAGTTGTTGCTTTCTGTACCCTTTAACTCATACAAGCATTTGCCAGCTTTTTTAGCACATTCACTGTCTGACTCAGTTGCATCATCTTCCTCATCTTTTCTTGGTTTCAAGTCTAAATAACAAATTTAACAGTAAGTGTAAAATGTGCCAGTTCTTCAGACTAAATCCTATTCTACTTATTCATTATATAGTCTATGCAACATTGTCTCAATTCTTTCTTTGACTTTAGCAAAAGTAGGAATTATGCACCTGTGAAATAAATAAATGACTTCAAAGTGTTTTTAATAAGATAGTGATTACAATGAATATTTTGTTGTAAAAATATTCTATTTTACTGTCACTGTATTCTTCTTTTTGTTTAATTTTTGTAAATGAAGAAAAAGGTTGGTTTTGTTGTTATCATTATTGTTTTCTACAGAGAATAATAGTAGGTGGAATTAAGCTATTACTAGTAAAAATAAGGGAAGTATTGGATAATAGCAAGCCAGTGGCTACAGGCCAATATTGCAGGTATATCACTTGTGGATTTACTGTGTTAACTTTACAGTATGCACACGGACTAACTCCACATCATGTGTCTAGCAGGTTATTCTATTTTTGAATGCCAAATTCCATTCTAGGGTACATTAACATGCTAATTCTCCTTGAATTATTTTGGGAAGAGCTGCCATTAACTACTGGAATACGAATTTAAGGTCTAGATAATTATTTGAATTACCTAGCATGTTTCCAAACAAGGCATCATTTAGCTGTATTTTCAATGAGAAATTATCATGATGGAGTTTAAAATTGGTATGTTGGGAGGTAAAGATGTTAGTATTATAAAAAGACTCTAGTGTGTATTACGTATGCTAAATAATATATACAATATATAGTGATGGCATTTTACTTAAGGAGTAGGAGGAGTGAATTAGGAATGTCTTGATTTTGTACATGGCTTCTTGGGTCCAAGTTAGACAGTACTCTAAGAACAGAAGTTCATGGATTTTGTGTTTGCTTGTTCTTTTTATGGAAGGTATAGTAAGATTTCAATACAAATGTATGTAGAAAGAATTTGCTCATTTTTCTTTCATATCTAAATGAAGGCACAAGGACTTTTCTGCACTCTATCTGCAAAACTATTTTTCAGAGTTGTTCCTTTTTGGCAGTAGAATAAAACACCACATAGAATTACTCTTTCAGACAGAATTTTTTTATGCATATCCACACAAAATTATTTACACTTGTGTATGTTTTATACACTTATTAGTCATATATATAAAAATTGATTTTATTGTCCTCAATCCACTCTGCATGATTCTTGTTTCTTTTGTTGTTTTGTTTTTTCCCCCACCAATCAATTAGGTTTGTGTGCCACATCAATAAAGTTTCTCTGTAAAATGTATAGATGGTATTTGGTTAAAACTTCCTTTATCAAATTCTCTAGGGACAGATATTTTCATTGAGGACCACAGTTTTGGAAGAAGGAGTGAAAGTAGAATTTATATAACCTTCTATTACA
This sequence comes from Numida meleagris, assembly GCF_002078875.1. Taxonomy (NCBI): domain Eukaryota; kingdom Metazoa; phylum Chordata; class Aves; order Galliformes; family Numididae; genus Numida; species Numida meleagris. The sequence continues at coordinate 78,733,103 of NC_034412.1, read as the reverse complement.
ACAGTACGGCACTATATTCAGAATCAAATGTGTTTTGAGAAAACTTACACATTTAAACTTTGAATTTATATGTTTTGTTTAGATTCAAACAAGGTTAAACTTTACTTAGGTATGAAATACAGACAAAATCAAGGCGACGTTCTTTCCCAAAATATTGTGTTTATTTGATTTTGGTGAACTTTGGATACAGATTTACCATGGCACTGATCAGTGTCTGAAGCTAAGTGTTTAATAGCACCTAAGAGGTGGCTGTATATCACACAAGGAGCAATAGTGCTAGAACTAATAGAATCAATCGATAGAAGCTCCATCCAGGATATATTAGTTCTGAGACATTTTGTGAATCTGAATACTCCTCAGGAAGTATATTGGCCCCAATAGAATCAGTAGAGTAAAGATAGATAGAGCTGAATGTCTTCAAAATAACAGTGATGAATTAACCTATTCCATTGGAAGATTGAAGCCAATGATAGATGGATGATAGGAATCAGTTTTGCTAGCAGGCAATCTCTCATGGAAAGTAGATTTTTAAGACAGATAGAGGATAATTTTTAGGTAATTTCAGGCCTGATTTTGTTTTATATATTCTCTGAACAGTGAACTAAGAAAGACTTGCAGGAATAAACCCAAGTAAGAAAATATACTGTGCTTGGTCAAAATATGTTGTTTTTAAAGGATTATAAACATATAATTGCCCAGAAAATTCACTGAATAGTTAATGACATTTACACATTTACAACCCACAATAAAGTATGTGCTAATCCTTATGGGCTAGTTCTGGTGAAAAATGTTTATCTTCCTTTGCTAAAGGGAGTGCATATACCTAAATTCTGTCTTGCACCCTATGAATGGATATTTGTGTGGGAGGAAGATTTTGTTTCTTTCTTTTTGACAACACGATGTACTGGTAACTATATTTAAGTGCTGTACTGCATATTATCCCAAAAGTTAGTTATTAAATCTCTCTGCAAGGGATGACAAAATAAAGATAAAAAACTACTTCACACTTTGGATGAAAGCATATCTGATAGTACATGGAATCCACTTGTCACTATCATTTTACATACATATTACTGAGTTTCATATCTAAAAATAACAAATTTTTACAATGCATCTTTGTACTTCAGAAAATAATTAGGAATACTAAAAAAAATCATTTATTATACAAATATAGATTATTTAAGTATAATGAGAAGATTTCTGGTTTTTATAGCAATATTTATTCAAGTAAATCTAACATTATGGATGCAATGCATTTAGACAGTCACATGTTTAATTCAGCTGTATAGTGTTAAATACAACAGCTTTCTAACAATATACAACAGTGATTTTTTTAACTACTTGCCCTATTACTATCAGCTATGAATACAAGACTGTGACAAATTAACAGTAGTGCACAATGCAGGGACAGGACACTAAAAAAAAAAAAAAATTCCAGTGTTCTGAGTGTTCTGTGGTATGAGCTAGGGCTTAGCTTCTGGCAAGTTCTGTACAACATCTGTGTGCTACACAATCTATCAACAACTTGATTTCTGTTTCAGAAGTACTTTAGCCACAATGATGCATGGTATGGTATAGGGCTATATTTTAGGTTCAATTTTTGAAGATGATTATGAGTATCTTCAGTCAGTATGTGGTTTGAGGATGACATATATAAGGAAGTAGTTTTGTAAGCTGAATGCAAGAATCTGAAAAAAGAAATTGAATAAACTTGTTTTGGCTCTGTACAGACTGCAAGGCAAGCTATACTTTGAAGAAAATACTACGGTCTTGTTTATCATGTTGATAATATAATCTGAAAACTGCCTTTTCGTCAGATTCCTGGGCTTCCTTTTCCTGAAATTGAAGTCACAGAAAACATAGCTTCTGCTACCTTAGGTCAACTATTAAATATATATATTTTTTTAAATTAAGTGTTTCCTCTTTTAAATTAAAATTCCTTATTTACCTATTTGGCAAACCTGGAGAAATGTGGAAATCAAAACTAATTATAGTGAAAGTCTTATTATTTATGGATGAAATCTATGTATGTGAAGAGTTTCTTCCCCTTTGAAGTCATGTTTATCTAAACACTGTCTACTCTACAGTATATGTGCATGGTGTGTACTTCCTTAGATTTCCTCTGCCAAAGATTTTCCATAATTTCATGAATAGCCATTGTTACACATTAAGAAATAGGTGTTGGTGAAATCAAGAAATAAAAGTGGGATGTTTCTAGAACAAGAACTTCAGTCTGGAAATACTAACTTGTCCTTATTTGGGTGGTTGTGGGTTTTTTCTTGTGTGTGTTAGGGGGTGAAGGAGGGGGAATAACGATGGAGACAATGACTAATGTAACATGTTCCTGTTCCTTTAGTTTAGATTAATTTACATCTTTTGCTTCTAAAACAAGAAAACAAAAGTAAGCTAACAGTATTTATGTGAGCAACTCAACTGTTTTACTATCTTTAATAATCTGAAAACTCTTTTCAGATGGGTTTGATTATGGGAATACCATGAAAATATGATTTCAGACTAGCTAAAACAACCTTTGAAAAAATGACCTTAATTTTTTTTTTTTTTTTGGCCTGTTAAGATTGGAGATAGGAAGTTACTGAACTGTTCTTTTCACTTTGAAAGGGATAGAGTTATCTGATGTACCCATCTGTAGAAGAAAGATGATTAACTGATCCACAAAAAGACTGGAAGTAGGAGCTGAAAACATCCACTTTTCATTTTAATTTTAGTATATATAGCATGGCCCCACTTCTTGTAACTTTGCTGTTCTTTGTAAATTTTTGCTAGGATACATTGGTAGAATTCAGGATTAACTGCACTCTGAACAAAATAATGAAGAATTGGATCAAGAAAAATATGAATGCTGCTCCATAAGTAATGTCCTCTATTTTATTATGTTGTGCAATGATGTCAGAAATGAATGTTGATTATATGGCAGTAGAGGATAGAACCTTTGTGTCAATATTCCTTTATATTTTGTTGCCATGTGACCATATTTCATATATATATTATTATATATATTATTCATATAATATGCCATATTTCATTGCTAGTGAAAACACACAGCTAATGCTTGTGGCTGTGTTAAAAAAAAAAAAAAAACAACAGTTTTGTAGTGTAGAATTTGCTCTATGAAATAGTGTTATTGTGCTCTTTGTATCTTTTGTAGTTTCCACAGAAATAAATAAGGCATTAATTCTGGAGCAACATACTTATAATACAACAAAAACAGCCACTGTTCAAACAAAACTGATCACCTTCATTATCTTATTTGAATAATGCTGGATATTTCTTCACTTAAACCTAAACCTCAGCTATATAAATAGAACAAAATTCTAAATACAAAATTTGTGTTCCTCTTCTCTTTTGTATTAGTGTAACTTTGTTATCAATTATCTGTGCTGATTATGAGTAAATAATGGGAAAAAATAGGATTTTTTTAAAAAAAGATTGTATTTCTTTCTCCAGAAAATTTCAATAACATATAGCATTATCTCCTATTTTTCTCTCTGACGATATCTTGCAAATTTAATTTCTGCCAAAAATGTGCTTTCTGTATGTTGCATTGTGAAAGTAAATAAATTTTTACATAGCACTCATGGTATAGTAACACAGGAAAACTTGGTTTTGATTTATTTCATACAAAAGGTTTCTCTTTAAATTTCTGAGAGTAAAATAGCAAGAATAGTCTGAAGTTGAATTATGCTTTACCATCAATTGATTTGTGTACCTCTTAAAGAAGAAAAAAAAAGACATTTTATGTGTGTTAACAATCTTACAGGATGGAAGGGAAATTGATTTCTCCAGTTGCAATTCATCAAGAAAAATCTTTAAAATTTTTCAAAATCTGAAGAAAAGCCATAAAACCTATGTGTGAATTGTGCTCTAGAGTTGTTTCATGCACATGGCAATTAGTTCATAGTATAAGGTCCTTTTCTCCACATAAGCACTCTGAGTTCTGGGTTTAAAATGGAGATTAGCATCTGCTTGCGTGTTCTGGTTTAGGAAATTCTTGGATGTCTCAGTCTTGGGTCTAACTGTTAAGTATTCTGATACCTGAGTTGTTTGACTTTTACAAAAATCACATCAACATCTCATTCTTTATCAGCTGAAATCTGAGGCAAAGGAGCTAGGTACTGAACTTTGCAGAACAGCAGGAAAGAAATAACAAAGTTTAGCCACATTCCAGTTCCAAAAGCATGAAAACCGCCTCCAAATTTTTATCTTTATGGTAAGATAAATTAAGCTTCTAAATCTACATGCAACTAGCAGAGTAAATTAATTTACAGAGAGAAGTTCACTTTATTTTTTACTGAGGTATTACTCCCGGATGTATGTTACCTTGCTAAATTTTGTGGTTGAAACAGCTTCTCTTCATCTGATGTAAACTGAAGAAATAATTATGTTTTTTCAGAAGCTTACACTGCAATATTCATTCCCTACAGATACTCACAAGAAAAAAAAAAAAAAAAGAAGCTATAAATCAGAAGTTGGAACTGTATGAGCAGAGAAATGTGAAGGACAGAAAGATCTGGAGAGATTACAGAGAAGAGAGCATAACCAAGTACAGCATGAAATTGTCATCAGCATATACAGAGGGAAGCTCACTTACCTCCGCACTAAGAAATGAAAAATATTCACATTATGAACCTCCCACCAGAGTGTACAAAATACTGATTCTCAGAGCCTCAGAATACTCCTGATAACGTAACGTTGAGTAATTAATGGACACATCTATTCAAAAGACTGAGAGCATGAAATAAAATTGCCCAGGCAAGCTGCTTCACAGAAGGTAAACTGGAAGCTGAGCACAGTAGCAGAGCAGGGGATGGCAGTGGCTACAGTAACAAGGAGGTGAGATGCAGAGAATAAAGACCATGTCCCAAAAACAGAAATTGGGGCAGACACATACCAGTGATGACTCATCAAGTTCACAGTGATGTTGCAGGTCCAAGGGCAAGCCAGGAAGTCAGACTTCCAGTTTGACCAGTGAGGTCAAGATCAGGGATGGAGGAGAATAGGCAGAGGCTACATAGCTGCAATATAACATCTTAAATGCAGCTCCCAAAGAAAGGAGGAGCCAGCCTTTGCTTCCATCTCCTTTCCTAACAGCTCTTGTCAGTGAAGGAGCTGGCCTCAGTGAGATGAACTCTGTAATTCACCTCAGCTAACATCCTGAAATGAAGATATACCCAAGGACCTTGAAAATTTCCAGAGAAAAATTGGCAGGAAAAATGTCTTAATTTATATAGCTTATATAGTCAAATAGACGAGGTGTTGACTATGCTTTTTCCTACAAAGTGCTTAATAACACTGTTTTGTGTTGTTTTTGTTTTTTTTTTTCCCCAGTTAAAACTCAAAATGAGTACAGAAATAGACTCATTAGAAGACCTCTTAGTAGATTATTATTATCCACCTTCTGTTAAATGAAACATAGGTTTTCAGGCACAGTTCAGGGTATGTATTTCTGATAAGTATTTTTATATACCAAATATACTATGATTTAAAAATAAGAGTTATTTTTATTCTTATTATTTCTCCTTAAATAAACCAAAAAAAAAAAATGCAAAGCTTCAAAAGTAAGAATGAACTAATCTTTCATTATCAAGAGTCAAGCAGCTACCGTTAATTTGTGTAAGTGAATAGGGTAGAGGAAGAGAAGAAAGCTCTGTGAAATCTAAACAGGGATTTTACATAAATAGGTTACAGGAATGCTTCTTCTCCTATTTTACTTTACACAATGTAATAACAAGAGATACGTAAGTCAATATTCTGGTATGGCTGCCTCTTTTGGGACTTCAGACTGTTTCTTTTGCTGAAGTAGGAAGATGGGAGCAATGTGACATTCCTTCTTTATCTCTTTTCACTAACATATGTAGTCTAGAACTTAATCAAGACAACTTGTTGGTCACAAACTCAATTAACCAACAGTTAAAAATTTAAATAACCTTTATCTAGACATTATTTAAGTAACATTGTAACCACATGTCTACCTTCGTCCACTCTGCAAATCATTTGTGACCTTAAATCATTGTGTTAACATCTTAATTGTAATTGACAAGGCAATTTCCTGGCTGCCATTGTGTAGAACAGACATGGAGCACAAACTATGAACTTTTAATTGCCATATTAATTCTTCTAATTGTAAATGGCACCATCATTAGTTAGAATATCTCCCTGGGAAAGTGGCTTGTTCTATTATTATTATTATTTTGCCACTTTAGTAAAGGTTTTTATTGTTGTTTAATTAGTAGTTCAAGTTTCTCAGACAATACTGTTTTTTGAAATTCACTGTGATACCTTTAAAACTCTTTTACACATTAGTATCCAATATATCATATTGGATACATCCAATATACCATATTGGAATACCATTGTTGCCTTTTTATTAACTAATGTGTTTCAGAAGCAAGGCTAAACTAGCATAAGTATCAAAATGTCTGGATGGGCATATATGTTAACTATATGTTATCACTGTTGTCATTACTTTAACGACAACAAAGATGATGAAATTAATAGAGTAATTAATAGAGATTTAAAATTTAATTTCAAGGACAGACCTAAGTAAATTGAAAGTGTAATTAGAGTCTATAATTAAAAAATCATTACTTTGCATGAATAAATAGTCTGTCTGTTGTGAAGACACTACCTCCTAGGACAGTGATTGCTGTGAATTTAAATGCTCCCAAAGTCTTTAAGATAACATTAGATTTACAGTGGTCTCAATAGCTGAAATGTATTTGTATAGTCTTTGTCTCTCTTTCCTTCTCTTCTGGATTTTCATTACGCTTTACATCAAGATTAAACTTATCTTAACCTCTGTCACCACATCTGCTGATATGTGAAGGAATTTCAGCTGTTGTACTTCAAGATATTCCAGAACAATGATAAAAAGTCTATATGAATAATATTATTAACTTCTTGGTCAGTTTTCACTAGACCTTTCCTCAGTCAAACACCTATAGGTTTGTAATCACTTTAGGATTTGGCCAAGTGTGCAAATAACATAAGTTAGTTTGGTTCTTCTCTTCAAATATTTACCTATCTTGATTAAAAATTGATTTACAATACATGGAATAGCTTAGACACTATAGATCTCGCTCTCACTGTGGACAACATTTGAACTCGTGTATCTGAAGACTTGTGAAGAATACTGAATTTTAATATAACTATTTTTTGATTGACAGTTTGACAAGAAATATCAGTATTGTGGAAATTTAAGAAAATTGTCATGTAATCTATATTTCTGCCAAAATAAACAATGGTGGTTTTATAAAGAAGGTCACTTATTATGATTTTTGAAATTAAAACTCATCCAACAGTGTACCTGATCCACCATGTATGGTGAAAGCAATTTATTGCTGCTTCTCAGTATTAAAAAAGTTCATGCTGTCATTGATTGACCTTTAAGAAGAAAAATGTATCTGGCTTCTGGGTAAAAACAACTTTTTCCCCCCCACTTTCTCCATTAGGGTTCACTGCATAGTTTCACAGCACTTTTTAAAGTCTGCGAACATAAAGCAAATATGCAATTGTCAGCTGAGCACAATGAACTGATTGCATGAAACCTTGATTAAAGTCAATGTTTCATCATAATTGTTTCACATTAAAGAGTCAATATGAGTGTGTGGTAGCTTACTGCAAAAGGCTGTCTGTATTTTGTCTAAACAATACCAAATACAGCTGTGGAAGATTGCTGACACCCAAGGCACACAGTCTTTCTTTTTCCTTTCTTTCTCTTTTTTTCACTTTTTTTTTTTCTTTTTCCTGTTTTCTGATCACAAAATGCATCACTTATCACTGAAGCCGTTGTCAGTGTATTCCTCATCTTTCACTTGAGATGGAAATATGCCTGTATGGAAAATAAAGGTTGAATACTAGATTACCTGAAAAAAATCATCAGTCATAATTAATCTATTATTTCTAATAGCATGTGACTACTTACTGAAATTTGGTACCAGCTTTTATTACTTTTCTGCTTGAAAGTAGTCTCTTCAATTTACCTTGTTTATCTGAGTCATCTGTGAAGCTGTATTTTTCTACTGAATTTCAAAAAAACTATTATGCAGTTCATGCACAATAGTCTTAAAATATTAGAAGAATACAGATGAACTTGTCCTGAAGGCAAGACGTATCTCTTACAGAAAATCAGTGATTATCCCTGGAATTCACTCTTCAGGTAGAAAAATATGCTGTATTGCAGATAGAAATGTTAAAATATCATGACAGTATATTTGCCATTGTTTTCAAAGAGAAACAGAGAACAATTATCATTTAAACAAAACAGAAACATATGATTATCATTTTTTAATCAAGAGGAAATATTTTTCTGGGTTTTTGATAAATACGCAGTGTCTGTTTCCATGCATTTCCTGGCATGTACTGTGCCCAAAGGGTATAATACTGGAAACATTACTGGAAAATTAATGGATAAACTGCTCTCCAAAGAGCAAAATACAAACAGTAAAAAAGAGTATTCCACCTAGAACCACGCATGATTTAAATGGAAAACAATATCAGAAATGTATTTTGCTTAAATTACTTATGTAAATACACATATCTGCAAAATAATAGACACATTATAATTACATTTGCCAAGTGATGCACAAATGAGCAGGCTACAGCCCACCCAAAGCCAAAGGAATAGTAAATAAGTTTTACAAATGAAAATGTAGTTTGTAAATTCCAGCGTAGAAAAAGAAGTATGGAAGAGAAAGATTTATACCAGACTACCATTTATGTGCTTTAGTAAACATGGTGAGTTCAGCCATGCCTGTAAAGTTGATCTGTTCTTATCAGTTTAAGTTTTCTTTTATATTCTGAGGGAAAGAATTAAAAACTTTTAGAAGGACCATTTTTTAATGAGTTGCAAAGCTCCTTTTTATTGTAAGTTGTTGTGAGGTTGATTTTCATCTCAATAAGTTATTCTCTAGTTCTTAATAATTCGTGAACTATCTTTATAAACAAAGCTGGCAGTATCTACATTTCTACACAAATGTTCTGGTTAAACTCTGCTCAGAAGTATTTTATACATATAACACAAAACATAATAACAAAAGTTATTTGTGTTCAATGGCTTCTAGATTGTTTCAAGACTTTTTTTGGTATTTAATATTTCTTTACATTTTCTGCTTCAGATAGTTCAAATTTCATAATATTAATGGCCCTTTTTACATTTTGATATTTTTCCCCAAATTTTAAGAAAAAATGTTATTCAGATTTTCAATTGGGTTGTTGTCCAGAGTATTTTAAGATAGATTACAGTAATCTTTATATGACTACTTTGAAAAATTTATGCAAGCAGAAAATATGTTTTTGTGAATTTAATTCTCCTATTTGTTTCATTAAACATAATGTATTTATTTTTTCTGTCTTGCCAAGTAAACCTCGAACTAAAAAATTAGTCTACTTCAGAATATTAACAATAATAAGAATTCGATGGTTCATTTTCTGTCCTCACAGCCACTTATTCTGTCACAAGTATTTTACTTGTTATTTTCATTTACTGGTAGTTAATAAGCAAATAAATATTGACTTTGAAATTTCCAATAATTTTTCTTTTTAAGCAACAATATCAGGATTCCAGTAACTTAGTTGATCAGTGTACATAATCAGAAGTGGAATAACAACAGAAAAAAGATTATGGAATACATGAATTCAATTTTCTGGAAAGCTGACAGGCTAGGGACTTAAGGGCTATGGCTATTTTCATGAAAGACATTGAGTTTTTAAATGTTCTTCAAAATGTGGTAAAGGTGCTCTGGAAGATAATATGTAACTGTCACAGAGTTATGTCTAGATCTGTGTCCATGACAGGGGGACAGCAGGCCCACAGACCCACCAGCCCGAAAAAGGGAGGGAGGGAGTGTTGATGGTTTACGGGCTGCTTCGGCCCAGTTTTGTGACTAATGGGACAGAGGACCCATGGACCCACGCCCTGGGAAAGGGGAAGGGAAAAGGGAAAGGGTAGGGAGATGGGAGACGGGCCTAAAGACAGAACAGCACCAATGACCTGAGGAGGAAAGTTAATTTACTAAATATGACATTGAAATGCAAGATAACACAATATAATACAATATAATTGGAATTGAGGCTAATAAATCAAATAAGATAGAGAGAGTGTCCGAAACCAACAGGCTTACTCTAAGAATTGAAGGCAGGATGGTGAGGGACACGCACTCCCAGGCAGTGAAAAAAGAGAGCATCTCATGACTTACAGGGAGTTTTATCTTTCCCTCTGAACGCAAAGTCCTCTGGGGTATGTATCATAGAATCATAGAATCATAGAATGGCTTGGGTTGAAAAGGACCTCAAAGATCATCGAGTCTCAACCCCCCTGCCAAGTGCAGGGTCGCCAACCACTAGACCAGGCTGCCCAGAGCCACGTCCAGTCTGGCCTTGAATGCCTCCAGGGACGGGGCATCCACAACCTCCCTGGGCAACCTGTTCCAGTGCGTCACCACCCTCT
>NC_034412.1:78672620-78722598 GCF_002078875.1 Numida meleagris | reverse complement strand
CACAAACAATCGATCCCCCTCCTGTTTATACGCTCCCTTCAAGTATTGGAAGACCACAATGAGGTCTCCCCGGAGCCTTCTCTTCTCCAAACTGAACAAGCCCAGTTCCCTCAACCTTTCCTCATAGGAGAGGTGCTCCAGCCCTCTGATCATCTTGGTCGCCCTCCTCTGCACTCGTTCCAACAGTAGTAGTTCTTCTCTTCTGAGAACCAGGTACCCAGAAATCAGTAGTTCACAGAACTGGAGCATTAACTCTTTAACTCCCAATGCACTACATGATGTTATGATGTGGAATATTGATAACAAAAAATCATAAAACCATGACAATAAGGAAGAAGTTGACCTTTAGCACTATATAAAAAGACCAATTTGAAGTTTTTCTTTTTCTAGTGTTTGATGACCTATGGTAATCCACCATTAACTTTCATTTAAATTGAATTAATATCACTTATTTTTTTTTGAAAGGTGGTCCAAAGATTTCTAGAGTACTTTTTTTTTCTTCTACCCATATGGACTTGAAAGACTGATGGATTAATTAATCAAGCCATGATAACATCAGCTTTGGAAATAAACACTCATTCTATTGTCAAACCGTTGTTGTGGTTTAATTCAGCAGGCAGCTGAACACCACACAGCCATTTGCTCACTCCTCCTCTCCCAGTGGAATGGGGAACAGAATTGGAAAAAAAGAAAGTAGAATGTATGGGTTGAGGTAGAAGTATTAAGTAAGTCAGAAAAGGAAGAGAGAAAAACAACAGTAATGATAATAATATAGTATAATAACGTATATATTTACAAAACAAGCAATGATCAGTGCAATTGCTCACCACCCACTGACTGATGCCCAGCCAGTCCCTGAGCAGCAACTGCACCCCTCGGTCAACAGCCCTCAGTTTTATAATTCTTCTTCATATGATGTCATATGGTATGGAAAATCCCTTTGGCCAGTTTAGATCATCTGTCCTGGTTCTTCTGTCTCCTCCCACCTCCTTCCAGCCCCTTCCCCCAGGAGTAGCAAGAGAATACGAGAATCTGAAAAACTAAAATGTCCTCGGCTCTGTACAGCACTGCTCAGCAACAACTAAAACATCAGTGTGTTATCAACATTGTTTTTCACCTAAAGCCAAAACATAGTATCATGCCAGACACTATGAAGAAAATCAACTTCATCCCAGATGAAGCCAGGGCAACTGTGCATAAAATAATGAAAAGCTCTCCGAAGTTACTGTAAAAAAGTATTGAAAACTGATGACATTATTTTGGGTTTACATTAGCATTACAGAAAGTAGAAGGTAGTTCCTTGTACTGTAATATAGCCTTTCATGCAAAACACGCCTGATTCTGATTCCATTAACTATCTTAAAATGATTGCAAAAGCTTTATATGACATAGGGCCTCTGCAGCAAGGACTACAGACTTGATGCTGGACACAATTTCATTGAAGAAATCAGGAAAAATAAAATTGAAGTTACATCATTCTCTCTTGTCAGCCAGCACTGTGTATTCTGGCTTAGCTCAAAAAGATGCTTCAGTTATAGCAATCATAGAAAATAATAAAAGACACAGTAAGTGAATGGTCAATGTGGTAGCTTTACCTCTTACATGAAAAACACAATGTTAAATATTATTAGAAAGCAAGGCAGGTTTTCAAATGGGAATTTTGTCTGTCAGGAACAATGGAGGGATTTGAAGTACCTTTTCGAATTCACTGCTTCTATAAGTGTTCACCACTTTATTGTTCTTTGTAATGCATTGATGGTGTTAAACTTAACATTTACTCAATTCTTTCTTCCTCCATTTTTTAGCTTTCTCTCTTCTCATTAAACGGTATTTGAATACCTCTCTTTTAGAATTCTCTTTTGCAAATATCGAGACACAATGTAGAACTTTCTTCGCATCCTAATCAATGATATACACCATACTTTACTAGTACAAAGAAAACCTACTTTAAATTTAAATTGATAATTTAAATTGAGAATTATTGTTAGCTTCCTCATCCTTACTGTTTGTCATGGTTTTATGATTTTCGGTTATTGGTACTCCACATCATAACATCATGTAATGAATGTACCTGGTTCTCAGAAGAGAAGGACTACTACACTCCCCACGGTACTTTGCTCCTTTGTTACCATTTCCAGCCAGAGGGAAAAGATAAAATCTCACAGTATAAAAACTTGCAGATCACGAGACCTCGTCCCTTTTTCCGCCATCTCTCGTCTTGGCAGCACCTCCCTCTCCAGCCGTCTTATCGTCGGTAGTAGAGTAAGGCCTACCTTGATTTTGGGATATTCTCTCTCTCTGTATTGAATTTATCAGCTTAAATTGTAATTATACTGTATTATAGTGTGTTGTTTTGCATTCCAATATCTTATTTAGTAAATTAGTTTGTTTCTCCTCAGATTGTTGCCGCTGTTCTTTGCTCTCAGGGCCATCTCCTTACCCTTTTCCCCCTTTTCCTGGGTTGTGGGCCCGTGGGTCCCCTGTCCCCTTTGTCACAGAACCGGGCCGAATGCCCGTAAACCGTTGACACTGTTGAACTGTGCAGGCCCATATCACATCAGTATAACATAGCCAAGAAGCAGGGCAATTGCATCATCAGTCTCTTTTGGTCTTTGCCTCAGTGCTTTTAACATGCTCATCCTTTCCATTACTACGTGATTTCATTTAATATTCTCCTGGGTTAGACTCATTTCAGCAGTAAGAACATGCTGAATTAACTGTTGCTGTACGCTCTTCTGTAGAATTCTTTTGCTGTGGATTAAAGGGCAATTGATACTTTTTAATAAAGTGTCCTTTTAAACTTATATGTCCAAATAGATGGAGATTGAATTTTTATTTCAGAGTTTGAATTTGAAATATAAACAGGTAACATAATTCTGCCTTTAATAAAATTACAAAGCATGACTGTTTATGTAGTACAATCCTTCAGGTACTTAGTGCACTTGAATTCCCTTCAGAGATTTAAAACTATTTAAAGGACTTCTCAAAGTTGCAGCAGTCGCATACACTCATATTATACTAGTTTTTATTTCCTGCACTGTATATATATATTTTGAGTTTATACACTAAAAGTGAGAAATTCTGATCTATGCTTCTAAACTGATATTAACAAAATATGGGTTCCCTACATATATTTCAAGGAATTTACCTTGAATATTTCTCTACAATAATTTCAGGGGACACAGTACATAGAAATCTAGAGAAGTTTATTATTAATTGATTTAAATAATCAGTTTTTAATTATGCTCCATCTATTTTCAGATGTCTACATCTGTGATAAAAATGGAAAAAAAAGATACACAAATTAAAAAATGAGGATTATAAAAGATATACAAGATAGATATGAGATATATGAGAGAAATGATAGCAAGCAATCTGCCATTTTTATCTCAGATGTCTGTTGCTGTTTATTGCGTATACGTATGTCCATATCAACAGACATTTATGTTATACAAAAGTCCTGTGCCTGTAGGCACAAAGGATTTCACAGGCACAGCTCCCTTGACAATGAACGTCCAGGTCTTGATGATGAAAATAGTACCTCAAGTCCTCTCAAAAGCTAAAATTCTGTCACATAAAAAATACTTGAGTAGTCTTAATTCAGTGGCAAGACTACTTACAGAGTGGAATACTGTCTGAAACAGGAAAGGAAAAATCTAACTCTAGAAGACCTATTGAAAATATTTGCTGCTAGGATAACAGATTTCTCATGATATTTGTACAAACTTGTGTCCAAACTCGACACTAAGATGAGGTGAAACTTATTTCTAAGAAGCCTAAGGAACAAGTTCATGTTCCTACTTAGTGTGGAATGCAATATATTTCTTCCATTACTCTGTTGCTTATCTTCCACGTTATAACTTGTAGTTATTTCTTCACCTTTATTTCTGCTGCATGGGTCTTAAGGGAACATATTACTTCAGAGAAGCATCCCAAAGGACCTAATGAGTCTGTAGGAGACCGAACTTTCTTTTCACTTCACAATTTTCCTTTGGAAAGAAAGAAAGAAGTAGTAGGACAACACCCTAGGGAGTCATTTCACCACAGGAGAAAGCCAAAAAAAACATACTTATGTACCAATACGAGACTGCTAGCAACTAATACCAATATTATGAGATCCACTTACTAACAAGTTCAATTTCTTTTCTTAAAAATAAATATGCATTGCAGTGGGAAGAAGAGATGCGTAGAATAAAGATTAATATACATATTCACAAAGTAATAATCTTTATTTTCAGACAGTGAATATAATGAATATAACCAATTCAATATCATCAGAACTACTTTAGGTTCACATGAACACAAATAGGAATACAGAAGAGCTATTTTAAGTATGTCAATAGCAAAAGGAAGACTATGGAAAATGTGAGCCCACTGCTGAGTGAGGTGAGTGCCCTGATAACAGAGGACACTGAGAAGAGTTACAGAACACCTTCTTTGCTTCAGTCTTTACTGCTAAGTCTTCTCCGTGGAAATCCCACGCTCTAGAGATAAGAAAACATCTGGGTAAAAGGCAGACTTCCCCCTGGTCAAGGAGGAGACTGTCTAGGCAAACTTGACACACACAAATCCATGGGCCCCAAAGGAACATACCCACAAGCACTGAGTAAGCCAACAGAAGTGACTGCTGAACCACTCTCTATCATCTGTGAAAGGGCACAGAGAAAAGTAGAGGTGCCTAAAGACAAAAGGAAAGCCAGTGTCTCACCAGTCTTCACAAGAGGCAAGGAGGACCCAGGAAACTACAGGCCAGTCAGCCTCACCTCCATCCCTGGGAAGATGATGGAACATCTTATTCTGGATGTTATCTCCAAGCAAGTAGAAGAAAAGAACATTATCAGGAGAAGTCAACATGGATTCAGTGATGGGAAATCATACCTGACCAATCTGGTAGCCTTCTATGATATCATGACCAGCTGGGTAGATGAGGGGAGAGCAGTGGATGCTGTGTATCATGACCACAGGAAGGCTTTTGACACCGTCTCCCATAACATCCTCTTAGGTAAACTTAATGTGGAATAGACAAGAGGCCAGGGAGGAGCATTAAGAACCGCCTGAGTGGCATATTTCAGAGTGTTGTGATTAGGGGCATAGAGTCCTTTTGGAGGCCTGTAGTTAGCAGCGCTCCCCGGTGGTCAGTGCTGGGTTTGAGCCTGTTTAATAGCTTTCTCAATGACCTGGATGAAGGAATAGAGAGCACCCTTTTAAATCTTGATGATGGTACATAGACAGGAGGGGTGGCTGACACCCCAGAAAGATGGGCTGCCATTCAGCAAGACCTGGACAGCCTGGAGAGCTGAGTAGAGGAACCTTAAGAGGTTCAACAAGGGCACGTGTAAGGTCCTACACTCTGGGAGGAACAACCAGATGCATCAGTACAGGACTAGGGCTGACCTGCTGTGAAGGAGCTCTGCAGAGAAAGACCTAGGTGTTCTGATGAACAGGTTGTCTATGAGCCAGCAGTGTGCACTTGTGGCCAAGAAGGCAAATGACATCCTTGGTTGCGCTAAAAAGAGCACAGCCAGCAGGTCAAGGGAGGTTCTCCTCCCCCTCTACTCTGCCCTAGTGAGGCCACATCTGGAGTACTGTATCCAGGTTTGGACTATCCAGTTCAAGAAAGACAAGGAACTACTGGAGAGAGTCCAGTGGAGGGCTACAAAGATGAGTAGGGTCCCTGCCTATCTTCCTTATGAGGAAAGCTTGAGATACATGCGACTGCTCAGCCTGGAGAAGACTGAGAAGGGACCCTATAAATGCCTATATATATATCTTAAGTACAGGAGTCAGTGGACAGGGCCAGGCTCTTCTCAGTAGTGTGCACTGACAGGACAAAGGGCAACAAGCACAAGCTGATACACAAGAAGTTCCATATGAACACAAGAAAGAACTTCACTGCAAGAGTGACACAGCACTGGAACAGGCTACCCAGAGAGGTAATAGAGCCTCCTTCTCAGGAAATATTCAAAACCCACCTGGATACTTTCCTGTGCATTCTACTCTAGGGAACCTGCTTTAGCAGGGGTTTGGGCTAAATGACCTCCAGAGGTCCCTTCCAGCCCCTGAGATTCTGCAATTCTGTGAACAGATCCAAAATATTTAAAGTGCATTTTGATTCTTCATTACCCTGGCCATGACTTCCATTGTACTCTATTTTGTTTGTAAGCAGTAAGTTTAAAAGTACTGCCTAACTGTGTAATTTTAAAACTACATGAACATTATGCAGAGAGATCTCTCCTAAAAATCTAAATTTAGATAATATTTTGAAAATACCAAGTTCCTTTTTGAACTTGAAAATATTCATTTAATACTAAAGCACACCAAATTCGATTTCAGAAAAAATCCTGTCAGATATTTCACATACGAAATAAAGTCAATTTTTTAATCAAATAACTATGAAGAGAAATAGTGCAAGAAACTGTGTTAACTGTGTTCATATGATCATTTCAGATCTCATGTAAATTTTAAAGTACTATGGAATTATTATCTTTAAATTACATATCTAAAATGATCAAATTTGATCTTTATAGATGTTTCACTGTATTGCCTGTGTGGACCAGAGAAACTGGCAGGGAAGTTTTTTTTAAAGGGGAAAAATGTAATTGATGAATATATCTTAGACTCCCATAGTGGCTTGGAATCATAAAATGGTTTGAGTTGGAAGTTACCTAAATATCATCTAGTTTGAGGATAGATCATGTTGCTAGAGACTTAAGCCCAAGTTGTTCAAGGGATTTTTTTTTTCCAGATAAACTGCAAGGTAGAAAAGATTGCACAGCCTGTCAGCAATGAATATCACTGGATCAACTGGAACAATTTTGAATTTTGTCTTTTTGTTTTTGTTTTGTTTGCCTGTTTAAAATTGTTGCATGGCAGGTCTCCAAACAATTCAGGAAGGTTCAATAATTTCTTGGGATAAACACTCAGGCTGATAAAGTCTTTGTCCCAAAGAACAGCAGAAACACCAGAAACAAATACCTAAATTGAGGAAAATATTAAGAACTCATGGAATCGCTAATTCTTCCATTTTAAGTTTCCTATTATGTTTTGTTCTTCTCTATTCTGACCATTATAAATCTGAAACATGATTTAAATTACTATCAATTTATCTCACATACCATGAGAGCAATAACAGTCTCATTTTCTACACACAGAAAAATAAATTCAATAAGCTATCCAAACAGCAGAAGTTTTCTTTTTTTACTTCTTTCCAAAGCAGAGTTGCACTGAATAAATCATGGATGCACTGCAGGTGTGAAATCCATTGCTTTCTACCTACATTTTTGTGCACTCTTTAATTCCCCTACGTTATTAATAATAATTTCTAACCAATAACCTGTCTTTGCCTGTAGGAAACCAAAAATGTAATGCCATTTTATTATTTTCCCCTTCAATAAACATCTACCTACACTATATTGGGAACTGTTGTTTCTATCAGACAGAATATTCCAGTACCATTCTTAAAAAAACCTCAGTTTATTAAAATTCACAAAGTGTCATTTTTTGGCAAGTCTAAAATAATATATTTCATAGCAATATTGCAATTCTCAATGACACGGCCAGAAGTTAAAAAAGATTATGAATGTTGTAGGCTTTGAACTTCCTATGATATTCAGTGATATTAATCTAAATTTTTGTTATTTTGACAAGTGCAGTTTCTCAGAGGCTGTTACCAGGCACAATTAGACGAGGCATAAGTTTGTCATTTCTTATGACAAAAGTCCTGTTTAGAAAAATTAGATAAACAGTGGGAAATCTAAGGGAATATTGAAAACTCTGAGAATTTGCACTTTTAATCACCAATCTTTTGGTTTGCCAAGGACACAGAACTGTGAGCAGAAGTATGTACCTTGGAACATAACACTCATATTCAAACATTTAAATATCAGAAAAACAGTTTTAAAATCCGAAGATCTGATCTCTTCAGTCAAATAATTAATACATGTCAGGACTTCAGTCTAATGTGCTTCTCCTAGGTCTTACCTGCACCTGAAATTGCCATATGAACTGCAATTAAAAGAAATAATACTATGAAAACACATGATCACACACAAATCCAAGATACCTGTTCAGATAGAAAAGTCCTAATGATATCCTTCAGACTAACAAAATATATTTTATGGGTACATGGTACAGGTAACTAACAACATGCATGATATTAACACTAAGTGTTATTTTTTACCGAAAGGATTTTGCAAGAACGAATGCTATGTTATTATTAGACTACCATGTCAACAGTTTACGGGCGTTTGGCCCGGTTCCATGACAAAGGGGACGGGGGATCCACAGGCCCACAACCTGGGAAAAGGGGAAAAAAGGTAAGGAGATGGCCCTGAGAGCAAAGAGCAGCAGCAACAATCTGAGGAGAAACAAAGTAATTTACTAAATAAGATATCGGAATGCAAAACAACACACTATAATACAATATAATTACAATTTAAGCTGTTAAATCCAATACAGAGAAAAAGAATGTCCAAAGACAAGATAGGCCTTACTCTACTACCAACGATAAGACAGCTGGGGAGTGAGGTGCTACCAGGACAAGAAACGGGCAGAAAGAAGGGACGAGGTCTCGTAATCTGCAAGTTTTTATCTTTTCCCTCTGTCCGGAAATGGTAACAGAGGAGCAAAGTACCCTGGGGAATGTAGTAGTCCTTCTCTTCTGAGAACCAGGTACATACAGTACATGATGTTATGATGTGGAATACCAATAACCGAAAATCATAAAACCATGACACTACCATTAACAGTATGTGCTATATACAGATGACGGTTTAAACTGACTCCCTAATTTTTGTATTATCCCCACATTTTTGATTTGATAAAAGAAAAAAATTGTGTTCTAATTAAGAATTTATATATACATATTTTATACCTTTGGCCATATTGTAGCCGTATAATTCCTTACTGTGTCATATTAGAAGCTGTAACGTACTTATTTCCACAAGACATCAAAATGTTAGAAGTGTTGGTCACAAAGACAATAGTTGCTCACAGCTGACATCCAGGGCTCTTTCAGTTATCTTCAGGCTATATTGACCTCCAAAACTAGCAAAATACCTCATCTCTTGAGCTGTAGAACTACTTCTTTAAGTCTTGCTTTCCTGATGGACTACTGTGGGGTTCCATCTTACCACTCAACTTCCTGCTGACTTCAGCAAGTTTTGACTCACTTGCAATACTCTGACCTAGGTCCCAAGAAGAAATATTTGTGCAAGGCCTTCAACACGGTACCACACCACATACTTATCTCTCAATTAAAGAACTATGGATTTGAAGAGTGGAATATTCTGTGGATAAGGAATTGGTTGGATAGTCACAGCCAGAGGGTTGTGGTCAATAAGTCTATGTCCAGATGGAGATCAGTAACGAGCGGTGCCTCCCAGGGGTCCATCTTGGGACTGATGCTCTTCAACATATTTATTATCAATGACATAGACAGTGAGATCAAGTCTGTCCTCAACACGTTTGGTGTGACACTTGGATTGGAGCAATCTCAGATGTGTATACAAACTGGCAGAAGAACTCATTGAAAGCAGCCTTGAGAAGGACTTGGGGGTCCTGGTGAACAAAAAGCTGGACAGGAGCCAGCAGTGTGCACTTGCAACCAGAAAGGCCAACAGTATCCTGGGCTGCATCAAGAGAGGTGGCCAGCAGGGAGAAGGAAGGGATAGCCCCCTCTATTCTGCCTTTTTGAGGCTGTATCTGGAGTACTGTGTCCAGGCCTGGGGCCCCTAGAGAAAGAAAGATATTGGAACAGGGAAAATGCAGCACTTCCTGGGGTTCCCAGCATCTGAAAGGACATAAGATCAGCTACTCTTTTCTCTCCTTGTAGTTTTTGATCTAACAAAAAATTTTAATTGTACTTCTGAGTGTCTTTCTTACTAAGATCGTAGCACACTAGCATCTCCTCGTGCAAAACATCACCCTATAAGCTCTGGGGGGACTGCTGTTAGGTCTTTCCAAAGCTGTTTGTTCTGGCTGAACAAGTTCAGCTCCCAGAAACACCCCTCACAAGGTGAATACTCCAGCTCCTATTAAACCAATCCCAATTTAATCACTATTTTTTCTGTATGAGGAATTCAAAATTGAAATATTGTGGGATTTAAAGTATTTCAAGACTAGTTTAACAAAAGATTCATTTAATAAAACTAGTTTGCAGAAGTACTGAATCACCACCATTAGAGTCAGTAAACTTTAACAATCATTCTGTTCATTCATAGTGTTAAGCAAAGCATAGTGTTAAGCCTACTATTATAGAATGTCTTAAAAAATATAACTGTATTTTCTCCTAAAATAATTCATCTTATCAATCTTTACCCTGCAAGCTTAGCAATCAAGACCAGGATAAACTTCCTGCATAGTGAAAAGGAAGAAGCACTTTTAAAGGAAACAAACTTGTAAGGTGAACTGTCCTTCTTGCTCTTTCCAATAACATCTGAACAATTAATTTATCTTCAATAGCAAATTTTTAAGTAGCTAAAGTTCGGCAAGATTAATCCACTCTCAATGTATTATCTAAGCATATAACGTTCAATTACATTACTCTTCTATTCTTGAATAAGTAACTTCTTGTCTTTCATTCTATTGTCATTTACATTGGTTGAAATTTTAATATTACCACCTCCAATATGTATAACAATGGATGGAAAGCTTCAAAAACTTTTTTTTCTGATTCCCTTTCAACAAGAAATATTTGAACTGTTTTTAACTGAAAACCTTATAAATACTGTGAGCATCTAATTCTATCTTTTCTTTGGAAAAAAACACAGACTAATTTCACAGAAGTTTAAAACTGCTGCCAAAAGCCAAGAGGCTTAGTGGGATTGTTAGCTGTGCCAGTACTGTTTTTTGCTTTGCACTTACGAGGTCAAAACATTTCCAGGGATAAAAAGTTAACCAACATTTTGTATCTTTTAATTTCTAGTATTTCTGGCTTCATTTCACCTCTTGATTTTTTTCTTCATATTTGTTAAATATTTCCAGGAGTTACATTCTTTATCATCAGATACATAAATGTAAGTCATTTGCTCTATGAATATCTATGTCTGCTGGCAACAAGGTGACAAATGGACAGGAATTTAGCCTCTGAGAGTTCAATAAGCTGGTATTGTCCTGACATTGCAAACTGTTTACCACAAAAATGCTCTACATCTATCATCTGGATCCAGGCTTTGCCTGATTCTAATTCTACTGACACTGAAACCTGAAGCCCTTTGTGAGTCATTTATCACACTTATTAAAATGTTCAATTGGGGATTAGAATCGCAATTCACTACTACTTCAGAATGCTGCCCAAGGGCTATTCATTCCATGCAGGAAATTCTAATACTTTTTCAAATCTGTGGTTTGGTCTTAAATGATTCTTTTCAAAGGTACCATGCTTCCAGTTGTGAAAAATGACGCTGACATTTCAAAGCTGTCATCAGTGCCCAATATTAAGCAAATCCCTTTACTTATTACTGCATTTAAATCTGGCCTAAATACTTCACACTTAATATTTTAACAAGTGTATTGGATTATATAGAAAACAGTAAGTAAGGAATGGCTTTCCACCTCCTGAATTACAAATATGATTCCAGGGTTTTGGAAAGTGATAAATGATAAAATCATAAATATTACTGAAGAGATATTCTTTTCCTGCTTAAAACTAACATAATCATGGAAGGTTTTCTAATTCTTTTCCTAAACAGTCCAGCCTTTTTCATTCCAAAACTGAGAACTCAGAGGAAACAAATTAAGGCCAGGAAAGAAATTCTGAATAATGTCTTAAGTGACTAGTTTATTTTACAAATCTATTTAATCAAGTAACTGTAGAGATCTGTTTGACAAAAGACGACAAGTTTTTACGTGGTTGGTTTATCTAAACTATGCTGTACATCAGCACAGTGAACTAACTTATTTACGTACAGCACAATACCTCTTCCTTATGCAGACATTTAAGGCCCCTGGCATTGCTTGCTGATACTGAATGTGGGATGTATTTATAAGAAGCTGTGACCTTTAAAAATATTAGTACTGTGTATGTAATACCTTTATTTAGAAAGATACTTCAGCAGTCAGGGTGTTAGCTCTAGTTTTCAAAATCTGCAACTAATTTTCTCTCTGCCATAGTCTTTCACTACATCCATGACTGAGACACTTAAATATTGACTTTCAAGACCACTTACCTCACGTTCATGTTCAACACAAACTCACTTACGCGAGTTCCTTTTCTGATTTGTAAAATGATATTTGCAGCACTTCTCGATTCCAGAAAAGTGTTTTGAGAGTAAGTACTGTAAGTGTTCTTATGATTTCAAGCACTATTTTAAAGAAGAATAAAAAACATTACGATCAACAAATTGATAGCAACCTAGATGAGACTGCAATCAGTTAACATTCTTAAAGAAACTCTAGAAAGAAAATATTAATCATCATCCTCATTCACCACTAGCTCTTTCAAAAAGTGAAGACTATGGGAGAACTAAAAGAAAAGAATACATGCAGGTACTTAAAAAACAACCCTTGTAAACAAGGACTTGAATACATGCATGCTAGTGCAGTTGCATTCACTGGGAAGCATTCCAATTAACTTTTGTAGGAATTTTCATATATTGAAAACACTTTGATGACCAAAATACAGAAGTCGCATTCTCTAACAAAGCCATAGAATCACTGAATCATAGAATGGTTTGAATTAGAAGGAACATTAAAGATCATCTAGTTGCAACCTCTCTGCCAAGGGCAGGGTTGCCAACCACTAGAACAAGTTGCTAAGGGCCCCATCCAAACGAGCATCCAGAGCTTCTCAGGGCAACCTTTTCCAGTGCCTCATCTCTCCATCCTCCCTTCTCTTATCACTATCTGCCCATGTAAAAGTCAGTCCCTCTCCTGTTTATAAGCTTCCTTGAAGTAATGGGAGTCCACAGTGAGGTCTCCCCAGAGTCTTCTCTCCTCCATGCTGAAGAAGCCCAGCTTCCTCAGCCTTTCTTCATAGAAGAGCTGTTCCAGCCTTCTGACCATCTTTGTGGCCTTCCTCTGGACCTGCTCCCACAGCTCCATGTCTTTCTTGTGTTGGGGACCCCAGGCCTGGACACAGTACTTCAGGTGGGGCCTCAAAAACAGCGTACAGGGGACAATCACCTCCCTCTCCCTGCTGGCTACCCCTCTTCTGATGCAGCTGAGGATACTGTTGGCCTTCATGGGTGCAAGTGCACACTGTGGGTTCACATCCAGCTTTTTGTTCTCCAGAACACCAAAGACCTTCTCTTCAGAGCTGCTGTCAAAGAGATCTTCTCACAGTCTGTACACATATCTGAGATTGCTCCAACCAAGTGCTGTAACTTGTACTCGGCCTTGACGAATCTCACTAGATTCATGTGGGCCCACTTTTCAAGTTTGTTCCTGTCCTTCTGGATGGTATTCCTTCATTCTGTTGCATCAGTTGCACGACTCAGTATCACAAAATGGCCTGGGTTGAAAAGGACCTTGAAGATCATCTAGGTTCAAACCCCCCTGCTGTGGGCAGTGTCACCAACCACTAGACTAGCCTGCCCAGAGCCACATCCAGCCTGAGCTTTAATGCCTCCAGGGATAGAACATCCACAGCCTCCTTGGGCAACCTGTTCCAGCGCACCACCACCCTCTGAGTGAAAAACTTTCTCCTAACATCTAACCTAAACCTCCCATCTTAGTTTAAAACCATTCCCCCTTGTCCTGTCACTATCCATGCACGTAAACATTCATATCTCCTGTTTATACACAGCCTTCATGTGTTGGAAGGCCACAATGAGGTCTCCCTGGAGCCTTCTCTTCACCAAGCTAAACAAGCCCAGTTCCCTCAACCTTTCTTCATAAGAGAGGTGCTCCCGCCCTCTGATCATCTTAGTGGCCCTCCTCTGGACCTGTTCCAAGAGCTCCAAACTTGCTGAGGATGCACTCAGCCCTACTATCCAGGTCATTAATAAAGACACTGAAGAGCACTGATCCCAAGACAGAGCCCTAGGAGACACCACTCATGACTGGTATCCACCCGGCCATAGATCCATTGACCACCACCCTCTGGCTGTGGCCATCCAACCAATTTCTTATCCGCTGAGTAATGGAGATATAGTAGATATATATGATAGTGGAATAGTACACCCTTTAAATCCACATCTTTCCAGTGCAGAGAGAAGAATGTGGTGTAAGATCATATCAAAATAGTTTTATATCATTCACATAGAAGTACATTCAATTTCAAATTATACATATTATGGCTAGGTAAAACTTATAATCATTCATATGTATGAACATATAATCGCAAATACATTTATTTCCAAGGTCATTTACCTTGTGATATTGTCTTATCCATGCAAAATATCATTTTGCTTAATCAGAAATACATTTGTGCAACAAAAGCTTTTTGTTTAACACAGTGCAAAGGCAAAATGAGATAAAACATCATTAATTCATGGATGCCTGTCTTTGCATCTTTTCTGCCATCTATTTGAAAATATGGATATGTTAATTATGGGGAATTAAAAAGCTGAGTATACAAAGATATATTTTACAAATAATATTACTTTTAAATAGGAAAAAATGAGAAATGAAGAAATTGTAAGCTTCCATCCTTGTCTCATACTGTAGCTTTGTCTTTCTGAACCATTACAAAAAATATATATCATTCTGAAAACCTACCTTACAAAAGAAATATTTGTAGCTGTACACAGCCCAAAAATGTTACTCAGTTCCTACTGAGGCAAATGAGAAGACTTCAACGTCCTCAACATGCAACATACTAAACTTCAAACGTGGACATTGTAGCCTAACTATTCTATAGCGTTACCACCATGGTGAACCAGACAGACTAGTCAGTATTCATAGGCTGTAAGTTCTGAGGAAATGATCCTTCAACTGCAAAGTGCATCAGAAACTGGATTCTTTTGCAAATGTCCTAAAAGTGGATGTATGATAAGTATGAGCAATACAAATTTAAGTTAACATGCATATCTTTGGTATCATGTGTCAGCTGAGTAGGAAAGCTATTTTTATACAGATATTTTCCCAGTGCAAAGACTGGACCAGAAGAAGGACTTCTGCTGCTGTGTATGCACTTGAACTTTGATACAAGACATGAATTCCAAAACCACAACTAGGAAACAGAGAAATTCCTTATGCATAGTATCTTTTCAAACCTAAACATTCACCTTACCTTTGCACAAGATTGTCATCAAAAGTTGAAATCTTAGTAAAACTGCTGTTGAAAGTATACTGAATTTAATATTAGTTTTGTATCTCTTTAAGTATCTGTGGTCTACACTTGATTTTCAATAACATTTGAATTATTATAGAGTTGAACTATTTATATTATATATAAATATTATATAATTCAATAATATAAATATTATATAAAAAAGAGTTAACTGTTATTCTGAACATGTTACCTTTAACAGTTTTTTGTATCTAAATGCAAAGTAGTGACTATGAGATACGGCCATCAATAAGACAAGATGATATTTCTGCACATGCTTTCTCAGTTTTACCATTGCTTAGGAACATCCTAATTTTGTTAGATCAGTGGTCTCTGCCAGGTTTTCACTCTCTTGCAGGTAGTATTTCTTTTTCAGACAATAAGAAGTGATGCTGTTTAAGAAAATCAACTAAGGCCAGCCTTTTTCTGTAGCTCATTCTTCCTGCACTCCTCCAGCTGTTGTACCAGGGTTCTTAGCACATATGCTTTATACACAGTCCTTTTACTATTTGTCAGTAAACTCGCCCACAAATTGGTTTAATTTTTCTGAACCTAATGACAATTTCAGTCTCCACAACCTATTGTGGGAGCAACTTCCAAAATTCACCACTATGTATCCTAAGAAGTATTTTCTCTTCTGAAAGAGAGAATGAGGAATCAAGAAATGGTTCAGATATGCACCTTGTTTACAGGAGAGAGAAAATTCCAGGCTAGGCAAGTTATGATTGCTGTTTCCTAAAAGCAGACCTACCAGCTATACTAAGATATTCTATTTCCTCATCCTTTTCACCTAACCTCACTTCTCTTTGTCTGCCTTGTTCAGCTACTTGATTTCAAAGTCAGGAACTGATAGGCTGTGATTAGAAGACCTCACACTTAAACTGTTACTGTATACCACCACTGCTAGCAGTGGAGAGACACACAGCCCTCTCTGGTTTTAGAGAAAGCCTAAGGAGTTGTGTTCCTCTTTAATTAAACTCAGGGTTATATCTGACCTTGTTATTGGAGTTTCATTTTAGCTTTGCAGATTCTTTATCCTTTTTTTCCCCCCCTCCCCTCTGTACAGTCTCTTGGTAATTTTGTACTCTCCTGTGAGAAAGCTTAAATGATTACCCTTTTCTTTTTGATTCATCTTTTGGAAGGAGAGCTTTTTTAAAGGAAGAGACTAGCTATGGTTCCATTGGTAAAATTATGTGTCAAATTATTTCTGTGAACCTTTCAGAAGAATGCTTCTAGAAAATACTTGCTCATAAAAGTAGTTAAGAAAATGCTGCCAGACCCATTTTTCCTACTGAAAATAAAACTGTTAAAATCAAAGTGCTTCAAGGAACCATATAGATTTTGCCAGTACATTATTTTTGGAAGAAAATGATGCTAAGGACAGTAAAAAACATCTTCACGTTCATGATTTTGAAATTAAAAGTCAAGTTATCTAGCTTTGAAATTCCTATCCATATAATCAGTGTAGGACTACCTTTTACAAGATTGAACTGGAACAGGTAAAACAATTTCAAGTTTTTTTAGCTGGAGGAGTAAGACGGGAGTAATTGTAAATATTGCTATAAATCACAAAATAAAAATTTAAGATCTTGAAATGTATTAAGTTTCTGTTCTTTGTAAAATCAAATTCCAGTCAGAATTATTATACTTCTACCTTTTCTTCCTCTCACTTTTCTTTTTGCCTGCTACTTATAATCATACAATACAGCTCTCAAATCCTTTAAGGACAAATGCTTAATTAGACCTTCAGTCTTTTAGTGTAAAACAAATAAATAATAATGAGTGCAAAAGACATCCATATGATCTTTATTATTACTTCACATCCTCAGCAGTATCATTTATCTGTAGTGAACATTTGAGCTTTTGAAAGAAAAAGCAGCAAAAAGGTTAACAAGATGAACATTTTTTTTCCCCTATAGCTTCTGCATTCACATATTGCAGAGCTCATTTTAGACAATGAATCTGTCTTCTCTTTGCTTCCTCTCATTAGCTATATACACCATTTAATAGCTCATTTCAAAAATATATCTATCTGCTTTCCTCTCTCCATATAGTAAGGGCTCATTAAAACTGGATTTGTCTGTGGCTTTTCTTATACTTATTGTATCACAATACAGGACTTCATTTAAATTGAAATGTACACTCTTACTAGACTCACTTCCAAAACTTTATACCACATAAGGACTGATTTTTTTTTTTAAAGGGTAATCTTAGAATTTTTAGTATCTAATAGGCCTACAATCTGAAATGATTAAGAAGCTGAAATAACTTACTTGATGGCACATTGCAATACAAGTTCTTGTCTCTTCTCTTGTATCTCCCCCCCATAGTATCCTTGATTTTTATATTAATAATGTCTGAAAAGTATCTCTCTGTCTCAGTGATGGTGTAAAGTCACTGACTGAAAGTTAATTAAGTATGTTCTGATGAACATTCACCTGACACACACGCCTGGGGAATCATCCAGATCCACTATTGTATTTTCTTATGCTGTTCTTATCCCTTTACTCAAGTATCCTTTCAATTGTTGGATGATTTCACAAACATGCCTTGTGTTGTTATGTAAAGCTGCCGATCCCTTATGTCCCAAACCAATATTTACTGGGATTAACATGACCTTGGGGTATCCTATGACTCTGTAATTCCTTGCACCATCACTGCTATTTGTTTTTTTTTTTTTTCATTGGTTTGTCAACTCATACTCTTATTTTCCTCTTATTCTTTCAAGAAGAAAATTGCAAAATACCTTAAAATAAGAACAGTCATTAGAAAATCCCACTCCATAAATTCTGAAAGCATTCTCCAAGATGTTGCTTGAGCCACCATTTCAATAGCCAGTTCATTTTCAAAAACAACCCTAAAGATTAAGATTACCACCCTCACCCTCCAACACACTCCTTCCCTGAAATTCATACCCTTTCTTAAAAACTGTGGGCAGCTTCTGCATAAACAAAGGGAGCTTGGTCTTTTGTTAGAGAGAAGGCTGGATAGTTCTGAAATACTTTTGGAGATTTTTCTGCTATGTCCTAAACTTCATTGTAGGGAAAGGCAATGGCAGAAAAACAGTTCTAAATTACCCAAAAAAGGGTGATGGTCACAATCCAGTTTAAGAAAGATAGCTTCGCTTACCCATCCCAAGGATCAGGGCTCTCCAAATACTAGAAAAGGAAGAACCTCCAGGTAGAGACCATTGTGGCAGCCAGCCCTTAAATAAGGCTCAGGAATGAACCAGGTTCCACCCCTTCTGGTCATGCAGGTGAATTGCTTTCACCAGCATTTCCAGGGCTGTCTGTGTCCCTTCACCAGGTGCTCAATCATTGGTTCAGGCCGTAACGTAGCAATTCCCCTACACCTGTTAATAAAGCAACCCAAATCCCAAATAATATAAGATTTGCTTCATTATTATCCCTCATTCTTGATATCCAAAACTGTGGAAGTAAACCGGTCCGTTTTTCTCCTTCATAGCTCCCTGAGAGACATTTAGGAAATTAACTCTCTGAAACAGGGAATTTCTACCTTAATACAGTAGAAAAAAAATATGGATTGTTGAAGCAAATAGATTTGTGGGAAAGGAGGAAAATCTTTTGAATCGTAAGTTTAGGAAGTAGGGACTATGATTTAATAAGCTTAGGGGGTAGAATATATCCTGCAAGCAAACAGATTTATGAACACCTGCAATGGAAGGATTTATGCAAATGGATGACACATTAAAAACCATGATGGATGAGGAGTGTAGTATAGGCAGATCAACTGGGAAGATCTTAAGTTCCTAACATGATTTTTATTGGGAAATGAATAGATTTCAGTAAATGGATCAAGAAAGATGAGATGGATAAATGCATATAAATTAATATATACATATCTATCTATACATGTTTATGCATATTCATAGCCCAAATATTTTTGTGAGCAAACGTGAACATGCTAGGTATACATGGAATTGATTAGCTTAATCAAAACCTTAACTGTCTACATAGAATATCTCACAATTTCCTCCCATACAGCTAGGATAAATCTATCACTCTGCATTCAAATTAATACATAGCATAATCAATAGGACCTTTAAAGTTTGCCATGAAAGAAAATTTTCTAGTATTTACCTCTGTTTTACTGTTGTTATGCTGACTTAGCAATGTGGTTTTGGGTCCTGAGGGCAGTGGTACCAGTCCTAACCATGAATGGGAAAGAAAGCTGTTTACAAGAGTCATCAGCCAGATCTGCAGAGAATCATGGTGTTTATTCATGGTGGGACTTTCTGCCTCTTCAGGATGAGGGTCCACTTGGGACTATTTTTACACCTTCTCTAATCATAGTTAATCTCCTTTGTACTTGTTCCCAGCCACGGTTTAGAAACTTGACAGTAACCTCCCTGGCTGCAACAATATTGTTTGCTGTTCAGTTTCTACCTTGGTGAGTCATAGATTTATCACAGCTGACATTCAGAAAGTTTCAGCTCATACAGATGAGATAGTGGTCACTTGGCTAGCAGTCAACTGTTTAGCCAAACTGAAATCAGTTCAGGCCATGGCAATCCCAAATCATCCTAAGAACCTGCACAGTGTTTAATCCAAAGTCTGTGCCCTTTGACCAGAGATGTCCAAAAGTCATCTTTATTGGGATTTATTACATATAAGCAATATATGACATGTATATCTGCATAGAAAGCACATAAATTTAAAGTCCAAATGTACTGATGGTTCCTTAAAATCTTTTATTTAGACTGCATGAAATGGTTTGCACACGATACTCACGTGAGACAGAGACTACAAGGACATCTGGTAGGTAACTACAATGACCCTTTAACACATTTTGAGCTCTGTGCATACAGCTTTCACTTACTATATATATTTTATCTAATATATTTACTATTTTTTTCCTCAAACTTTGGAAATTTTACTTCTAATTTTATAGTTCTGCTGTCGTATTAAAGAATATTACATTTCCTCTCAGCAACACATTTTTATGTAGAGCTTGTTCATAGAATGTATGATGTTCTGTTAATTGTAGGAATATTTTCATAGTAATAAGCTAATTGGTAAGATGTATGGAATGTCTTCCTTAAAGATGTTTTATGTTACAAATTTACTTAACATTTTGAGAAAACATTATTTGCTCCTTCAATTCAATTTTGATCATGAAAAAAATAACCCAGAAAACTATTATAGTTCCATGATTAAAAAAATATTGGGAAAGAAGAGGTTTTTGTGAATTCTAATTAATTTGCTTCTGCAATTCTGCCATTTAAGCAGGCAAAGGGAAAGTACCTGTATGATTAAAGAAATATGCAGTGGTTTGGAATGGAGGTCTTCTGAACATACAATGCCCATATCGCATACAAAAGTACTGAGAAGAGTACAACTGTATCAGTGTAATACAATATAAAAAGCCTTGCTATATTAGCATAAGCACATTTATACTGTACACATCTGATTGCATAACTTTCAGGAACAAAGTGAATCCTTACGTTCAATTCTGTCTGCATTTTTCCAGGTGGACAAATCCAAGGTGCCCCTGAAAGGTCTGCCAGCTTTGACTGAGAGCGTAAGTAGAAAGACCTCTTCACAAGAGAGTCTTAAGCAGCCTGTACAGAAAATAATCTATGGTCATCTTTAGTAGAATTTAGCAATCTAGAAGAATGCTTAGCTGCAGATTAGATTTTGAGATAGTATCAGCCCTGAAACCTCCCAACAAGCCTGGAAGGAGGGGGCAATTGTTCCAAAAATACCCACAGACCAGCAATTCTTATGGACAGTGTTACTTTTTTCTTTTTTTAAATTTCTGTGTGAAGCTGGTGTTTCAATTTCCAGTGGAAAATTTTCCACTCTTTAGAATGCATACGCAGAAAGTCAGAAAGACAAGTCTAACATCATCCTCTGCCTGTGGCATTTCAAGCATACATTTCTTTCCAGTCTAGTTATCACTCTACCTTTATTATGACACTTTTCTCAACTAATAAATTAGATTTATTTCCTCCACCACCAAAGCTATGTGATTATATAGGAAACAGTCAAGACTTACTAACCAATGAGAGGAAAATAAAGCAAAATGAAGCCAGAAAAAGAATGCAGTATGCTGGTTGAGACACCGAACTCAGAATTAGTTTTCTAATTATAGTTCTTCAAATAATGCTCCTGTGTTTGTATTAAACTTTTTTTGAAAGATCTGGGGCTACAACCTAGCTACAGCATAAAAAAAAAAATCACTTCATCTGGGCACTGCCTGAATGGTCCCTTTATTTCTAATAATTCTCAATTTATTTTTACTCCCTATAGTGCAATTTTAGCATAGACAGAGAATATCTCTCCATTTCAGAGCTGTCTGTAACACTGAGTTTGGAAAACTCTCCAGGGAGATGAAAGCTGTGGACTTGAACTCCCTCAGAAATAAAAAGGAACTGAAACTGAGTAGAGGGAAAACACTATCAGTAGTATTATATAAAAAGATAGCACCCCTCTCTTGGCTACTCTTTTATAGGGAAACAAATGTTACACTTTCTTTTTGGAAGAAGCCTTGTACAACTGCAAAAGTTAGAGGTGTTTTCAGAAAGCCTGAGAGATCAAGTCCTGGAGGAAGCTACTGTGGAGAAATACTTATCTCACAGGAGTCTGTGCTCTGACCAGGGTGAGGTATAAGTAAGTTCACATAGCTGAGCAGTGTTTTTCAAGGTTAACATTTTGAGAAGATACAGAATTACAGCTATATACCTCCTTTTTCCCATTTTTAATAAAACACACATAGTGAACTTTTCCTAGCCAGCTTCTAAACTAAATACTTTTTGCTGAAATAAACTTTGTTCAAGCAAATTCATCAGCTCACTCTCTCTTCACCTATGACCAGATCTGAGTTTCAAAAGGAGTTAACAACTTAAAATACTTTAAGGCAAGAAATGTTCGTTTCACTTTTTTAAAACATTTCAGATCAGATGATTTCAAGATGAAGAAACTTTGAATTACATTAAAGATATCACACATCCATTTCAAGAATGCATACAAGTTTTAGATCAGAACAAAGTATGGAATCTTAAAACACTGAGTTTTGGTCATCTGCCTCTGAGTTTAAATAAGACTTTCCACTCTTAAATAGGGACTTTTTTCTTTGAAATTCATGTCAAATGGAAATTCTAATATTTTTTGCCATCTTTTCCCCCTACTTTAGTATGCTGCAGTAATACTATTATATATGATGTTATGAAATATTATATTTCATCTACAATGAAGGTAATATATCTAAAGTTATGATAGTTAAAAACTTCCATCAGTTTAATGGGCCCAGAAATAGAACAGATTCAGTACTTTCCTGTTTCAAACACTTGTTAGAATGTCTCATACGTGTATTTTAAATAGCTCCCATTTTACTGTAGAAGCATTCTGGATTGCCATTGAATACTCCCTTCTCTATATTTGCTACAGAGTGAGATTTTTTATTTCCTTTCAGACTTAAATTTAAAATTTGCTGCATTTACCTTTTCTCAGCTTTCTCCTGAAATATTGTCAACAAAAATGTGTAGGTAACTACCTCCATGCTCCAAGTAAATTTGGACTAGTATTACTCATTAAAACACTTCTGGAAATACATTGTCTTATTTGATAGTAAAATGAATCCTAGTGACTGCATTCTTTCTTCAAATACAATCTGTGGTTTTAATAACCTCTTAGAAATTGTTGAAAGGAAAGAAATAAATGCTAGGTTTTAGTGCAATTTTTAATTGGAGGAATATGTAAAATCATGCCATAGGTTTCTTTGCAGAATTTGTGTTGTAAGTGTAGGAGTTCATATATCAGGATTTCTTGAATTTGCAGTTAAGTCTCTAAAAGGTTTGGTGGCAAGGAAATTGAATATGCAAGAGTATATTTAGATGCTTGTTTGTAATAATCTAATAGGTGATGTATGAACAAAGTTGTTGCTTTTCCAACTAAAAGTATGCATACATCAGAGCCTGATGAAAATAGTTGCTTGTGACTGTAAAGCTAACACAAAGTACCACTATTTTTCCGCAGTTTTTGCTTTCTGCAATTTATGCACATATAAGCACATTACTATGTATTATTAAATACGTCTGAACATAATTATCAACTTTGCAATTCTTGTTAATCACTTTTAAAACTTTAACAGTATGTGTCCTGATATGCAATCCACTGACATGCTCATAAAAAACGGATAACTAAAATTATTTTGTCAGACACATTGATATCATATTTTCTCAAAATTTACGAATCATGGAGCCAATGTCTTTCAAATACAGTGTATTACCTGATTTAAGTGCAACCTATTAATGAAGCCTGAATAGATTGTTCACAGTGTAACTGTCTTTCATCATCAGTACTTCTGACAGAAAAACATGAAAGGAGATTTACAATCTATCTTGCTCTGAAACAGAGAAAATAGAGTTTTAGTCAAAAAAGACTCCAGTTTTCAATAAAAAAGATGAAAACTGCAAACCTCACTGTACTTGTAGTCACCCTTACTTATGAAAACATGAATAAAAGTCTTGTACAACTTGAAACAAATGCCCTGCAAAACTAAGTGCAGCATTGCCATCAGTTGTAAGACACCTCAGGTGTAAGAGTGAGTTAGGAAGGCCAAGGCCTTGGGTTTTAGACAGTAGTAATATGTAGTTATTCAGTGCAAAGTGAAGGCCTGGAACTGGAAGCCCCATTGCTATAAAAAATTTGCCCATGGTCAAACCTGTGGCAGGACAGAAGAAGTTTCAAGGTAGCACAAAGAATAAGGAAAAAGAATTAAACATACACAAAATGCTCCATGTATGGTGAATTTGGATGTAACATGAACTTGAAGATCAACAGAAAAAAAGCAAGATGTAAAAACATTTGAGAAAGAGTGCAAAAATGGCCCCAAATCTTCTAGATGGTGAAGCTAAAAAACTGTTAGTACTAAGTTCCTTTTAAGGAATGCACATTAGACTTCTAAGATTTGCGTTATAATAACGATTTCTTTTCCTCACATAAGAACTTCCTGTTTTTTCTCATAACAAGATACTGAGTGTAACATCTAGGGATGAAATGAGCATTTGTATCTGTCAAGGTAAAATTGCGTTCACTTCAGAAAAATACGTCCTTTCTTTATTAAGGTAAATGTGTCAGAGTGTGTTTTGCCTACCATGAAGTATTAAGTATGAAAACAGCTTAAGGAATCCCTTTTGCTGACTTCTCCTAAATTGCAATTCATAATTACCATGTGAAATTTGACATCTGCTGGTATTTCTGGTAGAAATCTTCTCAGAGGAGACAGAGATGGATGGGGTTAAGCTTCTCAGTTGCTTTTTTACCTTACACCAGCAATCAGTTATAATCCTTCATGGGTGGAAATTAACAACACCAGACAAAAATGTAACTACGGTCCTAGAGATTTTTTCTAAGGACATACTTATGCTCATCACCTCAGTATCTTCTCACTGTAAATACTGCCCTTGAAGCTCTAAGGAATTATGGCAAAAAACATCAAATTAACTTTAATCTTCTCCTTTTCCATTTCTGTCCTGTCTCTCTGTCTCTCATGAACACACACCACATGGTCTCAGTAAAGTTATTCTGACAATGTAAGTCTGAAAATATTGTTATTTTGTGTTTCCTTTTAACTTGCCACCTGCTTTGTCCATTCATTTTTTTTCCTCAGTCATTCTTTTCCAAAACAGAGAAAAAACGCTTCTTCCCAAGCTATAAAGTAAAACATATGCATCTTCATATTTTTATATTTCTCATGATATTCCTTTTTGATATTTGTCCTATTGTATTGCTTTTGATATGTCATAGATTGGAAAGTAACATTTTTACACTATTTTTATCTTCTAAACAATAAAAAATGAAAACTAAAAAAAAAAAAACTTTCAATAACTGGCAATAACTGCTGAGAAAAAAAAAAAGGTTTTCTAATTCAGGTATGTAGAAACTTGTTAGAATCCTTGCTGACAAACCAAATATTTAAAGTAAATGAGACTTGCTATGGGTGGTATTGTTATTAAACTGTAACTGCTGTTCTGAGGGAAAAAAAAAAGAATAAAGAGGTGCTTTTGATCATACAAGAGCTTCTTACACTTCTTGGGCAGCTGAGATATTTTTAGTTTGTACCTCTTCAATCACTTTACCTGGTCTTAGAAAAATATAGAAAAAATGATTTATTAGACAAAGTTGTGTGAAATACACACAAGTGATATTTTCAACTATTAAAATAAAATGTATACATACTTTTGAAAAGAAAGAAAGAAAGAGAAGGAGGGAAAACAAAATCATAAAGTCCTAGAATGTTTGGGGCTGGAAAGGGTTTTAAAGATTGTCAAGACCAAGCCCTCTGCCTTGGGTAGAGATACATTCACTAGACCAGGTTGCTCAGAGCCCCATCCAATTTGGCCTTAAACACCTGCATCCACAACTTCTCCAGGCAATCTATACAATGCCTCACCATCCTCATAGCAAAGAATTTCTTCCAAATATCTGATCTAAATCTCTTTTAGTTTGAAAGTTTTACTTGCCTTATAACTACACTCCTTGATAAAGGCTCCCTCTCCATCTTTTCTGTAGGCTCCCATTAGGTACTGAAAGGCTATTTACAGCTGCCTTCTGTTCTCAAGTCCAAACAAGCCCAGCTCCCTCAGACTTTCTTCATAGGAGAGGTGCTCCAGGCCTCTAATTATTGTAATGATCCTCTGCTGGACCTGCTCTAACAGGATTGTGCTCTTTTTCTGCTGGAAGATCCACACCTGAATGCAGTACTCCGGGTAGGGGAGTAGTCAAGAGTGGTCTAAAGGGGAAAAAGTATGGAAACCGTTATTTGACTTTTCAACAGCTATTAATACTTCTAAATCCAGATTGACTTATCACAAATCATATTTATTAACATACCAACTGGAGGGTGCACTATAAAACTATAGGCCAGTCACACAATATCTTACACACATTACAAGCAACTGTGTTTGGAAACTTTATTAAAAATCCAGTTCTTATAATTCAGCTGTGAAAGTTGTGGTCACACGTAATTAAATTTGAATATTCTTTCTTTTGCATTTTCCCATTACAACTTTCCACTATGCTCAACATAAAGTGAGCAAAAAGATCTTTTTGTCTTGCATGTAGAAGATATTGAACTTGAGAATCTCATTCCAAGAATAAATGGGTCAAAACAAACAGTTTTCTATTCTACTGGTATTTTTCACATATGGAAAGTAATAGGGCATGCACAGAGAGCAAAATTCTTTATAAAATTCAAGGCTGTGTTTGTAAATATTTGTCCCTTTTATAATTCACCTACCTTCATTTATAAGTAAGAAAATTATCAGCTACTGCTCTAAATTTGGACATCTTCCAGGCACTATTTATCCTCACAGAGCTATTTGAGCTAGAGTTGAGAATGTACTTAACACAGTGCTAAACAGCATTGCTCATCTCCATGCGTAGTTAAAAATTCAGAGAAGTCAGCACCACAAACAGCAAATACATTCAATAAGAAACTCTACATATGAATCCAATATGTATAATTCATGTATCCTGTATCATTTTTGCATTTATTTACCTCCATATCAATTATGCAGAGCTTTTTGGATAACTTAATGACACTTTATCACAACGATAACAAATATGTTTTTCAAGTTTGTTTCCCCTGGGAATAATGAATGAGCTATTATAAATATTCTAATTGAATACTTCTAATAATACCAATGAATTCATATTATAGGTCAAAAAATTTTCCAGATTCTGCCCTGGTTTTCAATAATCTGAAAACCTTTCAGTGGAGTTAGGATGCTTGTTGAGTTACAAGCAGTAATGAAAAGAGAAGAATAATCTAGAGGAATTGTCCCTTGTCCAAGTATGTCCTAGGTGAACGAGAATAACTTTTCACCCCCAGAGACACAGCATCACAGAATCACAGAATGGCTTATTTTGGAAGGGATCTCAAAGATCATCTAGTTCCAACACCCTCGCAGCGGGGAGACTTGTCATCCACTAGATTAGACTGCCCAGGGCCTCATCCAAGCTGGCCTTGAACATCTTCAGGGATGGGGCATCCACAGTTTCTCTGGGCAACCTGTTCCAGTGTCTCATCACCAGCTGAGTAAAGAATTTTAACCTAAATCCTAACACCTATTATCTGACATAAATCTCCCATCTTTCAGTTTAAAGGGCATCCAATCATGATCAGACTGTGTAAAAAAGTCTCTCTTCCTCCTGTTTATAAGCTCCCTTCAAGTACTGGATGGCTGCAATGAGGTCTCCATGCAGCCTTCTCCAGGCAAAACAAGCGCAGCTCTCTCAGCCTTTCTTCATAGAAGAGGTGCTTCAGCCTCCTGATCATCTTTGTAGGCCACCTCTAAACCTCCTCCAACAGTTCCACATCTTCGTTGTGCTGGGGATGCCAGACCTGGATGCAGTACTGCAGATGGGGTCTCACAATGGCAGAGCAGAAGGAGACAATCACCTCCCTCACCCTGATGGTCACCCCTCTTGAGGGTGGCTGAATATAAAATTTTTCACTTCTGGAAAAAAAAAAAAATTAATTCTTATGTTCTCCAGTTTCTGGTGAGTAAGCCATGACCTACTGCTAGGGAAGAAAAAAATTATTAAACAGCAGATGTCCACCCTATTAATATATAGCAGCTAAATTGCTAAGCTAATATACACCTATGCCTCCATGTAACATACTGTTGTCCTCTTTCCATCACTAACCATAATCTTCCCTTAACCTGAAATTGTAATCAAATATGCTGGATACTAAGACACTAAGTCACATTGCCACATCTAAATAATATGCACATAGAGGAAAAACTGAAGAATCTCTATTTGTAACAATGCTTTACTCTGAATATGATCTGCTATTTAAATGGAGGTGGTTTGTTTGTCTGTTCATTTGTTTCACCTTCTGCTATGTCACAGATTCACAGAGTGGTTGAGGGTGAAAGGCAGCCCTGGAGGTCATTTTGCCCAGCTGCAATGCTCAAGCAGTCATCTAGAATAGACTGAAAAGAACCATATCTGGGTGGCTTTCAAATGTCTCCAAGGACTTAAATGACTTCAGCCTTACAGTGAAAATGCATTTCCTGATGGAACCTCCTGTGTTTTAGTTCATGCTCATTACCTTTTGTTCTGTCACTGGGCAAAACTGAAGAGCTTGGATTTGTCTTTTTTTTTTTTTTTTTTTACAAGGAAGGCTAAAGCTCACCCGGAGCTGAAGCTGGCAAAGATGATAAAGGATAATAAGCAGCGTGTTCTTCTTCAGCACAAGGGGAAAAAGCCATAAACTTGAGCATAGGAAGTTCCACACCAATATGCAAAGTAACTTCTTCACAGTAAGGATGACGGAGCACTGGAACAGGCTGCCCGGGGGGTTGGGGATTCTCCTTCTCTGGAGATATTCAAGACCCACCTGGACACCTATTGTGCAGCCTACTGTACAGGGCCTGGACTCGATCTCTAGAGGTCCCTTCCAACTCCTATAATTCTGTGATTCTGTAACTAGTGATAGAACGAGAGGGAGTGGCCTCAAGTTGCACCAGGGGAGATTCAGGTTGGACATTAAGAAATACTACTTTTCCAAAAGAGTAGTCAGGCACCGGAATGGGCTGCCCAGGGAGGCGGTGGAGTCACTGACCCTGGAGGTGTTAGAGGAACATCTAGACATTGTCTTGAGGGACATGTTTTAGTAAGAACTATTGGTGATAGGTGGACGGTTGGACTGGACTGGAGGTCTTTTCCAACCTTGGTGATTCTGTGATTCTAATGCAGCCCAGGACACTGTTAGCCTTTTGGCACAAGGGGCATTGCTGGCTCATGTACAGCTTGGTGACCATTAGGACAATCATGCATTCACCAGGACCCCCTACTTACATACTTCACAAGTAGAAAATATTTCATTTCTGGTACTCAGATTATTGCATATGCTAGGTATTCTACTTTTACCAGGAAAATCTCTTTTACCTAAAGAAACACATAGATAAGAAATCCATGGTAAAAGGCAAATTTTAAAACTATTTGATTTCACTGTTTCCAGCAACCACGATCTAGAATTTCAGGAGGAAAATCAAACACAGTCCTTATGCTGAGCAAGAACAACCAGGTTTGGTAGTAAAGGTGTGGAAAAGATTGGTAGGAGATCCTGAGGTAATCTTGAGACTGAGATGATGTGCTGAAACGTCATTTGAAGTGATGAAGAGGTTCAGTTCTGGGAGCAATAAGGAGAAGAAAGGATAAACAGAATGATAAAGTAATGGAAATGTATTAATGTGACACAGCAGTAGAGCATACAACAACAGACGGACACTGAATGAGGGGCTGCAAAGAAAAATGTATAGGGAAAAAGAAGGAATACAGGAAAGTAGGAATATATC
This sequence comes from Numida meleagris, assembly GCF_002078875.1. NCBI lineage: Eukaryota > Metazoa > Chordata > Aves > Galliformes > Numididae > Numida > Numida meleagris. The sequence continues at coordinate 78,693,055 of NC_034412.1, read as the reverse complement.
TTAATAATGAATACTTCACACCACCATTATCACTTTCTCCCTGGCCATGTCTGTCTTTATAAACCATTCTATGCAACTGAATATTTTCTTTTTCCCTGTTGGCAACCCTCCAGCTATTTCAGTTCCCTCTTCTTTTCTGTTTCTGTCAGACAAGAGCTCAAATGAGACTTCTACGTTGAAGCATTACAAAAAAGTAGAAATGTTTTATGTGAAAAAGTACTTTTAAAAAGATCTGTATGAAACATTTTATGAAAATTCCATTTCATAATTTTTGGCATTTGCTATTCAAAATGTCAAACATATAAACATGACAATGATCACCACAGTTAAGGCTGCATAACATTTATGGATCTAAATAAACTATTTTTATTTGCTGTAACTTTTGAAATGTTAAACTTAGAGTTTTCTGTGATTTGTCTTTGCCTGGAGCTGATTTTTTCTGAGGAAAGAGAGATCAACAAAGCTTCAGAGTTTCTCTGTCTCTGAACAATATATTTTTTTTCATTACAGAAAAAAATAAAGTACTGCAAGCACTATAGGAACAGCTCTAAAACCAAAAGAGACAGGGTTAGGAAATTAAAATCTTTGCTGGAGTGGAAGACGTTTGAGAGTTCTGTTGAAAACTGACACTGATTCAAGTTACGTCTCCCTGTAACAGTATTCTGTGCTTGTTTCTTTCATTTTGCATGAGATTTTTTGGTTAAATTATAATACCTTGTTACAAATAAAAAAAGATGTAAGGCAAATCTATAATCTGATGTAGAATGTAGCATAACTAAAATAAATACACTGCAAAAGGTTTCAAAATTTCTGCATCTACTATATCCTCTACATACTATCATAGACTACTCTGACGCTTTAGCACCTTTGTAAGTTGAAGGCAGCACCCATACAGAAACTACTACAAATCACTGAAAAAGGTCTAAGCCTAAGAGCATAGGTCAAGATATTTGATAACTTGTTCATACATAAATTCTTGTCATTGTATTTGTGAAAAACAGTCTACTAAAGTAGGTCTATATCATACCATACTTCAGCTACATCTTGGCTTACCCTTAGGCAATGAATGATCTTGCTCAGTTGTCACAATGACATAGCAGAAAAACATGGATAAAGCAACACTACTGTTCGAATATTAAGCTATGATACATTCACATTGTAGAATGTAAGCATAAGAATAAGCAGGCATGAGAGGGCATACATTATGACTGTCCATGTGCAAATCCAGTTTTATTTGTTATTACTCTATAGTGCCTAGTTTTTTTCATATTGAAGAAACAGCAGATCAGACATTAACTTTTCAGCTTTCATTTTCACATATGTCATAGGCATGTCTTCACAAACAATGCCTCAAATTGTTATGTGCAGCTAGGATAATATGTCCAGTGACCTCTTATTCAAAGCATAAGAAAAGTCAGCTGGTCCCTAAATCTATAATTGAACAGATAGCATGACTTATTTATCCTCTTGAAAACTGATAGTCCTATTTCCTGTTGATAGCTTTGAAAATACACTCACTCGTTCCCGGGTTTCAGCACCACTTGAAAACACACATACACACACACACACACAATAGCAGCAAGAAAAGCTTTTTTTATTCAAAGGTGTAGCACTCCTTTTATAATACTTGTTATCCACTATTGCCATCTAAAGCTTACTCTCTTAATGCTGATTGGATATTTTTGCTGAGGCATGTAGCAGTGAAGCATGAAGCAGTATTTTCCATCTATTGACATATCAAAAGGTAGCTTATTGGATCATCTCAGTTTGCCATTTTTCTTGCGTCACGGGTACATTCTTTGGTCGACTAGTCCTTGTTCCTTCGGGGAGGGGCCTTTCTCGTTACATCTCGTATCCTTGCAACCGCCTATTACAACATAGCTTGTCTTGAACTATTTCAGGCTTTTTTTCCCCCCTCTTTTTTTACTTGTTTGTTTAAAAATGGAAAACTCATTCAGAGCTTGTAGGAATAAATATCAGGTATTATTTAATGTAACCTCTAAATATTATTAGAGGTTGAAAACTTTTCCTCCTCTTTATTTTTCTTTATATAAACTGTCCTGAGTTTAAAGTATACAACCATGTGTACTTTAGCTAGCATTATTATCTCCTTTTCTAAAAACTCAAATACATTTGGTCAAATAAATGTGTGTAGTATTCAGTTTCAATTAGTTATTAATAGACATACTGAGCTGTGTTAATGTTTGGAAAACATACTTTCTGGAGAAAAGGAAAGAGATGTTAGCTCTTTAAAACATAGATTTTCCTAAAGGATAAATGAAATGAATTTCTTTGTGATACACACAGTCCATGCTACTAGGGTGCTGAACTCTTGTTATATGTTTCAGCAGAATTAATAGTTTGTAAATGCACATACTTTGTCAGGAGAAGTATTGTTCTCTCCTAGCAGCTCTTCTAGGCTACACAAACAACCTCTAAAGTCTGTCATTAAAACAGGATCAGTGAACAGGCACTGGAAATTGCTTCATCATTGATTACATAAGTATTCCTTGCAGTGCTAGACAGCCCAGTAACTCTAAAAATAACTTAATCCAGAAACTGCTTCTGAATTTTATTTGGTCTGCAGCCTTACAGTGAAATACTAAGATTAAACTAGTGGTTAATGACTAACAAAATTTCTGTCACAAATGGTAAAATCACATGCATCTGAGAGGACTATAAGTGGATTTCTTCTGTACTTTAGCGAGCAAAGAAACGATATTTACATTTTGTTGCTTTGCATTCAGAAAAATATGAGAATAATTATCATGAATTCTATATTTGCTGAGTAATAAGAAGATCAAAGCAGAAAAAGCAATAATGGAAGTGCATAAAAACCGAGATAAATGTTGATGTGGTATTGGATTCTAAATGCCTTCTTTTGCTAATTCAACACAGGTAACTCATAGGAACTGTGTATGGGAACTGCTGAGTCATGGCCTGAACCACTGATTGACCACCTGGAGGAAAGACCCAGTCAGCCCTAGGAGCACAGGTGAAGGCAATTCAGCCAGGCTCCACCCCTCTTAGGCCTCATTTAAGGGCTGACTGCCCCCGAGGAGGGATCTCTTCCTGGAGACCCCTCCTTGGTGAGAGCCTTTCCCTGCGAGCCCAAAATTTTCTGATCCAGGTGAGTGCTGTATTTTCCTTCCACCTTTTTGTAATGCTATTTCCATCGCGTTAGTCCTTTGATTGCTACGCTATCGTGTTAGTTCTTCTGATCGCTACATTTGGTGAGCCAGGCAGACCATAATATTGAAATGGCTTTCCTTTTGAATGTCTTTAAGTGGGTCAAGGGGGAGAACATCATCCCTCTAGATAAAACCTTGCCAGGGCACATCCCAGGATTTCTGGGTTCACCCTTTTATGAACTGGCAGCCATAATTGGAAACTGGAGTCCCTTACAGGATAGTGGAAATTTTTCCCAATCACCATTTGGCATAGTGAAATATTTTTATGGATTAGATAAAAATATCCTGATTACAAAGGAACGCTGACTGGCTGCATCCACTGTGGCATGGCCCCTATTAATGGCTCTAAATTGTGCAGAACTTTCAAATAATACTTTAGAAAATAAGAACCAGCTACTGCGTGATCGCATTGAGAAACTCGAGCAAGAGCTTGGCCTATTGACAGGGAAAAAATCAAGTCTAACTTTTCCCTTAAAGAAAATATGGAATATTGCATTGGAAAATACTCAGGGCCCTGAACCAGTAGACCTGGGTAATCCAACAGGGAAAATCTCTAGATCGGATCTCGAAACCCCACTTGAGGTGGATCCCTTCGAGATCCGACCTGTAGTGACGCAAAAACCAAAAAAGATACAGGACAGACCAGCAGGGGTGCCCCCTGCCCAAACCCATCTCCATGTAACAGCTTGCCCCTATACGGCGTCTGAATTGATGGATTTGGTGCAATGATTTCAGCAGAAACCAAGGGAAAGTGTACCAGCTTTTACTCCGATTATGGGACATGGGGGCAGAGAGTGTTGTGGTCAATGGACCAGAGGTTTCCAAGCTCGCATCCATTACCTCGCACCCTGCCCTTAGACAAAGGCTGTATGCCACCGTGCAACATAATGAGGAGAATCATACCTCAATGGATTGGTTGATGGTGGCACGCCGTATCACTTGTCCTAATAAGGCCGATATTCTGGTGCATGCAGGTTTATGGTCCTCCATGGAGGACCTCCAAACGTATATTCATGAGCTAGGAATGAAAGAGGCCTTCGAAAGTCCTGACTTAGTAAAATTCTTGGCTGGAATGAGGACCTAATTTTACAGCAGGCACCCTCCCACAATTACGGCACACTGTTATCTATATTGAACCCCTTGGTGGCCTCAGAGGCCATTGCTCAGCAGGCTGCCCAGTTGGTGGCTGATCTGGGGGAGACGGAGCGCTTAAGAGCAAGGTGTAATATTAGGACAGTGGAAGGGGCTGAGGTATATCCAGTAACTAAAACTGGAAAAGCTGCCCCACAGACACCCTGATCGGGCCCCATACGGGTATCCTGTAAACAGATGTTTAATGACCTCATACGGGCCGGGGTAGCTTTTGCTAAAATCGATCGCCAACCTAATCATGTTTTGCTTCAATTATGGAAACAACTAAGGGACGATCAAAAATTTTAAAGTACCTCCAAAAGAACAGGGGTACGAATAATTGAACAAATACCAGAAAATACTTGGAACTTAGAGGACTTTATAGTCCCTAATAAAAGGAAAAAGCCGCCCCAGGAGACTCAGGCTACGATGCCCGAGCCACCTGAGGAAAAAGACTTGGTTCTCGCCCAATTCATGGCTTGATAGGGGATATTAGTCCCCATGTAACTAGGGCCTCCAGATGGGACCGGAGGCCCTATGTTGAGCTGACCATTTTTTTGGTCCTGAAAGAACATACAAAGGGTTATGGCATTGGTTGACAGGGGCGCGGAAACGTCAATTATTTATGGGGATCTGACTAAGTTTAATGGGAATAGAGCGATGATTGGTGGCTTCGGGGCACAGACCATTCCAGTTACCCAGACGTGGTTGAAACTGGGGGCTGGGCGTCTCCCACCCTGGGAGTATAAGGGGTCTATTGCCCCAGTCCCAGAGTACATCTTGGGCATAGACATTTTATGGGGTCTGGCTCTCCAGACAACTGTTGGAGAGTTCAGACTCCGACAGAGGTGTATTAGTATCCGGGTGGTGCAGGCGATATTGAGAAGCCATGCGAAGCATGAGCCTATTTGCTTGCCGGAACCGTGCCGGATCACTAATGTGCAGCAGTATAGACTCCCGGGGGGGCAAGATGAAATCAAGGACTGTGCAGGAATTAGAAAAAGCTGGGATCATAAGACCTGCACATAGCCTGTATAATTCCCCCATATGGCCAGTGCGGAAGTCAGATGGCACATGGAGAATGACGGTAGACTACAGAGAATTAAATAAGGTCACGCCACCTGTTCACGCAGCCGTACCCAATATTGCTTTCCTAATGGACACATTGAGTAGGGAAATAAAAACCTACCATTGTGTCCTAGACTTGGCAAATGCATTCTTCAGTATTCCAGTTGCTGAAGAATCACAAGACCAGTTCGCATTTACATGGGGAGGCAGGCAGTGGACCTTTCAGGTCCTGCCACAGGGGTACGTGCATTCACCAACATACTGCCATAACCTAGTGGCTTGTGACCTGGCAAATTGGGAAAAACCTAACCCTGTTAGCTTGTATCATTATATTGATGATCTCATGTTGACATCTGACTCACTGGAGGCAGTAGGGCAGGCAGCAGATTCATTAACTACCTATCTGCAGGAAAAAGGATGGGCTATAAACCCCCAGAAGGTGCAGGGTCCAGGCCTATCTGCGAAATTCCTGGGGGTAGTTTGGTCAGGCAAGACCAAAGTACTACCCAGTGCTGTCATAGATAAGGTTCAGGCATTCCCAGTCCCTACAACACCAAAGCAGCTGCAGGAGTTCTTGGGTATATTGGGATATTGGCGTTCCTTTATACCTCATTTAGCGCAGCTGCTGAGGCCGTTATATAGACTCACAAAGAAGGGGCAACTATGGGACTGGGGGAGAACAGAACACGAGGCTTTCCAACAGGCAAAACTGGCTGTTAAACAAGCCCAGGCCCTGGGTATATTTGATCCTGCCCTCCCAGCTGAATTGAACGTTCATGTCACTCAGGACGGCTTTGGCTGGGGCCTGTGGCAACACCAGAGTTCTGTTTGGACCCCGATTGGGTTCTGGTCTCAGGTCTGGCACGGAGCGGAGGAAAGATACAGCATGATCGAGAAACAGTTATTGGCTGCCTACTCTGCATTACAGGCGGTAGAGCCAATAACCCAAACATCTGAGGTCACAGTTAAGACCACCTTGCCGATTCAGGGGTGGGTGAAAGATCTGACCCACCTTCCTAAGACAGGGGTGGCCCAAGCACAGACAGTGGCACGATGGGTTGCCTATCTCAGCCAGAGGAGTAGTTTGTCTTCATCACTGTTGAAAGAACTTCAAAAGATCTTAGGCCCAGTGACATATCACTGCGATGCACCGAAAGAAACAATGGTCACTCCACCAGAGAAGAGTCCTGTTCAGGAGGGGAAATATCCCATTCTTGAAGACACCTGGTATACGGATGGGTCCAGCAAAGGCAACCCGAGCAAGTGGAGAGCAGTGGCATACCATCCCTCCACTGACACAATCTGGTTTGAAGAGGGGGATGGTCAAAGTAGCCAGTGGGCAGAGCTGCGAGCCATGTGGATGGTTATCACCAAGGAACCTGGTGACAGTGCACTGAACATCTGCACAGATAGTTGGGCTGTGTATTGTGGGCTCACTCTTTGGATCGCACAGTGGGCCACCCAAGACTGGACCATCCACGCCCGACCGATCTGGGGCAAGGAGATGTGGTTAGACATATGGACTGTGGTTAAACATAGAACCGTACAGGTCTACCATGTTTCTGGACATCACCCCCTGCAGTCACCAGGAAATGATGAGGCCGACACACTGGCTCAAGTATGTTGGATTGAGAACTCTCCTTCTGAGAACATCGCCCACTGGCTACACCAGAAGTTGCGACATGCTGGACAGAAGACAATGTGGGCAGCTGCAAAGGCATGGGGGGGCTACCCATAACTATGTCAGATATCATCCAGGCATGTCATAATTGCAAAGCTTGCTCGAGAATGAGACCAAAAGCCTTGCCAGAGATGACTGCCCACCTTGCCAGAGGACATAACCCTCTCCAGCAGTGGCAAGTTGATTATATAGGCCCTCTCCCATGATCTGAGGGGGCCAGGTATGCTTTAACTTGTGTCGACATGGCAAGTGGACTGATGCAGGCCTATCCAGTACCAAAAGCAAACCAGGCCTACACCATCAAGGCTTTAACCAAATTAATGGCGGTATATGGGACTCCACAGGTCATCGAGAGTGACCAGGGTACACACTTGACAGGCGCGATGATACAGCACTGGGCAGAGGAGAACAACATTGAATGGCGATTTCATCTGCCCTATAATCCAACGGGAGCGGGCCTCATTGAATGTTATAATGGCATCCTGAAGGCTGCTTTGAAGACAGTCTCTCAGTCCCTGCAGGGGTGGACAAAGAGACTATGAAACCTGTGGGACCTGAATGAAAGGCCTAGAGATGGCAGACCCAGTGCCCTGAAGATGCTACAGACAACATGGGCCTCCCCTCTTAGGATCCAAATTACGGGCACCGACAATTGGGTAAGACCCCAAATTGGCAATGAAAATAACCTTCTGCTCCCTGCCCCTGAGAATCTAGAGCCTGGTACCCATAGAATAGAATGGCTTTGGAAGGTGCAAGTAGGACCAGGGTGGTGTGGCCTACTTGCGCCTTGGGAGAGATTATTGGAGGTGGGAGGTTCAGTAGTCCTCCCGGTGATTGGAACATGGCCTACTGACATCGTGGTCAACACTCCGGTCTTCACTGCTAAAGGGACCCTCATCATGTCCCTGTGGAAGATCAGGACCCCCCCCTTTGGTACCTGATATAGTTATGCAGCCACAGATATCTGGCCAAAGAGTGTGGTACAGACGGTCGGGACGTGCCCCAGTGCAAGCTGAAGTGTTGACCCAGGACAGGAATACAGCTTGTATCTTGCCATGGAAGGCAGACCTCCCCTTCTTGGTACCATTGAAACACGTGTATTACTCCCCGTGAGTCTTCTGAGTCTCTAGGATCACCGGAAGGAGCAAACTGTCATTGGAGCGTTCCAGTATCGCTGTGAGATCAAGCACGACAGCCAGTGATGGCCTATGTGGGACTGGTGGAGCATGAGACGGACCTGCACCAAACAACTGCATGCCTCCAGTAATGTCATCGAGCACTGGCCCATGAGACAACATGAACCTCAACCACGAACCGATCATCAGTCGTCTCACATTGTGTCAACTTGCATCGCAATGGGCAATTGTATAATCGTCGCGGTGTGTCGGATCCCTGTGTCAGGGAAGGCTCACCCTCCAGCTGACTCCTTCACTGGTTCATGCCATGAAGGGGTGGAGTGTATGGGAACTGCTGAGTCATGGCCTGAACCACTGATTGAGCACCTGGAGAAAAGACCCAGTCAGCCCTGGGAGCACAGCACAGGTGAAGGCAATTCACCTGTGCAACCAGAAGGGGTGGAGCCTGGCTCCACCCCTCTTAGGCCTCATTTAAAGGCTGACTGCCCCTAAGGAAGGATCTCTTCCTGGAGATCCCTCCTTGGTGGGAGCCTTTCCCTGCAAGCCCAAAATCTTCCCATCTGGGTGAGCGCTGTATTTTCCTTCCACCTTTTTGTAACGCTATTTCCATCGCGTTAGTTCTTCTGATCGCTACAAACTGGAAAACCAAAAATAAAAAATAGAAATTTTAGGATAGATTTGAATCTAAAAATTTAGAAATATCTCAGTCTCACAAGAAAAGTAGAAAATAATAAGTAACATGTGAAGTGAAATAATTCAGTGCAGTGTCAAAAATATAAGTACAATGGTTGTTTTTTAAAATTAATTAGTAATTTACTGTTTTAGACAGTTTACATTTTGGACATGTTCAAGAATGCATCTCTTCTCTAAGTTGTTATCACATAAAATAGCACAGCCCTGATGAAAAAGACTTCAGGGGTACTGGTGGAGAGTAAGATGAGCATGAGCCAGCAACATGCCCTTGCAGCCCAGAAAGCTAGTTGTATCCTGGGCAGCATCAAAAGAAGTGTGACCAGCAGGTTCAGAGAGGTTATCCTGCCAGTCTATTCTGCACTGGTGAGGCCGCACCTGGGTACTGTGTCCAGATGTAGAGTCTTCAGCACAGCAGAGACGTGGACCTGTTATAGTATGTCCAGAGGAGAGCCACAGAAATGATCCAAGAGATGGAACACCTCTCCTAGGAGGACAGGCTGAGAGACCTAGGACTGCTCACAGCCTGGAGAAGAGAAGGCTCAGGAGGGGGGGGGACCTGAGAGCAGTCTTTCTGCGAGCAGGGTTATAAGAAATAAGGGGACGGTCTTCAGCAGGGTGTACTGTGATAGGACAAGGGGAAATGGTTTCAAACTGAAAAAAAAGATTTAGACTGGAAATAAGGAGAAAATTTTTTACAATAAGGGTGGTGAGGCACTGGAACACGTTGCCCAGATTGTTAGTGGATGTCACAGACATTCCAAGTCATTCTGGACAGGACACTAAGTAACTTGATCTAGCTGTGGATGTCCCTGTTCATTGCCACGAAGTTGGACTAGATGACCTTTAAAAGGCCCTTCCAACTGAAATATTCTATGATTCAATAGGTACTTCTGGAAATGCTTAACATAATTCTTATGGAGATGTGTAACAAAAGGATAATTTCAACCGACCATTTCTACTTTGCTTACCTCCATGTGTTCCTGTTTAAAAAATAGACTTTTTTCCATTGGTTTACTCTTGTTCATAAGCAAAGGGAATTTCAAGAAGCATACAGAAGAAGTTACATTATCAGAATTTAGAAGACTGACAACTTTTTCTTTCCATTTTTCCACATTTTTAAATTTGCTTCTCTGTAGATCTAGAAAAAAGTCAAAGGTTCAGGTAATACATTAAATTTTTTCCATATGCTTCTACATATATCATTGCCATTTCTTCCTCCTTGTTTACCACTGATGATCCATCAAGTGTCTCTCAATGTTTGTACCACATTTATACCTATTCAGATGTTACAATTCATTTTCTTCCAGAGTTATTCCAGATAATCTGCATATAAACAGTATATTTTTCATTTCTAAAATGATTTTTTTTTTGCATTTCCTGTGCAGACATACCTCATTATGTGAGATGTATAAGATACAGGCTTTTAGTCTTTACTGATGTTTCACAACAAGCATAATGTTGGGCTACATATTTTCGGTAATTGTAAATTGGTTCTGTGTATATTAATCAGTATTGTGTCTTGGGTGCAAACTTTATAAAGTAAATATATATATGAAGAAAATACAAGAATGCAGCATGTTGGATCCAGGAATATAGGCAAATAAGAAACTGATAACTGTTATTATCAGGTGATCTATTAGCTTCTAAAGAGTTATTCTCAATACATTCCCCCCCAAAAGACAGCTATACAGAGACAACAAAGAACAAATAAAATCTGAACACAAATTAGTGGAAAATAAAGGTAGCAGAAGAAAGAAAGTGTCATGTTGATTTGTAAAGCTGCATAACTAAAAGTCTTTAAATAGCAGAAAGAGTCCATAATCTCAAAGAAAGTTTCTGTATAAGCATTTTTGAGTTTGTCAAATATAATGATCAGGTTAGGACCTTTCAAGGGAATTTTCATCTTTCACTCTTTTTAAGAGGTTATATAAGACTGGCTAAACAGGAAAACTACTGAAAGCATCAAGAGCCAAGTCTGAAGAAAGTGATTCCTCTGACTCTTCTCCCTCACTTTCCAGTTGCCCTGGGTTCAGATGAGACAGTATTAATAGCACCATAAAGTTTTGGTTGCTGCTGAGTGATGGGTGTGCACCTCTTATGGCATAATGCTAGGGGGCAGAGCAGAGCCAGGACAGATGGCCTGAACTGGGCAAGGGATTATTCCATACCATGTGACATCATGTGGAAGGCTATAAAGCTGAGAGCAGTTGACAGGAGATCACTCTTGTGAGAGAACTGGCTGGGTATTAGTTGGTTAGTAGTGAATAATCACTTTGCAGTTAATATATTGTTATTGTTACATTTTCAATTCCATTTTTCTCATCTGTCTTAGTAAATGTTTTTTGTCTCAGCCCATGAGTTCAATTTTGTTTCTAATTCTCTCCTTCATCCTACTTTTGGTGGGAGTTGAGAGGAGTACACAAATAGCTGTGTGATGTTTAGCTGAATTCCAGGTTAAATCACCACAATGGATTGATGGTAAATGTGCACAGAAATAAGCGCAGTAACGGTGCTTATTAACTGAAAGTTTCTTTATCTATGCACACCTTCCCAAGGCCTGTACAGAGAACTCAGTTTATCATCCTAGGTATTTGATGGCATTACTCTCAGTAGTAGAGAGACAAAGTTTCTGCTCTCTCTCCTTTAAAAAATTGTTCATATCTATATTTACATAGCTGTCAATGGTTTACAGGCAGGTTCAGCCCAGTTTCGTGACGAATGGGGTGAGGGACCCAAGGACCCATGCCCCGAGAAAGGGAAAAAGGGTAGGGAGATGGGCCTAAAAACAAAACAGCGGCAATGATCTGAGGAGAAACAAACTAATTTACTATATATTGGAATGCAAAATAACACAATATGATACAATATTATTACAGTTTAAACTAATAAATCCAATAAAATGAGAGAGAGTGTCCAAAATTGAAGTAGGCCTTACTCTAGTGCCAATGGTGAGACGGCTGGGGAGCAAGATGCTGCCGGGATGAGAGACGGGAAGAGAAGAGAGAGCATCTCATATTCTGCAAACATTTTTATCTTTCCCTCTGAACAGAAATAGTAACAGAGCAGCAAAGTCCTCTGGGAAATGTAGTTCTTCTGAGGACCAGGTACCCGGAACTATCCACAATCCATGGAGCTGGAGCATTAACTCTTTAACCCCCAATACACTACATGATGTTATGATGCGGAATACCAATAACGAAAAATCATAAAACCATGACAATAGCAAATAGTCATGGGTCACCTATGTATTCCTTATTTTATGGGACTCTAAAGTTCTGATTTTATTTCATGATTTGTTAATTTCATAAAGAAATAATTTTATTTACTGTTATTTTTATGTTCCATTCTCTTCTAATAGAATAAACTGCATAATACTAAATTCCTTGGAATGATAAACAGTGAGTTTTGATGGAAAACACACTTTGTACAAGGGCTAATCCTAAAGTAATGCTTCCTATTTGTGTTGGCTGGACTGCCCCACCACACCTATGTTATGATCTGGATCATACTTCTGATTCATTTGCCAAGGATTTGGTGATATTTTTCCTTGCCTATTTTATCCTCAGACTATTACATATTGCAGGGAAAACTACCTATTTTCAATTACTTAACTGTGTTTGTAGCTACTATGTAGCTGAAATTATTTGATTTTAGGCATGTCTTTTCCAACCTTAATGATTCTATAATTTTATATATGGCAACAAGGAATTTTTTGATAGAACATCTCAGTTTTCTGTTTCTTCCTTTTGGTATAAGAATGAAAGTTTGTCTTTCTGCATCTGTTACCGAACTCCGGCAACCCCGCTCGTATTACCCTTGCACGCTGAGAGCCAAAACCCGGTCCCGGCCAGTCACTGCACGTAAGCACCAATATGATGAGCAGCAAAATGGCGTTTATTGTTAAAAGTTACAGAACTATATAGTATTTCTTATCTTTTACTAGGCTGTTCCAGAAGCTCACGCGAGCTACTGGCCAATCATGCTGCATATCACGCTCTGTCCACTCGCTTCCGAAAACCCATATACGGAGTGGTCATGCACTTTGTTATCAAGGCAAAGAATACCGCCTCTTCTTCTTACGACACAAGTTCATCTAAGTAGGTCAGCCAATAGTCACGCACCATGGGGAAGGGCCTTCCGTGTTACATCCCGAGCGCTCCACTTTTCGCCTCTGACAACATGCATCATAGGGATATGTTTGTCTTCAGTCCTGATGTCCACAATTACATTCCATCTTCAAATTATTTAATGAAAAATTACACAACTCTGCAAGTGCTTTAATGAAAATGTAAGCTATATTACAAATAGATCTTTGAATGACTCAAGAAAACAATTTAAGTCTGGGTGTCTGATATCTAGACGGGAGTTCTAATTGTAGATCTTCAGGCAGCCGTTGTTATGGTTTAAGCTGGTGTGCTAATCCCATTATGATATAGCTTTTGTTTTTATCAGGAAATGTTCTCAAAGAAAGAATCAATTTGAGATTCACTTAACCATTTAAATGAGCCCAGTCTTAACACTTTCTTTTTTCTTTTTTTAATTTAGAGGTCTATTCTCAATCTTTTCCTACAGTCTTTCCTATGAATGTACTTTCAGCAACTATCTGAGAGAGAAGCTGCAAAGCTTTATGTATGAACGGACCTTAACTCTGACTGTATCTGGATATTTGTTTTCATTCATGGTTCCCCACAAAATAACAAAGATAAGAAAGCTAGTACACTTCTCATTTTACTACATGGTCATTTTCTTATGGTGTATATGATACCATTTAGATATTATCAAAGCATAAGAAATTTTTTTAAAAAATACTGCTTTAGAGTAGCTGTCCCTATCCACACTGTATCTGTTGTATCTCACTTTCTACACTCTAACATGTTATAAGCTCAGTTGCACAAACTGAGCATGAATTTGTGCAGGTGGAGATGTTTTGGTACATGCTTACCTAACCCAAGCTTCCTATGCCCCTTTGAAAGTAACACCTACTATTTATTTCTGTGGAAACTACAATAAATACAAAGAGCACAATTACACTATTTGACAAAGCAAATTCTCAAGTACGAAGCACTATTTTTCAATATAGTCACCACCATTAGCTGACATGTGTGGACGAGCTGACTCAGATGCTCTTCATTCTGTGATGTGTCAGTTGTGCATGGGTGCCTGCAATGTAGCATGTCTTTCACATCACATAATATTGGCACAAAGTTTCAACCTCTCTTGCCATGTTACCAGCAGCCACCTCTGCTGTTGTGGGCTAAAAGAATAAAATAGGAGGTATTACTTTTGGAGTAGCCTTCATATACGGAAGTGCTTGGTGCACATCACTTTGATAAACATGGATAGCCTTCTCTGCTATGAAATAGTTTCACCATTTTCCTATTTTGCCCACATGGAGTTGAAAAGGTTTAAATCTTACAGAGTGAAGTGTGGTTTGTGGCTTCAGCCATCTTTGAGCTAGCCATCCAATAAAACAGAATCCTCCTACATTATTCTTCATCTGTTTTGCAAGCTTGTACAATTGGCAGCTCTTGAATTGCCTGTACAAGAAAGGGCCAATATTCTATAAAATGTTATATAATCCTGCATAACTTATAGTGCAAACTAAGAGAACACTGATTTGTGTTCACATTAGCAAATGAAGCATTTCAACAAGAGCAGATCAATTAAGAAAACCAGGTGGTGTGAGGGATCTGAGAGTCACAGCACATTTCAGTGTTGTTTGTTTTAGTGTTTGATTATTATTCCTTATGGTCTGAAAGCCTGTTTACGGCTGGACTGCATTAGATGTGCTCTGGGAGTAAATTTTCTAGTTTCATTCAGAAGGAAGCTAGTTCATGCAGTTTGGTTCTCATCACAGAAGCACTGTGAGACAATTAGAGACTTTTTGGAAAACACATTTCTGATTGACTCAACACACTAATATAGAAAAACTCTGAATTATTTCACTCTCTCTATAAATTGAGATTTTAAAATGCTCTTTAGAAGTGGTAGCAAAAATCTGGATTCTGCTTCAAGGGAGTGCATACTTTGAGTATGATCCCAACTCTTTAAATGTAGGAAATTACAAGGTTCTACATGCTCATCTTATTAGGCAGCTTAAACAAGCCAAAATAAGAAACCTTAATCTAGACAGTGGATGATGTGGAAGAAAACGCTATTGTCCATGACAAGCACTACAGTACACAAGACATAAGGTCTAACAGACCTTAATCTTGTAGGAGTGAATTTTGAATGACTGCATTCTACAGCTACGGGGATGCTATGAAATAGACTTAAAATAACATAAGGAAGACTTCTGAAAAATATTTAACTGGGTAAAATAATAAACAGCTTTAATATCCACAGCTCTCAATTTCAAATCTCACTTTTAAATCATGAACAGCTGTATTGTGTTTTAAATCTTGTACCAATACAGATTTTATCTACTGCCTTTTTTCCTTCAAACTGACAGCACTCCATAAGCATTTTCCTCCATTTGTCCAATACTCCATCACTTTAGACTGGATGTAATTTATTTATAAAACTAGAAAATCATATCCTAAAGCGATGCACTGCAGGAACCTTTCATGTTTAAATGACAGCTATTGAAGGAACAAGACATGCTACAAAATAATGCTAGTGAATAAGAGCTTCCATTATAAGAATACATTAAACAGATGCATTAGCAAATCTCTTTGATGCTCTGCATCATTTATCAACATTAAGAATGCGCAAGTTCTATTCATAATGACCGTTTTATTAAAACTATTTCTTAACATCAATTTCACATAAAATGTGAAAGGTAAAGATAATTGCACTCCTAAAAAGTTGGTGAACTTTCTATTTCAGAGTATATATGTTTATTCTACATTGTTGTTTATTTTTTTTGCATATGAGGGGAAAAAAAATACACAGACTGTTAGCTAATATTAGTCAAAGTTAAAAAAAGGCCAACTTCCTAACACAAGAAGGAATGTATTTTTCCACTCCAGAGTTCTTAAAAATTAAATGTATTTCAGGTAGATGAAAAAGAAAATGATATAGCAGAGAAGTATGAAATAATATATCAAAGGGATGAAGTATTTCAAGATGACAAGGAGGCTACAACTGTTTTAAAGAATCAATGATCTCATTTAAGTGTTAGAGGCCTCTTGGTCACAGTCCTCATATTAGTTAATGTTCCCAACATTTTGAATCCCTTCTTCACATTCCTATAGTAGTATTATAATTCACGTCATCACAACAGCTGATTTTGTTAGATAAATTAATATAGTTATTTCAAGGAAAGTTTTTCCATAACTTAGACATTAAGTATATGCATAACAGGCATTATGTTAGCTTTATATTACATTTTAATGCAGTTCGAAGGCAAAATAGTACTGTTTTTCTGGACCAGAAATCTTAAAAGATGAATTCAAAGATGACTGTGGAACACAAGATAGTATTGTCAGAGATATATAGTGACAGAGAAAGGCAAGTTGTCAGCTCCATCTTCCTAAAACAACAAGGAGATGCTCTGTTGGAGTCAATAATAAACCGCATCTTCTGGGACCTTTTCCCTCACAGACAGAGGAGCATCTCTAGGACACTGAATGAGACTCACAAATGTAAAACATTTATGACCAGTGCTGAGGAGCCTGGAGGGCAATCTAACATAATAGAACTGGTACCATGAATTGTCCAAAAATCTTAAAGATTTTAAACTTGTGTAAACCGTTTTGGAAAACATTTTCTCATTTCAAAGAAATTTTAACTATACTGAAGTAAAAAGAAATTTACCACATTAAAACTGTCTTCTATTTTTGGATATTATGCTTTTGTCTGATAAAGATACATCAACAGCAGTATTTTGTAAACTACAGTCTCATGAAAGAATGAATAAGGTTGGTAGCTTTAGAAATACTAAAATGACTGAATTATATGAGAGAGGCTCTGTGTGTGCAAAAGAGGCTCATAACTGAGTAGCTGGAGATACTGAGATGGCAGCTGGCTTTTTTTGCTGCTAATTTTATTAGAGAGATTGAAATGGATGTGCACAAAACTTGCTAGAATATGATATTTCTAAATTAGTGATAGAAAAAGAATACTTTTTAAGTGCTTAAGTTCCAATGCTATCCATAAGGAATTTATTAAACAACAGAATCCCTCCAGGAGTAATACACACTGAATTTATACGCAGTGCAAACAACAGGGTTCTCCCTGGTATATCAAGCACAAATGGGATAGGGTGAAGATAAAGGAATATTGAAATAGTAAACCTTGGTAGGTAGTAAGAAAATACCCACAGGTATGATATCCTTACAGTCACCTGTCAAAATATCATGATATTTGAAACTAAAACATAAGTGTCCTTTGTTATGACGCTATATGGGAAAGAATCCCAGAGATTTTCAGCAACTTCATGAAATGACCAAACTAAAACCAGGCTGTAAAACCACAAATAAAATTGTACATGTTGCCAATTTAATGTGAAGTAATCAATATGGATACTGAGTTGTCAAAAGATGGGGAGCTAATTGATCTCTTAAATTGAAATCATCACACTGGAACTGGATATGGCAACACTCCAGAACTGGTACCAGTTTCTTCTTGTTTTCTGAAGAAACTGATTTTTCCTCACTCTGCATCTTGCACTTCAGACTGATACAGTTCTAATATTTTGCCTTGCAATATATACTGGACTTGTAACAGAAATAACACCATATTTAAAGTTTTAAACATAGTCTAAAAATGCACAGCTTACAAAGATTAGATATACATGAAAGCACCTGGGGAAAACTATCACATTATCCTTGAAGAACTCCTCAGGAAAAGCCCTTCTGAAGTGTTTGTCTAAATATAAGAATCTAAAGAAAAACAAATGAAGAAGCTTTTCCCTGATTTTCTCTCTTCTTTCCAGATTAACACAGTTCAGTGTATGCATGCATGGGAAATAATTTTTAAAAGTGTACATTTACTGAAAGTATGGTGGTATTGCATAGTTTACCCCTGGAGGTACCTTGAGCTGGTCACAGAATCTGTCAGCTTGAGATAACCAAACTTTCAAGTACTGCTGAAATTTGTTTTCAACTCAATTAGGAATTTGAGATTTTTACTATCCTTTGTAAGATGCTCAGATAGGATATGATATTTTAGACAGAAGGGACCTACAAAGATCATTAAGTCCAACCTCTTGAACCCTTGAGTGCTAACTAAAAGTTTAAGCATATTATTGAGGTTGTTATCCAAAAGCCTCGAACACTGATGGGCATGAAGCATCAACTGCCTCTCTAGGAAGCCTGTTCTGGTGTTTGATCACCATCATGGTAAAGAAATTTTTCTAATACATAGTCTGAAATCATTAAGTGTTTAACAAAAACCATCATTCAAAAGCCAGTTAGCAAAGACAAAATTAACTAATACTCACACTCCTATATTTCTCCTTGGAATGCTTGATTTAAAACATAGCACCTTTAATTAAATTAAAATATCTTGGTGAGATTAAAATTTTTTGATAGACAATGAAACAGATTTGTTTTACATATTTTGCCCCCCCACCATACAGGGGGAGTAATTCCCATTACTACACTTTCATTAAAAATGTGCAAAGAAAAATACAGCTCTTAAATCATTAAAATTGTTCCAGCAGTGACAAGTAATTGAGAGCCTACCTTAGCTAACTCATGGGGCTCTCTTACTAATCTGAAGTGCATGTTTTCTTGAGAAAAGAGACACTGCAACTGATTTCAATCTTTCCTAATAAAAACCCATCTTTATGGGCTCTAAATCTGGGAATTTGCTATTACAATCTGGTATTAAGTACATATTGTACTAACGTAAAACGTGTGAAGCAGTGGATAATCAATCTCAGGTGGCCTGAGTTGAAGGAACTTGAGCCATCCAGTGTGTGCCAGCTCTTTCCTACTGTGAGATATCTGTCTATTCATGAAACTGAATGGATGCTGTATATCCTTTATTTTCTACCTGATTTGTAGAGGCAATCATGTAATTATGTGCATGTTTAGGTATCTAAACTGACACAACTGTACATGCAAATTGTAGTGAAGACCACCACATATGATATTCCATTCAGAACTTGTCACCCTGCCCGCAAGGACTACTTTCTGTCCCCGGTCACCTCGTCGCATTTACACATCAGTATGATGAGCGGCAAAATGGCGTTTATTGTTAAAAGCTACAAAACTATATAGTATTTCTTATCTTTTACTAGACTGTTCCAGAAGCTCACGCAGGCCCCTGGCCAATCATATTGAATATCCCGCTCTGGCCACTCTCTTCCGAAAGGCCATACACGGAGTTGTTGTACACCTTGTTATGAAAACAAAGAAGGACAGCCTCTCCTTCTTACGACACGGGTTCAAGTAAAGTAGGTGAACCAATAGCAAGCATATAAGGAAGGACCTTCAGCATTACAGCCCGAGTACTCAGTAACATGCCTACTACAGCAAATACTTGTAAATTATTGAAAAACATGCACATAAAAATTTAAAGATCGTGTAGTTATGTTACATAGGTTATAAAGAGTATTTATTTTTTTCTAAAAATGAATCATGTTCTTTGTACAATAAAAAGAACGAAAGAACATAGATCTCTACAAAGTCCACAGGCATGGGGCAGGAAAATTCATCATATAAGGTGTCTGAAAATATCCAGAGGGAATTAATGATCTGCTCGATTCAAGAGCATCTAAAAAACAATGCCATCTGGTGTTAAGCAGAATTCTAGCCAAGAGCTGGCAGCAAAATAGGTTTGACAACCTTAACATAAGAACTACTTATTCTCAGTGCCACTTATTCTCTCCCTGCCAGTTCAAAAGCATATCTTTCCAAGAATGGCATTTATCCCGTACTGGCATCTGAAACAAACCATGATCTTCACAGAGGATTAAATAAAAATATTTAGGCCCAGCACCGAACAGAAATAAGAGAATAGTCTGGATTAACAAGTTAAATATGAATTTGCAGTTCATTGTTTTTAGAACTAGTAAGAGATAACATCAAACAGGAAAAAAAAAAAGAAACAATGATCACTGTTAGAGCTGGAGAGTCTGAAATATAGTTAGTTCCACTGATTCTGATAATTTTTTAAGTCCAAAACCCATCTTCTCCTTTCTTTTGAAAGGAGCATAGTGAATCCTTGTTTTTCCTACAGAAGCAGATTTTTGGCCTATTTATGCCTTCCCAAATTTTCTTAGGTTAGTAACATAGGAACAGATAAAACCTAGACCAGCTTCTTTCACAGTGCTAACTCTTTACATGATTAAAAGCCCGAAGTGCACCTTGTTCAGTTTTCAGGTATGATTTAACCCATTTCAGACAAGTATAAACACCTGAATGAATTTCCTTTTGTTTTTGCTTCCTAGGAAAAGCTAAGGACAAAAATACGACCTTAATTTAGTTGCTTTCAAGTGTTACAATTTCTGTGGATAGCCAAAACGAATAGATGTATCTTCTCTTCCTGAAAGTACAAGAATTCTATTTTATCATGTGGCACTAAAGAACAGCCATGGTATCTATACTCAAAGTGAACTTAAAAAAAAAAAAAAAAAAAAAAAAA
>NC_034412.1:78536184-78672510 GCF_002078875.1 Numida meleagris | reverse complement strand
AAAAAAAAAAAAAAAACTGCTTACATTCAGAAAACCTCAGGTTGGTAGGGAACTCCAGCAGGAAATCCCAGCTGCCATTGCCAACCCTTAAATGACATCTGGGAAGGGGTGGATCCTGGCTCCACCCCTTCTGGTCACTCAGTTGCCCTGCATGCACCTGAGCTCCCCTGGGTTGGCCCTGCCTTCCCACCAGGTGTTCAATCACTGGTTCAGGCCATGACTTAGCATTTCCGCTACAAGGGGAAATAACAGTGATCACCTTACAATTTAATAAACCTCTACATTGATCTAAAAAGAAGTTACTTTTAGTTCTTAACATTCTCAGATATAAAAACTTAAAGGCTTAAAACTTGTTAGAACTAACACATGACAATTTTAAAGCAATGGCTGTCCATCTCTGAAAGATTAAAACAATTGTATAGGACTAACTTTGCCAATCAATTTAAAACTGCACAGTGTGTTATTGAAGGTGTTATGATATAAAATGCACAACAGTGGATGCAAAATTTTATCCTGTAACTTGCAGTAGCTACAGGAAATGCCAGATGAATTATTGAAGTTCAGGTATTTTTCTTCCATTGTTACTAAAAATTCACACAATTTCCTAGTGATAAATCTAAGAAAATGTTGTATATTCAGTGGAAGAAGTTTGGCATTTAACTTTTGACTTGTATAGAATATATATATCCTATGAAAATGTACTTGCATTAAATGGATGCAGATAGTACAAAGTAGTCACCTGTTGTCAATAAAAGTTAAAAAAATGATTCATCTTTTAAATTTTTGGTATAAAAACATTTCAATGGTATCTGCATTATTTTCTATTCACAGAATCATAGGGGTAGGAAGAGACCCCTAGATATTACCCAGTCCAACCGTTCTGCTAAAGAAGGTTCTCTGCAGTAGTTTACAGAGGAAAACATAAAGCTGGGTTTTGAATATATTCAGGTAAGAAGACTCCACAACCTCTCTGAGCAGCCTGTTCCAGTGCTCTGTCACCCTCACAATAAAGAAGTTCCTCCTTGTATCTGTATAGAACTTCCTGTGTTACTGATTGTGCCAGTTGCCCCTCATCCTGTTGCTGGGCACCAGTGACAAAAAGAAAAAAGAAGAGCCTGAAAAGAATTTCTTTGAAAAGAGCCTGTCCCTATCCATTTGACTCCTGCACTTTGTATATTTATAAACACTGATAAGATTTCCTCTTAGTCTTCTATTCTCCAGGCTAAACAGTCCCAGGTTGTTCCTTTCCTCATAAGAGAGATGCTCCAGGCTCCACTGGCCTCTCTCCAGCTGTTCCTTGTCTTTCTTCAACTGAGGAGCCCTGAACTGGAAACAGTGTTCAAGATGTGGCCTCACCAGGGCAGAGTAGATGATGAGTATCACCTCCCTCAACCTGTCAGCCACTCTTTTTTTAACACAACCCAGGATAACCTTGGCCTTCTTGGCCACAAGGGCACATGTGAATCATGGCCAATAACACTGTTACTTGTTTCCTTGCTGTTTCACATTCTCCAGTTCTAGACCACTTTTAGAAGAACATTACCATTTGCTCCTTCAGGAGGGTATTAGGAAAGATTAGCTACAGTATAAGAGAGTAGAAATAAACATCTCTGTCATCTACTTCTGTTTATATGCATTTGATAACTCATAAGACTGCAAAAAACACATTCACACAAATATATGTAAACCTTTAAAAAGTAGCCAGAAATAAAAAATAAATATAAGCAGAAAGGTAAAATACAAAATTGGAACTGATTTATAATCTTTAATCTGATTTACAGAGCTGAACTAAATTATAGATGTGACTATTGCTTAGTAAAATTGTAGTCTGGATGCTTCAATATGACTGAGTCAGTAAAATGAGAACAATGCTCTTAAAGTGACAAAACTCTATACAAATTCAGAGACTGATGTAATGATATATAATATATAAATTATACATAATATAAACTGGCTTGCTTGAATAATAATTTAGGTTACTGCTTCAGTGATTTTATTTTATGTCACAATTAACAGTGACTTTAAAAACTCATATTCACTTTTATGTCACCCTGATACTACATTAGTTTAGTTAACTTCTAAAAGATTGTTTTATCCCAAACATTATTTTGTGTCTTCTCAGTTTCTACAAGGCCAATAATTGCAAGTCATTTTGCCCTTACTCAGCAAAAAGTTACATGAAGAGATTCTCAAATAAAAAAACACAGATGGAAGTCAGGCTCATGAAAAAAAGACTGTGTCGTGCTGTCCATGAAAAGAACTTAATTCATAAGATCTTGTTTGTAATATACAAAAGATTCATATACTTAGAATATGCTCACTAGTACTCAGTATTGAAATAAAAAATTTGAACTAGAAAAAAAATGTTTAGAACAAAAATGTTTAGAATAACCCCCATATACTGTGGGCTATTAAAGACAATGGTATTTTAGTCAGACTTCTTAAATGCATAGAATTTTTTTCTGAAAGCAATTGGATCATCATACAGCCGTGATTTGTATGATTGAACAATTATGCTGAGATCTGCCTGAATATCTGTCATCAGATAGAGGCTGCATTCTTAAATACAAGCAATTAAAATAACCAAACCTGGAAACTGTTGTAAATATATAAATGTTTGGTTTGGAGAAATGATTGGGGAAATTCACTGACACAGGGAGATGAATATATTTCATTGTTTGAATGTCCAGTACCTCTGAAAGGAAACTGAAGGACAACTTGATCTTCAAATCAAAGTCACTCCTTGGTATCCGAAGAACCAACATCATACTTTCTTTGAGGAAATTTATGAGAAATAATACAAAAACATTTCCTCTCTAATGCTTAGAATAATTTTTAAATTTTCAGTAATAGAAGCATGATAGCACTAAAAAAAATGTATGTGCAAAGAAGCTACAGTCTTCATCAGAATAGAGTTGTTTAAGATACAATTCAAATCTGATCTCCACCTACCCTGTTTTGCAAAGAGCACCAGAAAAAATGCCTCACAGAAGATAACACAAACTGAGTTTCTTGCTCAGAAATGATGTTCACTTCACATATAAACGTCAGAATCACTTGCTTGGATGAGACTGTTCTTCCTAATTAGAACTCCACAGTGTTTATTCTCCAGAGTTCACATTTTCCCCCTTTGTATGGATATAATCCTCAATTGCATTTACTCAAATGAAGATGCACTTTTTCCTGAATTGTTACCGTATTTAGTGACTTTAAAGCTGCAACCCTGTGGCTGAGGACAGTTTACTATGACACTCAGAATAAGGCCAAGTCTGACTGGTTTTGTATTTTCTTCACGGACTCTTTTTTTCTACTAATAACTCATATTAATTTAAAATATCATTGATTTTTCTGGAAATCATGTAATTTATATTTATTTTGGATATCAAATCAAATGTGTACTAAACAGCTGGTAAAACTGATAATTAAAACAGAATATTTTGAGAGATTTTATATATACAGTACTGATTTCTGTACAAGGAAGAGCAAAAATCTATCATTTATTAAATACTGAAGTAAAGGATCAGTAATTATACATATTCTGAACAAAAAATTCAAAGTACAGTGAAGGGGAAAGATGTACAATTTAAATGCCATGCTTGCAAGACATTATTAAGAAAGGGAACAATGACTCACTTCAGTTTATTATATGAAACTGACCTGTAGTTAATTAAATTCAAGGTATTGTAGGTTTATACTTTAAGCATAGACATTCTGAAACACCATATCAATATAATATTTTCAACAAAGATAACTACACGAAGCAGTCTTCCCACTCTCTCCATATGTAGTGCAAAAATAGTGTTTAAAGTCTTTAGAATATGTGCATTTGTGTAAACCTTTTAAATCAGATATTATGTCAGAAAAGATTTCTACTATAGCTGACAAGTTGCTGTTATCTAAAGATGTAGAAAAGAGACACAGATGTGATAGGCTTGTATCCAGATAAAAAATAGTCCAAAGAACTAGCTAGAATATCACTGTACTATCACTGACATCTACCTGGACTTCTGCAAAGCCTTTGACATAGTCCCCCACCACATCCTTATGTCTAAATTGGAGAAATACAGAGTTGAAGGGCAGAATATTTAGTGGATAAAGAGTTGGTGGAATGGTCACAGCCAGGGCATTGTGATCTATAGCACTATGGCCTGGTGGGGCAGGACATGAGTGATGTCCCCCAGCAGTCCTTCTAAGGACAGGTGCTCTTCAACATCTTTATCAATGGCGAAGATAGTGGAATTGCGTATACCCTCAGCATGTTTGGTGATGACACCAAGCTGAGTGGTGCAGTTGAGACAATTAAGGAAGGGATGCCATCCAGAGAGACCTGGACAGGCCTGAAAAGTGGGCCCACAGGAGCCTAATGAGGTTCAACAAGGCCAAGTTTGTCCAAGTTTGCACTTGGTTTGGAGCAATCTCAGATATGTGTACAGACTGGGAGAAGAACTCATTGAGAGCAGCCCTGTGGATAAGGACTTGGGGGTCTGTTGTATCAGGCGTATTACAGGGCATTCGGGTTGTAACGCGGAAGGCCCTTCCCCATATGCTTGCTATTGGTTCACCTACTTTACTTGAACCCATGTCATAAGAAGGAGAGGCTGTCCTTCTTTGTTTTCATATCAAGGTGTATAACAATTCCGTATATGGCCTTTCGGAAGTGAGAGGCCAGAAGCGGGAGATTCAATATGATTGGCCAGGAGCCTGCATGAGCTTCTGGAACAGTCTAGTAAAAAGATAAGAAATACTATATAGTTCTGTAGCTTTTACCAATAAACGCCATTTTGCTGCTCATCATATTGATGTGTAAATGCGGCGGGTGGCCAGGGACAGGTAAAAGTCCTTGCGGGCAGGGCGACAAGTTATGAACGGAATATCGGATGTGGTGAAGACCACAGGGGTCCGGGTAGATGAAAAGCTGGACATGAGCCAGCAGTATGTGCTTGCAGCCCAGATGGCCAACAGTATCCTAGGCTACATCAAAAGAGGAGTGGCCAGAAGGGAGAGGGAGGGAATTGTTCACCTGTACTCGCCATTTTTGAGGCCCTATCTGGAGTACTGCGTCCAGGTCTGGAACCACCAGCACAGGAATGGTGTGAAGCTGTTGGAGCAGATCCAGAGGATGCCATCAAGATGATCAGAGGGCTGGCGCACCTCACCTTTGAAGAAAGGTTGAGGAAGCTGGGCTTGTTCAGCCCAGAGAAGAGAAGACTCCAGAGAAACCTCACTGAAATCTTCCAGTACCTGTGGGAAGCTTATGAGCATGAGGGGGACTACTTATTACGCAGTCTAATAATGATAGGACAAGGGGGAATGGCTTTAAACTAAAAGTGGGGTAATTTAGGTTAGGTGTTAGGAAAAAAAGTTTTATTCAGAGAGTGGTGAGGCACAGGAACATGTTGCTCAGGGAGGTTCTGGATGCCCTAGGGCAGGCTGGATGGGGTCTTGTGCAGCCTGATCTAGGGGAGTGGCAATCCTTCTCACTGCAGGGTGTTATGGTCCCTTCCCACCTAAGCCATTCTTTGATTCTATGATGAATACTGTATGTCATTCACAGTCTTCGCAGAGTCCCATCCTATTTTTTCCATAGCAGTATAGGACGGATCTGTAACAGATTATTGGCCATAAACAGTGAAACTGTCATACTAGAAGTATGTACAAAACTTCTCTTAGCACTTTCTCTCATTCTTATGTTGTAATGTAAACAATGTTTTGAGATTCCATTTGAAATTCTTCATTTCAGATCATAATTAAGGCCCTGAGAATGAGGAGTATTAGGCACTGCAAAACAACATTTAGCTTTAAAATTTCAAAGTACTTTTTCAAATATTAAATAAACCCTAGAAGCAAGTTATTCTCATTACAATATACACTTTTACATCATTTTTTTTTAACCTCTAAATTATCATACAATCATAGAACCCTTAGAGCTGGAAGGGACCTTTAGAGGTCATCTAGTTCAGCTCCCCTGTAATGAACAGCAACATCCACAACTACATCAGCTTTCCCAGAGTCTAATCCAGCCTCATCTTGAAAGTTTCTAGGGACAGGGCATCCACCATGTCTCTGGGCAACCTGTTCCAGTGCCTCACCACCCTCACTGTAAAAGACTTTTTCCTTATATCTATCCTAAATCTACCCTCTTTAAGCTTGTAACCATTTCCCCTTTTTCTATCACAACAGACCCTGCTAAACAGTCTGTCCCCTTCTTTCCTGTAACTCCTCTTTAGATATTGAAAGGCCACTATCAGGTCACCTCAGAGACTTATATTGTCCAGGCAGAACAGTCCTAGATCTCTCAGCCTGTCCTCATCGGAGAGGTGTTCTATCCTTTGGAACATTTTTGTGGCCCTCCTGGGGATATACTTCAACAGATCTAAGTCTCTCCTGTACTGAGGACTTCACATCTGGATGCAGTACTCCAGATGAGGCCTCACCAGTGCAGAGCAGAGGGGCAGGATCACCTCCCTCGACCTTCTGGCCGTGCTTTTGATACAGCCCAGGATATGGTTGGCTTTCTGGGATGTGAGAGCACATTGCTGGCTCATGTTCATCTTTTCATCTGCCAGTACTCCCAGGCCCTTTTTGACAGGGCTGTGCTCAATCCTTTCAGTCACCAGCTTGTATTGCTAGTGGATGTTGCCTCAACCCAGGTGCAAGACCTTGCACTTGGATTTGTTGAACCTTATGAGGTTTGCCGGGCCCACTGCTCAAGGCTGTCTAGGTCCCTCTGGATGGCATCTCGTCCCTCTGGTGTTCTGTCCACACCCCACAGGTTGATGTCATCAGCAAACTTGCTGAGGGTGCACTTGACCCCACTGTCAATGTCATTGATGAAGACATTAAAGAGTTCTGCACGGACTCCTGGAAGATACCACTCGCCACTGATGTCTATCCAGACACTGAGCCATTGACCATCACACTCTGGACTTGATTCTTTAGCCAGTTCTTCATACATTGAACAGTTTAATCAATCAACTGAAATTCAGTTAACTAATAACCAATCTGGTGGCCTTCTATGATGGAGTGACAGCGTTGGTGGACAAAGGGAAGGCAACTGAAGTCATTTACCTGGATTTGTGCAAGGCTTTTGACATGGTCCCCCACCACATCCTTATCTCCAAATTGGGGAGATGTGAATTTGATGGGGGAACTACCTGGTGGATAAGGAATTGGTTGAAAGGCTGCAGACAAAGGCTGGTGATTAATGGTTCTATGTCCAGGTGGAGGCCAGTAACAAGCGGTGTCCCCCAGGAGCCTGTCTTGGGACTGGTGCTCCTTAACATCTCTATCAATGACATCAGTGATGGAATTGAGTGCACCCTCAGCAAGTTTGCTGATGACACCAACCTGAGTGTTGCAGTTGACACAATGGAAGGAAGGGATGCCATTCAGAGGGACCTCAACAGACTTGAAAGGTGGGCCCAGGTGAATCTAATGAGGTTCAACACAGCAAAGTGCAAAGTTTTGCATTTGGGCCAGAGGAATCCCAGGCATATATACATATATACAGACTGGGAGGAACAATCCTTGAGAGTAGCCCTGCGGAGAAGGACCTCAGGGTCCTGCTGGATGAAAAACTGAACACGAGCCAGCAGTGTGCTCTTGCAGCTCAGAAAGCAAATGGTAGCCTGGGCTCCATTAGAAGAGAGGTGGCCAGCAGGGAGAGGGAGGTGATTGTCCCTCTACTCCGCCCTCGTGAGGCCCCATCTGGAGTACTGCATCCAGGTTTGGGGCCACTAATACAAGAAAGAGAGGGAGCTGTTAGAGAGGGTCCAGAGGAGGGCCACAGAGATGATCAGAGGACTGGAGCACCTCCCCTATGAAGACAGGCTGAGAGAGCTGGGTTTGTTCAGCCTGGAGAAGAGAGGGCTGTGGGGTGACCTCATTGCAGCTTTTCAGTACCTAAAGGGAGCCTACAAACAGGAGGAGAGTCAACTCTTTACAAGGGTAGATAATGGCAGGACAAGGGGAAATGGTTTTAAGTTAAAGGAGGGAAGATTTAGGCTGGATATCAGGGGGAAGTTCTTTACTGAGAGAGTGGTAAGGTGCCAGAACAGGCTGCCCAGAGAGGCTGTGGATGCCCCATCCCTGCAGGTGTTCAAGGCCAGGTTGGATGGGGCCCTGGGCACCCTGGTCTAGTATAAGATATGAAGGTTGGCAGCCCTGCCTGCAGCAGGGGGGTGGGAGCTTGATGATCCTTGAGGTCCCTTCCAACTCAATCCATTCTATGACTCTATGATTCTATGAAATTCTAGCAATGAACTCACCTAACAATTTCCCATCCTTCCAACAGTACTAAGCACAAAGACTGTTGAAAAGCAATACAATCAACTCTATCTTGTAAAATTGCCCTAAAAATAGAATGACACTTCCATAATACATGTTTTAATTCTCAGATATTTTGATTTAGTGTCAGGATAGTGGGAATAAAAGTAGGATTTAAACTGTTCACTATTTCTTCCATGTATCGAAACAAATTATTCATAAAATACTCAGGATAATTAGAGGACAATACTCTTCTGTTTATGCATTTATGATGAATATACTTTTGTCAGATGGTGAGGCAAAGCTCATGTACTATATGCCACGTTCACAGCATTCCAGATATATTTCCTATTGAGACATAATTATGGATGCTTTATTTATACAGTTATTTCCATAAATAAGTTTTTTGCTTTATTTATACCGTTATTTCCGTAAATAGTTTGTTTTATATTTGCACTATGATGATCTGAGAAATATTCAAATCCAGTTAGAAACTGCAGAATTTAGAGAATGTTTTCTATGTGTCCTGGGCAGAAATTAAAAAAAAAAAAAAAAAAAAAAAAAAAAAAAAAAAAAAAAAAAAAAAACGAAGAGAGAAAGATATCTATTTTAGATTCTACTACAAATTCCCCGTATTGCTTTCAGAAGACTACAGTTCACCCTTTCTGAAGTTTGAAGTTGTAAACATTTGGATTTGTGTTTAACCCATAAGAAGAGAGAACATACATAAACTAGATGGATAAAATAGCGTACATAGTCAAAGACTTTATTTCTTGCCAATAAAGCATATAAAGATGTAACTAATTAGAGAAATGCAGTCACCCTGCAAATATAACACTTCAGTCTAATTCTCATTTCTGTTTCTGTTTGAAGTTTGGATGTTCTGATGACTCCTGTGAGAAACAGTGTTCAGTTTATCTTCTCTGTATTTCATTGGCCATACTACTACGCTGCTCTCAAAACCTGTTCTCATTCTTCTTGCAGTCATCTCTTTTCTTACTGAAGCATCTCCTGCCCTGTATAATTTCCAAATTCTTTTCTTTACTGATCAATCCTAACAGCTAATCACAAAACTCTGCTTTTTGGGTCTATAACTAAAATGATGGGTTTTTTTAGCAAAACTCTTGCTTTCTGAAGTACTTCATAAAGGATCACTTTTAGTTAATATTTACTATTCAACAGTACTTTATTTTTTTCTTCACCGTAAAGATATAATGTTCACCTTTAAGATATTAATCTTCTCAAGAGAAGGAGGCCAGGCTGTTTTCAGCGTTGCCCAGCAACAGGACTAAGGGCAGTGGGAACAAACTGGAACACAGGAAGTAATTTATCTCTAGAGGTCCCTTCCAGACTCTATGATTCTTTGATTCTGTGATTCCGTAATGGTAGGCAAAGGCTACTTATCCACAAATTTTAGTCTGATACTGTCCTATACAGACTTCAAAATATCAACTGGTAATTCAAGGCTTTATGAACAATATAGTTTCTTGCAAAATCACATCCTGAAATAACTTTTCTTTTTTTCCTTAGGGAGAGGATTTTTGTTTCAGTTAAGAAAAGTTTTAAACAGAAGGAAAAAAAATAAAGAATAAGGAAGAAAACAAAGGGGTCAAACTAGTCTTGTACATCATTGATGTTTCTTTTGTTTTCCATTCCTTGAAAAAATATTGAAAGAAAATGAGAAAAAAAAGATAGGAAAATTAATGGGTAAATTAATATTTTATAAAATGATATACCTTTCTAAATAAAAAGTAAATTAAAAAGTTAGAAGAGAATATGCATTTCATTTAAAATCCAGCTTAGAATACAAAATCAGTTTCACTTTGATGAAGATATTGTTTTTTGTGGAAAACCATGGTTATTAATTTTCTAATCATATTCTAAAATAATAAACATTCTGTCAGAGAAAAACTTTACCTGTCACTATAATCTTACCATCTCCTTGTAGGAGTTTAGTATCTGTTTATACCTAGAAAATATATCTACAACTGAACGTAAGAGGCTTCAGAATTCTGGCTTGATATCTTTTCTTTCTTCAAGGTCATTTATTTGCATAAAACTTGAATTCATTTTCCAGGTTTTTATAAAGAAATTGAAGAAATTAATTGCTCACTGAACCAGCAATTATAAAATCCATGTTCCACAGAATTTCCAGTAAAAAATGTTCTTATAACAGAGAGATTTTTATTGGCTGTACAGAACTGGACAGAACATACTAAAACAAACAAGCAAACAAAGAAAACAAAAAAATCCCACCCTCCTGACATAAATGGTAAGATAGTTCTCCAAAGACATTTTCATTTTCAAGCTGTGATCGCTCTGAGTATTATTTCAATTTACTGCTCTCTTGATAATGTTGCTGTGTAAATCCTGGATGTATTCCATCTTCCTTTGCAAATGCATTGCATTCTCTTAAGAATATGGATGTAAAATAGAACTGCATAAGAAAAGCTTTAAAGCCTTGAAATGTGGGTCAAATTAGACAGCTTATCCTATCCCTCCTCCCTCTCCATGTTTACAAAATAAAAAGAGAATTTTTATATTTTTATATTTTATCACTGCTAAAATAAAAGAAAATGTATTTTCCAAGGATAAATATTATCCTTTGGGGGTATTAATGCCACTGCACAAGTAACCACTTGAGTATACAGCCTAGAAAAACATCACTTCTTTAGATTTATTTTGCAAATTTATTTCCTGCAAGATGCACATTTTTTTCTGAAGAAGAAAAAAAACACCAGATTTTCTCAAAAAAGTCTGAAAGTCTGAAAAAAACACCACTTTTCTGAAAAAAAGTCTTTGCAGAGTTTGACTAATGCTAACAAGCCATTGCAGAATTTGTCTCATCATTTATAACAGAAACTTCATCAGATCTTTTAAAGAAATGTTAGATCTTAGCAGATGATTCAGTAAATAATAGGAAATTATGTGTAAGATGAAAATCTATTAATTGATAAGAAAAATCTTATTTAAAATTGTAACAGCAGAACCCAAATATTCTAAACAAGTTTGAGTTACATAATTAAAATTCCACAGTACCGTTAGATACACTGCAGATATTAATTGTAAAAAGTTCTTTGATTCTGCAAAATCATTTTATACGTTCCTCTTCTAGCACACAACCTTAATACCAAATAGTTTGTTAGCTTAAAGATTTTTTGCCCTGAGACAGTTTAGATATGTGTTAAACTAACAAAAAATATTCTGAACAGTTGGCAGGTTGTGATGTGTGCTGGTTTACAAAGCTGTGGGACATTCTATGTTTTCTCTTATGCTGTCCACGCGATAAAATCTTACTGGATACTACACATTTAAATTATCTCACTTTCCAAACCAGTAGCACAAAGCTGACAGAACACATTGTGTGAGGTCTGGGTTTCCGAATGCTATCCAAATACTTTTAGAAACACTCTCTTCTCATTATCTTCAATTTTACATCGAATGCTTAACTACATACAGTATAATTTATTCCAGTTCTGAAATAGGTACAGCAAGTAATATTTTATTATGCAAAGTTCGTAGTAAGATTTTGGAAAATATTTTATCCCAGTTGTCAGGGAATAAGACTTTGATTCATCCCTGTTTTGTATCATGGTCTCATTTTCCCCATTATCAGCCATGTGCTTTCATTTTGCCTCACTCCTCCATGCAGTTGCCACTGACCAGTTTATTGCATAGTTTTTTAGAAGGTTTAAAACACAGACCTTTATTACTTGAGTTAAAGCATAGTGTCTTTGACCACTATATTTGGAAACTTTAAATTTCGTTTTGCTAACAGAGGACAACCACAGTCTTTTATCTGACTCTCTGCCTCTCCCCATTTCCTGCCACTCTACACATAAACATGAAATACCCATTACCTTATACTGCCATACAGTGCATTACTCCATACTCACGCTCTGGCATCTAGTTCAGCTTCATATCCTTAGCCTTCTTCCCCCGAATCTCCTTTGAATTCAGAACACAAATCTTTAACAGTCAATGATACCACTATTTCTATGCCACTTCTAATCTCTGACAAACACAAAACTATTTCCATCCTCATTCCCCATCCCAGAAGTCCACGGTTGCTGTCTAGATGCTTACCTTAACCATGCAGTCCAAGCATCAGACCTACACCTGGAGTTTAGGAGAGCTATCAAGTAATTCTCACAATTTCCTTTTTGGGCCTGCTTTACCTGTCACAGTCACAGAATTATAGAATCACGGAATCAGAATTTCCTGAGTTGGAAGGGACCCATAAGAATCATTTAATCTAACTCCTGGCTCCACAGACCACCCAAAAATCAGACCACATGTCTGAGAGCCGTAAGAGATTATTCTTTTCTGCATCTTTGCCTCAAATCTTGCTGAGGAACACAGATGGACAAGTCCAGGCAAGTCATGGTCAAAGCTGGAAAAATTTTTTGGCTGAAGATTCTTCTCACAGAATGCATTCCTTCATGAACTGCACTACTGTGGATCTCCAAGAATGGTTTCAGCATGGGTCCTTACCACGGGGTGCAGTCCTTCAGGAATGTACCCTTCCAGTATGGACCACACCTTCTGACAGACAGCCTTCTCCAGAGAGGTCTCCTCTCCACTGGCTGAAGCTTCCTTCAAGCCTTATCCTCCTGCTGTGGTGTGAAGTCCTTTTTAGATTGCAGTTTGGATATCTGTTCTGGCATGGTACTCTCTGAAGGACAAACTGCTTCAGCATGGTCCTCTCCACAGGCTTTAGGAGAACTTCTGCTTTGATGCCTGGAGCATCTCTTCTTCACTGACCTCGGTGTCTGCAAAGTTGTTTCCCTTGCATTTTTTCTATTTCTCACATCTTCTGTGCAGCATTTTTTGCCCTTCAAAAAAATACATTATCTTGGAGTTGCCACCAGCTTCACTGGTGGACTCAGTTTTGGACAATGGTTGTTCCATTTTTGTGCCATCTGTAACTGGCTTCATCAGACATAAGGACAGAACCTGGTCTCTTCTCATTGAGCCAGCCCTGAAGCCCTCCTACTAGGACTTTATCACATAAACCCATTACGGCTACTTCTGGTATCGTAGAGACAATATCATAATATTAATCAGAATTGATATTGTATTTTAACCCCAGAAGTTAGCTGAGCTCCACGTAGCCTCTAGCTTACTCCCTTCAAGTAGGATGGGGAAGAGAATAAGTACAAGTGAGAGAACTCATCGGTTGAGATAAGAACAGTTTAATAAATAAAGCAAAATAAGGAATTCATTCACTGTTTCCCATTGTCAGGCAGGTGTTCTGCCACTTCTAGGAAAGCAAGGCTTCATCATGCATCACAGTTACTTGGGAAGACAAGTACCATGACTCTGAATGGTCTCCCTTTCCTCTTCCTTTTCCCCAGCTTTTAGTGCTGGACACAATATCATGTGGTATTTCTTTGATGCATTATCAACATTGATTTCATCACAAATCCAAAATATAGGAGCATAGAAGCTACTCAGAAAAAAAGTATCCCATCCTTTATAATTGATAATAAACAATAATTAATATATAATAAAAAGTAATGAAATATGATCTGCTATTAAAAACACACTTCAGAAACCCATATCAGGAGAAAAAATAATCCTAGGATGCATTTTTAAGGTTTAGTAAAGTCGTAATTTAAACTTCTTTTTCAATATAGTTCTGTCTCATTTTTTGCAATGAATTAACATTGCCATTTTTTTTCTCTTTATGAAGACATTTCCACTGCTAAGGAATATAAGATTCTAGACTTTTTAGAACTTTTATGATACCAAACCTTAAAAGAAATAAGCGGCCCTTTCATTTCTATTTTTCAGGAGAGCTTTAAGTGCTATAGTAGACCTTTTAAAACTGCTTTATTTAAATGCTATTTAATTGAAGCTCATTCTTAAAAACTTTGTTTTGGGGGGGGTCTGTGAACATTTGAGAATGATTCCTAAAAAAATTTTATACAAATGTGAGGTGGAAATTTTATTGAAAATTTTCTTCATTTATCTCCATCTATATTTTTTAATCAGTGGATTAGAATTCAACAGTTGCTCCAGTTAAATTGTATGCAACAGCTCACAAGAGCTACTTCCTAATTTTACTTAACACTAAAAGAAGATCCAGCGTTTCTGAAGAAGAGGCAAACAATAGAATTGTTCTCTTCTTTTATTCCTTTGTAAAGGTAAACAATATACATATTTTCATTTTAAAATAACATACGAGGCATATTAAGAGTAAGAAACATGAATAATCCTAGTCATCCTAAAAGAAGGAATCCATTTGGTAGCATTCACAGAATTGCAACCTTGTGTTTAATTGCTGGTCTGCTACAGAAAAGTGTGAAATTAAGAAAATAGTAGTGTATATGTATTTTGCTTTTGGTTTTGTTTTTGTGTTGGTTTCATTGATGTTGTTGTTGTTTTTAACTTTGTTTTAAAAGAACTTTGAAAAGCTTTGGTCTTTTCAAAAGAATTTCTGAATATTTTGGCAAGTATCAGAGTTATTCCAAAAGATGACCTAAATAAGGAAATTCCAGTGGTTTCGATGATCCTGTACTGAAGCCAAAATTGGAGCAATTTTAAAGCTCATAGTCAAGGCTATTTCCAACCTGAAGCTGAGACAATATGCAAACCAAAGAAAATGTTGCTCTTTTATAAAGTATATTGCAAATATAAATACATTTTTTACAGAATTTTAAAAAAGACTATGTTACCAGAAACATAAAAAATATAATGGAATGTCATTATTTACTTGGCAAAAACATATTTTTGATGCTTTTCTGTTGAATTTCATATTTCATATTGATTCTGTCAAATTTCATATTTTATTTACAAGAATGTTTTAAAAACTGAGACTCGATGCTTTTTTAGACTGTACTTGAGTGCTTTAATTGAAAAAAGGCTGTTAATGTGGTCAGAGATTTGGCAAGAGCTGTTACTAAACCTATTATTTAGGTCCCACTAGCACTGATTGTTGCTATTTTAATTGTTTTTTTAAAACTTTTTATTCCTTAAAAAAAGGAAAGGGAAGAGGTTTCCCATTCTGTACTTAGAAGAGTTGAAGAAGTATTCTAACAGTTGGTCAGTCCTCCGCATTCTTGTTTGAAATATGCAGTTTCATCAAATGTCTGAGAAAATCCTGAAGTTAGTTCCTTAGTTTCTTGGAATTTTTTGCTTAAGTATTCAAACAAAACATCAACAACAAAAAATTCTGCTTTTCTTCTTCACTTTAGCTTTGGAATTGAATCAGTCATTTACATGCTTGTAATTCCAGTTCTTCTCAAATATGTGTATAGAACACTTTTCTCATCAAAAATGGTATACATAAATAGTGGAACATTAGTTAATTGAATAAACATTTATTCCTCATACAAATAAAGTCACCTATGGTGTGTCCTCTGGCCTGCTCTTTCACAAAGTCTGTATATCATGGATTTACCTGAGAAGTCATTGTACTTTATTTCATTCACACTGCCAGTTTGCATTAAAAGAAAAGTTAAGCCCTCACTTGATTGTAAATATGTCTTCTGAAAAAGGAGGAATATATCAGTAGAAAAAATCCACTGCTTTGGCAGCATACTGAATCAGACTGGGGACAATGCCATGCAGCGAACAGCAAAAGCTGGCTCAGTATCTGGGATATTAAAGTAGCATGAGGGATGCACCTGGCTTCAAACACGAAAATAAATGTGCATTCTGTAGCTATCATTTACTACCTTTCCAGGTGGCTGAAGAATTTGCACAGCTTAGAGTCAATCTGTGCTACCACTTAGCCAGTTCTGTACACTTAGCCTTTCTGATATGAGATCTGATATAAGATTGTAGAATTGTTTGAATTGGAAGGGACCCTTAAAGATCATCTAGTCCAACTCCTCTGCAATGAACATGGACATCTACAGCTAGATCAGAGTGCTCACAGCCTACTCCAGCCTGATCTCAGCAATATAGGATTTAGCACACTAGTGCCCTACGGTACTGAAGTAATATTCTTCTAAAATTAAGCTACACTAATTTGGATTGCAGCTAAAAGATTACCCAGATCCGTATTATCTTTAACTGATGAAATTACAATGATAGCTGAAATGTAGAACTGTTAACGCTGGAAGGAAATATTGGAAATACATGGGAGTGGAGCAGGCTGTCCTGGGTGAACATCCAACATTACAAAACAATGCTGAGGAAGATCTAAAAGCTTCAAGAAAGCAAGCTGTTGGATCTACTGAAGCTGAAACCTCACATGCCAGACCAGTGGGACACTCCACTAACACAGCTTTAATTTAATAGTTGTTATTATAACCCAGAGTGTTGGTAGGTAATGAAATTAAAATGTAGGCAAAATGAGTGAGTTATCTTATTATAGCCTGAGGACTACTTTAAGGCAAAGGAGAAATTACTTAAATGAATGTATTTTGTCTCTTCAGATCATTTATGTTGCATTTTACAAATTTTTAGCATACCTGCAGTAATTTGCTATCTCAAGTTTTAATTCCAGTAGTTTTTATTGCTCTCTTCAAAATAGCTGTCATAGAATAAGTTATAATAAAATAAGTGCCAAAGGTCAATAACATTTTGGGGTCCTAAAATCTGTAAAGAGAAAACATGTATAAAGAAACAAGTGCACATCAGAAAGATTTATGAGAGCTACATTAAATAATTGCTGCAACTGTAGAAATGTATATATTGTAGAATTTCTGTGACAGATAAGTTAGGGAAAATTTGAAGATTTTACCAAAGGTTCTTCTGACTTCCCAGATCTGGAATACAACTTTTCAAATCTTTTCCTTTTATTTTTATAGACAATCTATAAGCACCAGGGATGTGCAGCTGTAATACATGTAACCAAACTACATAAGATTTAGACCCTGTAGAAAAAGTAACAAAAAGGAATGGGAAGATGGAGTTAATCTTAAGGCAAAGATTAACAAGAACCTTTGAGTATATTTTTTTCAACATTAAGTATCAGTCCATCCAGTTCAAAACTATGGTTTGACTATTTGATCCTGATAACTCCAGTGTCCTTATTCTGCTATAATATCTTAATGCTCTTCTTTTCTACTATAAATGTGCACAAAAAAAACCTTGACAAACTATGAACCAATGTATAAGTGAAGATGTTTATTTTTCTTAATTTTATGTTTGCAAATAACATTGCACAGATGGCTTATAAAGTCTAATTAATAAAATCTGACAAAGTGTGAAATCTTATGTAATAATCCATGCTTGTGTGAATTGTTTGGGTTATGAAAGTTTTGTTTCTAAGTAAAAATTTCTCAAAGTTTTTTTCTGCAAAGTCAGTTTTAAAATTGTGGTTAGGTTTTTGTTGGTTTGTTTGTTTAACTTAGAGTGTCTGTGTAGCTAAAGCAAATACTTTTACTGAATGTAATGAGTCTGGAACCAGGAAATACTTTCAGACTTGCAATCTGAAGTGAATGAAATTTTCTTCTGGATATCTAGGATTTGTCTAAAAAGTAAATCTTTCTTTTGAGATTTTTTGTTGTTGTTGTTCGTCTGCTTAATAGCGTTTACTTGTTTTGGAATAAAATCCTTTGTTTCAAATGAGAAAATTTGTGGTTTTGAATCATTTGTCATCTTCCTGACATTCATATTAGTCACAATGCCTCAGTAATAAAAGACTTTTATAAAATAAGTAAACTTATTTAGTGACTAAACTAAACTTAGTTCACTAAACAAGTGAAAAAACTTCTTGAAGTGTTCATAATTCAAATGAGTTAGACTGTTTCCTTTTGTCATAGCAGTGGTTGTGATTTGTTGTTCTGACATATTGCGGAAAATTTTTACTTACAAGGTTATTAGAAAAAACAACAGAAACAACATACCCACAGAGGTTATATTACTTGGGGCAGAATTTGTATTGCATAATTATGGATGCCCTGGAATCCTAAGAAAAGAGTAGATCCAGACCAAGCAACCTCCTGTCAGGATTCACAGGTGAAGATCAGGCTTATGTGTGAATTAGATTTCTGATATCATCCTGTGATACAACAGATAAAAAGTGATTCTATGATTTCATAAATAGGCTATCAATTTTTTTTAGTACTGTAGGAAGCCACAGAAGATTTTAATTGGAAAATGTATTGAAAAAAAATCCTAAACAAAAATACCTTTCACTTCCATCCTCACTTTTATTACTTACTTCATTGTTTTTATTCTCACATGAATAACTTGGAAAAAGTAAAGTGAAGCAGAACACTTCTCCTTGCTTTCTAGTGTCAACTCCTATTCTTTTCACCAGTAGTAGTCAGCCCTCTCCAGCTACCTTGGTGAGGAGACAGATGTGGCAGAAGTTGAGGTCAGAGCACAGCAGTTTCTTTCTGATGCTTCTCACTTCTTACTTGTTTTCTTTATTTCTCCTTGCATATTACTGCTCCAATGTGAGTTGCCATGGGCCACAGTCCCTTGGGCATGCTTCCATCCCAGTATGGCTTACCCACAGCCAGCAGTCCTCGAAGGCACCATTCCTCCCCTGCAGGCACAGCACAAGATGGCTCATGGTTTCCTATCACAAAGAGAACCTTGCAGTCTTTGCTACTGAATCCTACATTTTATGAAAATACAATTTTACAGGCTATTTTCAACTGCCTAACAAATGAGTGGAACCTAATCACATGATTCTTATGGGAAAGAAAGGGAAAAGGGAAAAGGGAAGGGAAAGGGGAAGGGGAAGTGTACTTTGTTTTTCAGTTTGAACATTTTTCAAACTTATCATGCATCACATAGAAGACGTAAGAAAGGGAATATTTTAAGAGAATATATCTTGGAAAAAAAATGGTTCTTCAATGTCTGCATCTTATGTAGTAATTTATGCCAAGAACTTGCAAAGCACTTTAGCATTTGCCTAAATTCAAGCATGTAGGTAGGGTACTTGACACAATATATTTAGAATCTTTACTATGTCATATAAAATTACTGTAAAATGTAACCAATACTGCTAGCTGAATAGGATGGGGTTATGTAACAAAATAGAAATTCTTTAATTATTAAATGGCATAAAATTGTACTGTCATATCACATGACCTGAGTATTTGTATAATAAGGTACAGAAAAGACATTTCTACTTGATAGCTACTTGAGAAAAGCACCAATTTTCTAAGACAGTCAGAAAAAGGACTGAGAAACTGGGTGAAGCTTTCCCAGTTGTAAAATAGTCCTTATCTAGGTCATCTGGTAAAAACACTATGACACCACTTTTTCTTGGAGAGTCTGTCTATGCATGCTGACTTTTGAAGGTAATTCAAGGTACATTTACATGCCTGGATTGCCAGAATTACTGCTAACTTAGCATGATCATATATCAAGAACTTTACCTAGGCAAAAGCCTTGGAGGTCTCATAATATATTCCAGGAATCTTTCAGTTTGATGATTGTTTTTCCTGTGGCTAGCCACTGGCAGTTCATGAAAAAATAGAATTTGGGCTGAAAATTCCTGCTTCTCCTTCATTTCATACATAAGGTGAACAGTTGTTACAGAAAGCAGCTGTATCTGGCCTGCCACCATTCATTTGTAGACTATTTAGATAATAATCACATCATGTATCCAGAACTTATAGATGATCCATGATTTGGATTTAAGCATATGAGGACTAGGAATAAGAAATACTACTTGTTTTAAAATCCATTAAGCTTTTCCATCAACAGTTTGCCTTTAACTTGGAAATAATTCATTGGATGTTGGTTATTTTGATGGAGTTTGCTAATGGCCCGACAGACTGACTGCACCTTGCACAGAACCACTTTGCTCATGAGAAAAACAGAAATGAACAGTAGAGATTCATGTAGGTAACACTGCAGAACTGCACACCTTCAACCTGGACAAAGTGTTATTTCTGGAGATCTCTGATGAAATACTCTTTATGTGACAGCAGATAAACATTTCATCACATTCAAAATGTTATTAATGACAACAGGAATTTACCTACTGATTATCTAAGAAGGCCTTGTGATAAACCCTCCTCTTTTTTTTTCAGAAGGCTGAAATTAATTGTTAATTTGAGGACCCAAACAGTGGAAGGATTCTGCATAATAATTTTAATCATTTTTTTTTTATTATGCTTTTCTGCATTACTACAACTTCAACTGGAATAATGAGTGCTACCTTTTGCCCATATTTTAACTGTGAGTGTTGTGTCAGAGGAATATATAGTTGTTCATATGATAGATGCTTCTCAGATGAAGACATGATTCTATCCAACACTTTGTGGACAGCATCCTGTTACCCAAGTAGCTAGATCTCATTATATAATCTGTCTAAAGGAAATGAGAAAGTCTATAATAAACATTTTCGTAAAAGTGAGAAAGAAATTTAGGTACATATTCTGCACAGAGGGAGGTGCAGTGTTCTTTCTAAATACAAAAGGTACAACAGAAAATAATGTAATAAGATTGCTTTAATGATATGGTAGGAATAGAGAGAGAAATACAGATAGAGAGTGAAACTGAAATCTCTTCAGACTCTGGGGCCTCTGCTATCATGCAGCATGGACCTCCAATAGACGGCCACAGTACACTGTATTAATTCTCTTTGTAGAGGGGTTCACTCCATATCATGTGTCCTTGTATCTGTTGTAAAAACAGAACTATATATTAAATCTCGACAGGAAGAAATGCTATCTGTCTGTCTCCGAATGTTCACCAGAGCATGTCCAGCCACACATACCTGGGAACTGTATCCAGGTTCAACACCTATCCAAAGTATTCCAGCACACTGCATTATGTCATGGTGTTATACTGCTGCTGTCACTTTTGCTAATATATGGGCTTCTGAAACCATTAGTGCAAGGTTCCCTGAAGAAAACATGGCTTGCCCAAGACCACTAATTCCTCACATAAAATGTCTTCCACAATACAGCACAGCAGTTTAGCAAAGGAAGGAATTGAGACCAGTGGAAAGCCATGAGAAAAGTTCTCATGTACATGGCTACAGTAGATATTATGCAAACACAAGTGTTACTGTTCAGTACTTTTCTGAAAAAACATGAACTCATACAGAAATTTTTGCCACGATCATTGGTTTGTCTTTTCTGATTGCTTATAGTTTTGATCTGGTACCCTTGAGCCAATGCATTTGTTATTGTGTCTTATCAAACCATTGCCAGAACATGCCTGTTATAGCACTTTAGCTCACATAGAGTCATTCTGTTATACATCCATTTCTAGCTGTTAGCCTTTCCCATTGATAGCATAATCTCCAATCTCCCTTGCTCAAAATCATTTGAAAGTCCTTCAAGTTTAAAACTTTCTGAACTATTACAAATGGAACTTTGTTTTCTTTTACTTCTATAAATATTTCCTCTTTCTCTTTTTTTTTGTCTAAAATTTCGGAGGAGGAATGAGGGAGGAACAGAAAGCCATCACAGAAGATGCTAATATCTATGAAGCTTAGTAATTTGAATGTAATTAATATTAGCTTAATATTAGACTTCAACTGAAACAAATGCAAAACTAAAGTATCTAACAAGTGAATAAGTACTCTGTAGCACTGTGATAGCAGTCAGTTTTAGCAAAGTATAAGATCACTGTGATCAACAGAAGAGGAAAAAAAAATCTGTTTTCAGTCGGGTTATTTTTGCGCAGGCAAAACTTTTTTCTCATGCAATTTATTCTGGATCACAGAAATAATGGAGTGCAGAATCAGGATTTAAATAAAAGAGTGTTTATATATATGTATATTTTTTTTTTTGCATACAAAGAAATAGTTTTTTTCTTCATAACCTTTATTGTCATCAGAAAAGCTCTTCAAACGTTCACAGTATCATCTTTCAAATAGTTTACATTATTAAACTAGCGATGTTTGAAACCATATGGGCCTCTACAAGAGTACTAATTAAAACTTATTGTTCCATGAATAATTAATATTTACTCTGAATCCTGCACAACCTTATTACCAGAGAGATATAAAACAACTGTCTGTGCTTAAATCAAGCCATACCTTCTAACCTTGGAAATTATAAATTTTTGTGGTTTATTATATGACTGTGATAAAATTTACTTTGAAAAAAAACCTAGCAAATACTGGTCATTAGGCTTTAAAATTTATAAATAAGAATTCAGATAAGAAAGATAGTTTTTATTTTAATGTAATTTATACCAAGTGTTTTTAAAACATAAAATAAAAATATTTTTCATAATGTAAGGAATCCTCTATATCAGAAGAGTATGTTAT
Source organism: Numida meleagris (assembly GCF_002078875.1). Taxonomy (NCBI): domain Eukaryota; kingdom Metazoa; phylum Chordata; class Aves; order Galliformes; family Numididae; genus Numida; species Numida meleagris. Next base: position 78,650,099 of record NC_034412.1, on the reverse strand, counting down.
TAAATATGTCTCTATGTACAATAATAAGAAAGTAATAATAATGAAACAGATTAGACTGTTGCACCTAGGTAACATTAGTAGTAATGACCAATTTCTTCATTTGCAGTGGTAAGGTAATCATAGAACTGATAGAGTTTGGTCTCATAAATTTCTACCAGAGACAACATTCTAGGCTAAAATATTTTCTTTCTTGTCTTGGACTGATATGCAACATTTCACTTGCCTATTGTTTTATTTGTTCACTTGTCTATATGTTCACACATTTCATGTGACTTTCAGCGCATACATTTGACTCAAGGAGACTGAATGAATATAAACCCCACAAAATAAAAGCAAATTATTAACTTCTAAGAATATATCAATTTTGGGGTGATGTCATTAAAATTATGATTTTTTTGTTTTGGAAATGGAAAGATTATTTTGGATATAATTCTTCAATCCAGTTTTACATTTATTAATATTCTCAGTAGTTTAATATGTGAAGATTTTAATACTATCGACATAGTACTCTAATTAAATAATTTAAAAAATTAAAATAATGATAAGATCAATATCACAGAATGGATGAAGTCGGAAAGGACCAAAATATATATCTAGGACTTATGTCACAGAGTGAAGCATTTCTTTTGTTCTTCAATCACATTGGTGGCTTTTTTTCCTATATATTATAAATGCCAACTATGTAAAGATAACACACAAGAAAACTGAGTTTAATCTCATCAACTACACTTAAAGAGTTTTTTCACCTGTTCTTCACCTTTTTCCATATGAAAATTCAAGCTTAATTAGTTATTACTTGTCCTTTTTGACTTCTAGATATTTTTCAGTACTCATTACCTGTTATGTAGATAGATTTTTTTTATCCTAATTGTTTAATTATATTAACAGACAATCATATATAAACATGGCGAAAAATTTCTAGGAGAAAGTAAGTAGAAAAAGAAAGACAATTTATGTGTAAGTTAGATGAAAAAAAAGTTCAAATCACAGAGTTTTCATTTGGTACAGGAAATTTCACATCTGGTGATGTAAAGCTTTATTTGACTTTTTATAAAATCCACAATACTGTCTAAAATCAGAACCTTCTCCATACAAATTCAATCTTGCTGTCCTGTTCTGTTGGGTATAACTAAAAAATGGTAAGATTCATTTCATATGTTATATATCTACTTTCACATGAGGTAAGATATTTTCCATGCCATGACAAAATTTGTAAATTATTAGTAAAAGTCTGTTTACTGAACGTGAATGAATGAATACATTCAGTGAATGAATGAAGTCATGCCACGAAGCCATGAAGTCAACCAGAAGTGCTAGATTTTCAAAGATTAGTTCAGAGCAATTCACGGAAATGAGTGGGCCATCATCCAGCAACAAATTCAATTCTCTTTATTATTGATATATTTCACGTTTCAGAAGTCCTTTTCAACTAATTACCTTATAATAGAACTTGTGATTAGTAACACAAAAATTTTCTGCACTCATTTTTGCTTGATAATGTATACATTCACTTTTTTCAGCAGCTATCCTGCTGCTTATTCCTTCTGATTGCAGTAGCTAAAAGTGATAAACTGTGAACAAGAAATCATGAATGCAAAGTCTTGTAATTATTTTTGTAAAGCACAGTTTAGACCTTATATGTATTAAAACTGTTATTACAGGCCCACTGAATTCATGGTAAATTTTCCATCTTCCTAACATGTTCATATTTCTTTTAATATTAAACTTCATTATATAGTATTTCATTATAAAAACATGAGCAGTTTTATTTTACCCCATTGTGTATTCCAGCTCTCTGTAAGCTTGAAGATTTCATTAAGGAATAGATTGTTTTATAAGATTATAAAAGATAGAAATTTGTGCTCTGAAGTTATTAGAATTTCTTCTCAAATTCTTTCTATGATGTGCCAGATAAATAAAAAAGACCTTCTTACTGTAAAGGATAATTAGACTCATAAAGTAATTTGAAATTAATTACTTTTTCTCCTAACTTCAACCAGCTGCAACACATAGAGTCCATAAAGAATTAAAACAGAGCAAGTTAAAATTATGACACAGATTTTACTTTGGATAAAATTCCATTGAACCACATTCAAAACTCACATAATTCTATAGAATCATGATTGAGTCCCATGTCCAACTTCACTGAAATTTTCTCATTAATTAAACTGAGTGAAAAGAAAAGAGAGGAATTGCAAGTTGGAAACAAGAAAAATAAATTAAGTAAATACTTTTAACTACAAAACCATTTTTTTTCCTTCTTTTACTCTGTCAATACCATTGCAAAATTTGTAAAACAAAACAAAAAAAATCACAAAATAACAAATCTGACACTTAACAAGCTATAAAGGACAATGTTTACTTTATGCAAAGATTTTAATTGAAAAATTTTGATTATGTATCTGTACTGCTCATTTTTTGTGGATGACATTCCTTAACATTTTGTATTCTTTTAGGTAAGTGATATGTTAACTCCCTTAAACCTTATCAAAGTTGTTAAAAAACATTTCTGTAATTCCCAGAAGAGCTTTATTCTTTCACATGTAAAACAAAAACATTGTTTATTTTGTGCTGTTTAAAAAGAAAAATAGAAAAAAAGTATTACATACAAATATTTTTATTACATACTGCATAACAAGGCAATTTGTCCATTTCATTAAAATACTATTTCTGCATAGAATCATAATTCTACTACCAGGCATTAATTACATGTTGATTTAAACAATTAAGCATGAAAATGCCTTTATTGTCAGAGATGTGACATATGACCTGAAAGTCATTTGGCTAATGAGAAGCAGAAAGTTATTATCAACCAGGGTAGGTATTTTGTTGGCAGAACTACCAATTACCCTGACAAACTTCTAAATGAGAACTTTGCATCCAGAAGTTTTGCTTTTTTTACACCCACTCAATTCCCAGGAAAAAGTATTTTTACTTTTCTGACTGATGCTATTAATTATGATGTCATAGCATTGTTCAAATGCAATGTAGCTTCTTGTGGAATTAAGGAATCCCACTCTTCGAATTTGGAGTATTCTTCTTTAGTTTAAGGACATCTGCTTGCTACATTAAAAGTAATAATAATAAAATAAACCTGCAATTACTTCCCATACACACAAAAAAATGCATAAAAGGTCCTAATGCACAACCAGAATGCATAGGACTGAAGAAAATTCACTATTCTGAAAGCTGAATGAACAACAATTAAACTTCATCATGTCTTGTAGACACTGTACAAATGAAATTAATGCACTAAGCAGGTGCTTAAATACATAAAAGACCAAGTTCCAATTGTGCTTTACAATCTGCCAACTGTTATTCAAATGTCAAGGGCCTATTATTCAAATGTTATTCATGTCAAATGATGCTATTCTTTCTGCAAAAGTAGCAACAAAAAAACAAATAATAAAGTTTGCATTTTATTAGTAGGTTATAGGAAAAAATATCAGTGATGTGGAAAATGTAAAGTTAGGTGGGTACTAAGACAACAACTGGTCATATAGATAGTGTAGATGTCCCACACAGCATCATATTGGTTTAATATTGCATATCTACTAGACAATTATATTTGTCTTTGTTACTACTTCAAAATTAATAGGCAATATATAACTCAAAACTGCTTCTTTAAGGAAAAAATACAATACTAGATAAAAGAATGCAGGTTGAGACAAAATGCATTAGCAATTTTTTTTTGAAAGACATTTCATTCTGAAAGAAAACTGTATATTATTAAGGGCCTGGAGCATCTCCCATATGAAGAAAGGCTGAGTAATCTTGGACTTTTCAGCTTGAAGAAAAGAAGACCGAAGGGGGATCTGATTAACGTTTATAAATATGTGAAGAGAGGTGGGAGGCAAATGGATGAGGTCAGGCTCTTCTTGGTGGTGTGCAGTGATAGGAAAAGGAGTAATGGCCTAAAACATGAAAATAAGAGGTTCCGTACTAACATGTGGAAGAACCTCTTTATGATAAGAGTGACAGAGCACTGGAACAGGTTGCCCAGAGAGATTACGGAGTCTCCTTCTATGGAGATATTCTAGATCCATCTGGATGCCTACCTGTGTGACCAATTGTAGGGTACTTCTTTTATTACCACTGCATTCCCTGATATGGATTGCCTCTCCATCTTTCCTGTAGGCCCCATTCTGGTTCTGGAATGTCTCTGGAACCTTTCTGAACAACCCCCACTCTCTCAGCTTGTCTTCATAAGAGAGTTGTTCCAGCCTTCTGATCACCTCCCTGGCCCTCCTCTCCAACAGGTCCCTATCTTTCTTATGTTGAGAGCCCCAGATCTGGATTCAGTACTATAGGTGGTGTCTCACGTGAGCCAAGTAGAAGGGGAAAAAGTCACTTCAGTGGAGGTAGACAATCTTCAAGAATTGTTGAAGTTTAAAATAAAGTGCAATTACATTTTCTATTAAATAATATATTAGTCCATGAAAGCTCATAGCACTTTAAAAACCTGTCTAATTTTTATTTATATTATATTTATATTATGTCTAATTTTAAGTATTTCGTATATTCATACTTTTTTTTTTTTCTTTAGATATCTCTAAATTCCTATCTAGTGATAATGTTAGCACAACTAATTAATTCTGGACATTTTGTAGAATCATAGAATCACAGAATCCTTAGAGTTGGAAGGGACCTCTGAAGGCCATCTAGTTCAGCTCTCCTGCAATGAACAGGGGCACCACAGCAAGATCAGGTTACCCAGGGCCTTATCCAGCCTCACCTTGGAAGTCTCCATCAACCACAGCACTAGGTAACCAGTTCCAGTTCCCCACCACCCTCATTCAAAAAGAATTTTTCCTTATATATAATCTAAATCTACCCTCCCTGAGCTTGAAGCCATTTCCCCTTGTTCTATCACCATGAACCCTGCTAAAGAGTTTTTCCCCTTCTTTCCTGTAGCTCCCCTTTAGATACTGAAAGGCTTCTATCAGGTCACCTCACAGCCTTCTCTTTCAATTAATTGCTTTCATTTTTAACAGATTCATATTCAGGGAGAGTATTAAAAGGTACTAAATTTCTGTTATTTTATAATTACAATTTTCATTGTCTTTCTGTTTATCTACTTTTTTTTACTTGCAAGGAGTCTACTGAAACATATATTGAAGTTATTGGGGAAGACTACAGTTACAGTTAACATTTTTATATAGCTGTCACAGTTTTATATGGTGTATTATGTATCTGACCTTTACACAGCCCCTCTGGGATAATAATGCTGATAGACTTCGGTTCTCTACTACTCTGTAAAGGTGTGTTCCATGCTCAGCTCTGTTGACAGCTGAGTTTGTTACTCTACTCTTTATCCTCAACCTATCTCTGCAGTGCCAGTTATTTTTCAGTGAAACAAGATAATTTTGACAAATAAACAGCTGTTAGTAAGAGGAAGGCAACAATTTGGAGTTAAGGGCAAAATGCCCCCCAGCCCCCACTGTATTTTGCCTCCGTATAAGTAAGCTCAGGCATCTACGTTATGTATGGTTTTTGACACTTTAATTCTGTTTCAAACTGTAGGTATGTTGTTTTCCTAAGTATTGTCTCTCGACCGATAATAATTTAAAACTATTAGTCATTTTAAGATGTGATGTGCAAACTTATGAGTGTCAGTATGCTTTAATGTCCCCTGTGTATCCTTCAAAAGCAAGCACAGGGGAAGAACTGGAACTACAGCTCTATTCCTGACTTATATCACCAAAAAAGTGCTAAGCTGCACTGGTTATGCAGATGGATTTAAATGACTTGAAGATCTCAGCAGTTCCAGCAGGTTTGCCTCTTTATGGAAATGGAAATTCTGATCATTCTTAGTCTGTCATGTAATTCTGTAATGTAGGTGTAAAACAAAACATTAACAACTGAAAATGCTAGGATACATGTACATCTCTATGCAAACATATAAATACAGATATACTAGGCTATCTGTAGTAGTTTACTGATTCTATTACTCCTCTCAAGTTTAACCTCTTTATCTCTAGGAGGAAGTAATAAACACTGAGTAGAATGAAATAAGTTATTTGGTTGGCTGGTTTTGATTTTATGGTGTTTTTGTTTGTTTGTTTGTTATTCTTTTGATTTTTTTTTTCTATTCTCCTTAATTTTATTTCTCATTGTAAACAAATCTGCAAACTTTAGCTACTTAGTCAACAACCCTTCACAATGCATGCATAAATACTGTCATCATTGTACAGCAGCAGGAACATAAGAATTAATACTATTTCCAAGCTCACCAAAAGAAAAGCTCGTCTATATTTTATATTTTTATATTCTGTAGATAGTGAGGGTCATGTTGACCTATGTAGATTCATTTTTTAAGATCCTTTATTTATTTAATTATTGTAGAATGATATGGCTGACTAATTGGATGTAGAGTCAGAATTATTCTTTTACAATCCTTCCTCCTTTCTGCTTTTAATTTAATGACTAGATCCTCAACTTTCTAATTAACATAAGCTAAAGCTATGCAAAATGCTATGCGGTTTGTTTGGAAAATGAGCGCTTGTAGCAATGTTGAAATAACCCATTGTAATTTTACAGAATAAACTATGAAAAGATAGGCATATTAAATACTATCAGATTGGCATTATCATCTGATTCTTCATAATAAAAATAATTTGTTATACATAACATGTTTTTTTTTTTTGAACTTGTATTGCACTGTAATGTTCATACAGTATTTGTTTTTACTTGGTGTTAATTTACCCACTAGTGAAAAAAATAGTGATTTGCATAGCTTTTTGTTATAGATGTGAAAACAATGAATAAGTATTGTAACATTAATCAAAATATATCCTGATAAAAAGTGTAAAAAAGTTAAAATAACAGGAAATAAAAATGAGCATTATGGTTAAGCCAAACACCTTGCTGAAAATCTCAGGATTCTGAACTTTTACTGTCCTGAGAGTGATGGAATGCCAAAAAAATTCCACAATCATGCACATACTGCTTCATCAGAAAGGAAGGAAAGGGACAGGAGGGAAGGAAAGAAGGAAAGGAAGGAAAGGAAGGAAATGAAGGAAAGGAAAGTAAGGTAGAGAGAAATACATCAAAAATAGGCAAGAAAATCTTAGAAATGAGCAAAGAAACAACAGCAAAATAAATTCACCATTTTCTCATTTCTGTTGATGTTTTGTGCTAGCAACATGATATGCAAATGTACTTGCTGCCATATAGGGGAACAACTTTGGCCAAAGGTATCACTAGTGTTTAACATGAGTGTTTTATAGAGAATTATTAAGTATACTTGCAACAGTATAAAATAAAATATGATTTCTTACAAGCAATCTCACTATTTTGATTCCTTTTTTAATAGTCTGCAGAGCTTAGAATCTTTGAATTTATGTCCAAAACTCAGTGGACTAAAATAAGCTGGCGACATAAATCAGTTTCCTTAGAAATCTACCAAATAGAAGCCACTTGTCTCAAGGACTACAAGAACTGTAATTGAAAAATATAGCAGTCTTCTCACCATCCTCTTTGAAGCTATTTCTGGGAACAATTAAAATTAACAATCTGGTCTTTGGTAAAAGACTGAGGAAGATAGTTAATATGTATGGTGTAGATTAAAATAAGCTAATTAATTTTTATTACCACAATTTATCTGTTCCACCTACAGCTGATATGCTCATAGTTTCATGCAATAAATGTTACTTTCTGGTCAATATCTACTTATCATTTAATAAGCAGGTTAGACATAGAGTCTTGTTTTCATAAATGTACATATATTTGACTATGTGTATGAAAAATCTGAAAACAATATAAAATGGACTATTTTTATGGACCTACAACATACCCACTCCTTGGGAAAAAAACAAAAACAAAAACAAAAAACAGATTTTTTTTCTGTGAAGAGTAGACATTTCTAATTTGTTCAGGAGGACTTTAATTCCTTACAGCCATAACTGTACTGTAAGAAATATTTGAATTAAAGTTTAGTTAGAGTTACTTGATCAGATTTCTTCTCATTAGGAGACTATATGACTTCTTAATACTTCAACTGCATCTAAATTTTTTACAGTTACTAATAAAACATTACAATTTATTTTTCTACACACTGGAATTAGTGATAAAGATTAGAAAATTCAAAAACATGTGTGTGATATTTAAACTGATAAGGAATAAAAAGAACAACTGGCCATATCCCACATCTGTTTACACAACCAAAAACTTATTCTAATATCATTCATTTTGGCAAGACAGTTGTTTGTTTATTTCACTTATACTTTTGACTTCTTTTAGGCCAACAGTGGAAGGAGATTATCTGTCTGAAAAAAGTTGAATCAGCATCATCTTTAAAAAATAAACATCAAATTGCTTTTGAAAAAAAATATGTTTTTTTCACTCATGACATCTTTCATCAAGTGAAATAAAGATGAAGTGATATAAAGGTGAAAATTAAATATACAACCCAGCATGATTGTATTGCTGTTTTCTTCTCCAGCAGGAATAAGATCTTCTTGACTTCAATCCCATCAGAAATAGTAAAAGAAAGAACAATATCATATTTTTTGAATCCAGCAGTGCATATGCTGGATTCACATAAAGAGCTGGATCTACAATCTTACAATTTTTCCTAGGATACCATGAAAATGGACTATTCTCCACAAAATCTAACTATTATTATTACTACTATAGTTATCAACATTAATAAAATGATAAATATTTTAATCTATTAATAATTAAAATAATAATTGTTAGTTTTAATATTTATTGTGAAATAGTGGTTTAAAAATTAGGAAGTTAAAATGTTTCTAATTATACTATACCTAGATATGTTGACTTAAAATAAATCATCAGATCATGACAAAATTGTAAATCAGTTCTTATCACAGAGAACTCAACAGAAACAAAGACCTAGACTATTATCTTATTAATTATCTAAACTGCTGTTCATATAGGGGTCTTGCTGACTACATGAATTCTGGGGAACTGACATGGATTAAGAATCCAATGTCAAACAAAATGTATTTAACAAACAACAGTACATTTTAAGCAGACATCTTAAATGACCAGTTACACTACAATAGAACAGAAAAAGTATAAACCAGGAATGATCTGACATTATGGTCAAATCATCATTTTGATTTGTCTGCAGAAATGAAAATAGACTTTTTAATGAATATTCCTGTTTTGAATTTAGATGTCATTCTACAGAACCTGGAGGAAGAGTAACTATTACATATTCATACAAGGAACAGTTTAACCATTGAAAGAAAAAAAATTGGAAAATAATTTCTGTATACTCAGACACATGCATGAAGTAGCAGAGTGGCTTAGCATCAAACAGAAGCTCAAATGAAAGATTCTGTCACTTATGCAAAGGATAAATATTTATACACATGGACTTATGGATGTATTTCTATGAAACTTTCTTAACTGCCTATCAAGTACATTCATAATCCAACATTTATGAAAGAAGATACGTGAAGAAAAACAGTAACATCAGGAAAGAATAGTAAAAGTGGAAAGAGTCCAGAGAGCTGGCAGATCCTAAAAAAATTAATATTAAAAGCGTAAGCACTGTCCTAATCTTCAGGAAAAATATGAACTGAAGCAAGAAACAGACTTGATAAACTCAAAAGTTTTGCAGCTCACAAAATCCAGAGTGTGGAACAGGTATTAATTAGGTCATTTTGCTGAGGGTAAGACTAGCAGATCTGTATCCACAGAATAAAGTAAGAAAAGCTAACCTCAGGATGGGATGTGGTTGGCAAGAAATGTAGAAGGAAAATGAAAATATTACACAAGTACAGTAGCTGTAAGATAAAGGCCAACAAAAAAAAGCCATCATCCTCATCCAGGTATTAGTCAATATTCTAATTAGGGGCTTTTCCTTAAGTCAGCAGGCAGCATCAAAACGAATTTAAAGGAAATGAATTAAAACAAGGATTATTGAAGTCAGACTCAAGAAAATCTTGACATATTACAGAATATATAAAATAATAGGAAAATATAAGTACAGTAGGTATCTATATTTATTTAGCGCTTTCAGTGTTGTTTTAATTGCATTTTCATTGATCACAGTGGAATCTGAAACAAGCCTAAGCCTGAGTAGATGTAGACGCATGCATGTAAACAAATGAAGTTAATTAAAAGGAATAGTACTGAGTAATTCTTCCACACTACTTATTTATAATTGATCCACAAATCATTATACACCGTGATTTAAGAAAAGGCTTAAGCTTATACTTTACTCATAACCATTCTTCTCATAGTTATCTAAAACTTGTATTTTCTTTTCAACTATATTAATTGATCTAATAAATAATACTACTTAAGAAGGTGAAACAAACCTTTAACATTATGTTAGATAAATGCAAGATTGAGGGAAATAAACAGTTCATCATCTATAAACACAAGTATACATCAACAGTGGTTACCTAAGGATATATTCCATAACTAGGTGAGGCTTACATTTCAGTTTATACAAACATTCAACAAGAACTGTTTAGACATAAACAATTCTTTCTTAGACTCAAAGGATGAACCAGATACCTTGATGTCCCATAAAGTTTATTCTTCATATTGCTAAGAAATTGAATAGATATTATCTGAAGCTGCAGTCTTTAACGCTATCATCCCTAATGCTTCCTATTCTAATATGAAACATTTGAAGCTGTATTGCATATCCAGATAGTGGAATAAATGAACTTCATAGCAGTTGCACACTAACATGGGGATATTTTCAGAGTTAGCATAAGAATACTATCTCATCAAAATTATGAATGCAATTTCAAAATACATTTTAATTATAGAAGATGCAACTTATCACTAAAAAGAGGTATTTTTTAGAGCAGCAAATCATATAATCATAAGTAAAAATGGATGTCACACAGTTATTATAGAAGAGTAAAAAATATCCACTGGAAAAAAATTGTCAAAAGCTATGGTTCACAATACTTCATCAGTTCTTCCCTTTTCAGTAAATTAATTATCACCAAATAAAACCTATGAAGCTGTCTTGTGAGTTGATCTATCAGAATTACTCTGTCACAAAGCATTCTAGAGACTAATAAGCAATGACCTCATACAACACGTTATTGATTTCAAATGGAAAGCTAATTCCTAACTATATAAAGGACAACAGCTGAGTCTGCCGCAACTGTATGTTGTATGAGTACAGCAAATAATTTTCTTTTCTTGGCTATTGTCCTTGATGAAGTGTAAAGTCTTGTTGAAATTTTCCATTGTGTGTCAGTTTTTAAAAAAGGTGGTTCAGAAGCTTCTTCTTTCTGCAAGGAAAAATCCAAGTAATTTAAATTATATCAAATTTTCTTTATATCTATGTATTGCTACACAGTCATTCAGCAATACAAAAATGGAAACAACACTAATTCAAGCAATATTTATGAAGACTATGACATATTTAGGCCTGAAGCAAGTACAGATCAATAATAGCTCAGCACATCTGCCATTTTTTTCAATGCTTTCAAGGATTTACTTTTCTATTTTTCTTTCAATCATTATGGAGATGATCTTATGCCGAGTGTTCATAAGTCCTTCCAGCTTTGACGGAGATGGGAGCTGAAGGCATTCAACAGTTGTCAGGATATACCTATGTAAGGGTTGGTAATAAGAACCAGTATTAAATTTATAGGCATTTGATTAGGCTAAGGGATGCTGATGCCAGTCAAACATCTTCCATACTAAGGATGTAAAGAAAAATTCTGTCTTCGCTGAATGTAATAAAATCAAAAATTCATCTATAGGAAAAGAATTTCCTGGGACATCATCAAAACAAATCACATGAAAGTTAATCTACCTGTGTTTCTCATCTACAGAGATTCAGTACAAAGCGAACTGAAAAAAGAATATGCACTCAGTGTTGTGACATAATCAGGTGAAAAATGTCTCTCAAAAGACACAGCCAATAACTGCTATATGGACTCATAGGTGAAAAACCCTGCATTCAGTAATAAATGTGTTCTAGAGATATATTTAACATAGCAGGAGTAACAGTGTAAAAATGCAAATTAAGATAATCAATGTCTATGCATGACTATCCCTGTTCAGAACATATGTAATACCACACAACTAATTTTCTGCACTAGAACAAATAGTGAAATATCATTGTAATCTCACAGACAGAACTAAAAAAGCCATTCAGCCAGGATAACAGTATCGGCCTCTGTAAGCTGAAATAAGATAACAGCAAGCAGGTAAGTAGTCTTGAATGACTCAAAGGTTTTTGGCAAAAAGGCATTTCTGTGACAAAAATTGGAAATTGCTGAAACAAATTCCTCAAATCCTGATTTGAAAAAGTCAGGTATCTTTTCACCTCTTTGTGCAGAGTTCATCTGCCATCTGCAGTATATTTTAAAGTACACTGAACTACTTTATGTACTCATTATATACATGTTCTCATCCTGTGGATAAGCTGCTGATTCTGTCATGACCATGTCAAAGTAGAGATTAACATGGCTATCTGAAAGGTATGGTATCATGGTATCTCTGAAAGGATGTTCACATGCTGCAGAATTTTTTAGCGTAGGGCAGTTTAGTGTCTGGAAGACAAGTAAAGAAAGCAGTATTTTTGCTCCTTTTGATCAAAGAAACCTGTCTTCCTGGCATATTAGATGAAGAGTTATTAAAGATGATATTAATAAGTTTCTCAAGATATTAATGCAGATGAAGGTTGGTTTATATGCAGGTTGCAAAATCTGTTAACAGTGACATGGATGAAATAAAGAGTCATAAGAAAGATAATAATGGTAAGTACTAGAGTTGTAATTCAGAGGAGTTGAAATATTTAATGAGAGCCAAACCATAAGCTATAGTAAAATTAATTTTATTTCATTTTTACTTTATATTATTTATTTTATTATTTTCATTTTCTTACTTCTTTCAAAAAGCAGGTCTAAGGAATTTTACAGACTTAGCAGTAACTTCTGTATTCTTTGCTAACCTTCAAGTGAGAATGCAATGAAGAACTTGCAACTATGTAAAATCATATTATATTTGTCTTAATTCTACTTTTGTCTATTTTAGACTTGCTGACCTACTGAATCATTTATTTATACCTAAAATATCAATGCTTCTGCTGATCTTAAGATCAATACTGTCCTTTCTAACAGTCTTGACATAGGAAGGCAGAGAAAATACTGCCAACAATCTCTTAACTATGCTTCTGATTTGTTTATTAATAACAGATACATCTGTCACAGTTGTCCTTATTATCAGATTTTGATAGTTTGAGCTATCATATGAGAGTCACCTTTACTGATTTTATTTGTCTACAATGATAATTAATTAATTGATCCTTCCTTACATTGCTTAAGCAGGTCCTCTTCATATTCATCTGCTTACAATTATCCCTAGAGCCTTATGTCAGCCTCTTTTTTATTTTCATTAGGGGGTCATTATGACATATTTTGGTTTCAGATAACATTTTCATGCAGCTGATGCATTCTTCAAAATTTTGGGGTGTATCTTCCTTGACTTCCATCTTCCACTGATTTTCTATGTGCAACTGTTTGATATGTAAATATAATGAATGCTAATATTTTGATCTGCATCACTTCCCAAACAGATCGCACAGTTCTTGACACAGGTGTGACTTACGTTTTACGCCAAAAACACTTTTGAATTCCCATCCCTAATGCTGAGTTCTGGCAAGTGGCTTTCCCCCAAAGAAATTACTTTTCTTCGTGTAGCTAAGAGAAAGCTGATACATGATGCTGAATGATTAGCAGAATGTTTTCTCCTCTTTGAAATCAAAATATTGTATAGACCTTCTAGGAAACACAGAATCATAAAAGACTGGTTTATCTCAAATATATCTCTTTTAGTTTATAGAGAAAATTTCAGAGATAATAATGCTGGCATTATCTTGATAATTTTTTTTTATAAATTTGTATTATAAATAGACAAATTTTATTACTCCATTTGGAACTGTACTAGAAATGTTGAGCTGAGTAAAAGTTATCACTTTAGGAACTGAAACTTGAAGAAAAATATTACTTATTCATAAAGTATAAATCAGAAACAACAGCATGAAAGACAATATAGATTTTGAAAATCATTATTGTTTCAGAGCATCTTCTGATCTGCTGGCAGCATTTCTCATATCCAGGCTTTCACAGATTGATTCAATAAAGGACCATGTCAACAGTTTTCCTGATATAGCAGCATGTTCCTGCTGTTAGTGTTGAGCAGACAAAGGAAACAGATGTAACCTGTTCAGCCCCCAATGTGATGTAATTATCAGTAACTTCCTCTCCTTCATCTTCATTCCCATACGAAGAGTTCCCTTAAAAAGTGATTCTGAAGAGGTTCTGTGATGAAGCTCTCTCATTTTGAGTGAAAAGACTTGGACAATGCAGTGACAATACAATATCCAGCTTCAGCTGGATAGAGAGAGATTTCAAAGACTTCAAATGATGTATTTAGGAGCAGTCCCATCAATCTTCTAAATGTCAAGTGCCTTAAAGAGCTACTCCATTCACCTTTTTCATCCCCAAACACATATGTATCAGCCTTTGTTTGATGGTCTCATTCTTTTATAGCTCTTGGGGTTCTCAAAATTGAAGAATGAGAATACATGGGAAGACAACAAAGAGGAGAACAGAAAAGTTTACCTCTTCAAACATTAATCAGGGTTGGAAGTTTTACAGTTACTCAATGAAAACTTTTTTTCCCCCATATCCACCTTGAAAGCAATGCTTCCACTTCAGTTGCTTTGTCTGGATTCTTATGCCATCCTCTTCTTCCAGATAACTAGTGATGGGATAATGTCCTTTAGTTGCGCCAGAAGAGATTCAGGCACTTTTTTCTTCACAGAAAAAAAAGTGGTAATGCATTGCAACAGGCTGTCCAAGAAACTGGTGGAATCACCATCTCTGCAGGTTTTCAAGGAAAGGGTAGATGTGGAACTTAGGGACAAGATTTAGTGAGCACAGTGGTGATGAGTTGATGGTTGGACTAGATGATTTTAAATATTCTTTTCGACCTTAATGATTCTATATTTTCATTCTGAGCAAAGGATAAATCATCTCTTAGCTAATCTGTGCAGAATTGTTTTGTCATTTCTCGTAAGTTGGTTGAGTAAAAAAACTGTTGTCTCTTCAAAGGAAATATAAAACAGTACTACATGCTGTCATTTATGCACGAGAATACTTGCAGACTAGGAAGTCTTGTGTGTAGTCATTCTAATATCTGCTTGAACTAAGATACATATCAAGAATATTTGGACTGTCACTGGAAGTTGCAGCTGGCAATGTCATTATTTATTCCATTCCAATTTCCTTGGTTATTAAAGTTTAATTTAAAAAAAGATGGAAGGACGGAAGGACGGAAGGAAGGACGGAAGGACGGAAGGACGGAAGGACGGACGGACGGAAGGAAGGAAGGAAGGAAGGAAGGAAGGAAGGAAGGAAGGAAGGAAGGAAGGAAAGAAGGAAGGAATAGCAAGTTGCAGATAATTAACATGTAAAAATTTGAAAATACAGCAGAATTTGAATATTTTTTAGGAAGCTGATATTAAAATTTAGTGTGTCTGGTCTAAGTGTACATATGTGTAAGTTCTTTCTCATGAAAATTCCTTGAATTTAACAAATAATAAAGCATTTACATTTAAGAATATAAAAAGTCGTAATTCTGTATATTAATACTCTCTGTGTGTAAGGATATCCATCCCCATGTTGCATCATTCTTTTCTAATGCTATTTCTCTCATCTATCACTACAAATGTTTTTCAATTTCATTTATTTTCCTGTACTTACAAAAACCGGTTTTCCCATCTTTCCCTTTTTTACAGTGAAATGTGTTTCTTCAAATATAAAATTTGAAGATGTTATTAATATTATTAATATTAATTAATATTATATTAAGTTGTTTCATAAAAGTAAACATTAAAAACATTAAGAATGAATGAAAATACAAAATTAAATTGAGATACAAAACTTAAACTGTGTCTCCTCTGATACACTGTCTTTTGTCTTTTTGAAGAGAGAGAAAGAAAACAAAACAAAACAAAAATCTGGATAAATAAAACAATAAAACACCAACAGATTAGTGAGGCCCAATAAAACTGAAGTAGAGAATCAGACTCGAAAGAATGGAAACAATTTTTTAGGACATTGCAAGAATAGCAAAAACATGAAGAACATGTTTGCTTGCTTGCTTGACTGCTTAATATCTATTTATTTCAGGCATATTTTTTTCTCATTGAATTAATATAGACATGATGGAAAGATCAGTGAATAAATTAAAATATGGCAGTTTTGAAGATGGATGTCTCTGTTTTGATTGGATTGCCTTGTCAGCACACTTTCATCAAAGTTCAGATGAAGACAGTGCTTTCAAAATGCTCTTGTTTTTATTAAAATAAGATTTTTTTTTTTTTTTAATGAAGTCTTGGTATAGCAGGAAATAAGGAGATATCTGCCTGCATGCTGTAGAGCTAGGGAGAAGAAGCCATGATTTGGATTCTAATTTGTTTTTCTTGTTTTTAGAGTAACAAGATTTTTTTATCACATTTTTGGCAGCCATTTCAGATTATTTAACATTTCCTGATTTTGTGAAGATAATATTAAGTTCCTTTTCAGAATAAAATGCAAGGTTTCTCTAACAATACTATTTCACTATGTTAATGTTTTTGGAATAAATCTTGAATTAATTGCTTTTGAATTTTACGTCATATGGTTTGCCACTAGATATTCAGTTTTGTCAACAAAAAATATCTATATATTCAAATCAATCCCTGATATTTGATTCCACCATTCTTTCAGATGTATTCACCCTTGTCAAATTTTTTCATTTGCATTCACATGCAGATACATTCAAATGCTGATAATAATAACTATTTTTTGAGATTTGTGGAGAAAACTATTTCTGTTTAAATACGTCTTTTTTTTCCTTTTGCACTCTGAAAGAGAATCAGATTCTTATATACTTTATACTTTTATACTAAGTTCAGCTGGGAGAAGTCTCTGTACTTGAACATTCTTTTTTCTAGTTCTCAGCAGCAGACCTGGTGATGAGTAGATGGATGGGATAACATAAAACCAGTAAGACTTGTGAGTGAAATCTTTTAACGTCTTCTTCTGAAACACTGTGAAAATGAAGTCTATTCTCCATTAAACCAATTCTTAATTGTGCGGTATAAATAATTTACTGGAATGCAGTAAACTGCTGTATAGCTAAGAGTTAACTTCACTACAACTTTAGAGTGTCTCCCTCTTTTTTTCATAGTCTAACTTCAAAGTTTAAAAAAACTCATTGTCCACTTTCCCATTTTTGAATTAATTTGATTTCTTTGCACTATCTGAAAATTCTTAAAAATGTTTTCTGGCATACAAGCACTAAAAACACTGTATCTAGATTCCCACATCTAATCATATGGCCAATATGCACATTAGTAGATGATATGTATGTGCAGGATTTCCTTTTTATTTACTATCAATCTGTACAGATCCACACAAGAACAATCACACTGATATCTCAATTAGTTTACCTATTAAAGACATAAAAATCCTATTATTTTTCCTTATTTTATTGTAGACAGAATAAGAAGCCTTTCATTAGAACATTAAACATTTTCTCAAAGAAGTTCTCTGATAACACGTACTAGAAAATGACTATATTTTACTTTCATTCAGGAATTAAATCAAATGATTTAAATACTTACACTAGATTTATGACAGTAAAACAATGAGAAGAATCTGTTCTTGTATCTAAAATAATATTTTCTATTCTGAAATAGAAACTCTTTACTCAAAAATTCTAATCTTATTTCATAGCTGCATTTTGTTTAGAGAAATATTCATATTTCTCATTTCTAAATCAAGTCACCAGAAAACTGAAAACAGAAGATCACCATCACATCTTGAATTTTTGAAATTTTGATTTTTTTTTTATTTCAGGCCCAAGAATAGATGAAAATTATTCTTTGCTCTGCAAATATTAGTGGAAACATTCATGAGTAAGCACATTAGAATGTAACACCTGGACTTCATGGTTAAAAAGAGTCTCATACAGTAATGATAACCTAGTCTATGACTAGAGTAGAACTTTAGATAACATAATCTTACATGAGGTCATAAATTAAGAAATGTCTTGTATTCTTTGATGCAAAATTCACAAAATAATCAAAGAAGACAAATAAGACAATTTCTGAAGGGAATTAAGAGAAATAGTGCAGAAAAATAAAACCATGGTTATGAAACCACTAAATTTTTCAAAAAGCTATAGGTAAAAGAGGAGAGGGGTTGGTCCTCACTTCATGATAGCATAATTGTGCACAAATTTTATATCTGCCATATACTATGGTTCCAGTAGTATGTACTATATATGCACTATACCCATTATACATAGATGAACATGGATCTCTTTAGGTATATTTCTCCCAGTGTACTAGATATGAATGCTCAAAGGACTAACACAGTTAACACACTTATGCTCTGGCTAACATGTACTAACAAGCTACCTAACAGTGGATAGTTACAGGACATACTACTACAACCTTTGTTCTCCACATAATGGTTATGCTTAACATACCAGATGGATTTATTGATCATACGCCTCACAAGAAACCAGCAATATTTTGCACATAATATCTAGTACGACTAGCTTCAGGCCCATTAATTCCTCCTAAACTCTCCTTGCTCTTTTGTACCTCTAGTTCCTTTGTCAGGGCCATCACCTTACTAACTCCCAACCACTTGCCCTTATGAGGCATCTGGTAGGAGAATACTCACCATTTTAGCCTGTGATCACAGCATTGCCTCTTCTATTGCTGTTGGTTCCCTTCCCTTTTCTGGACTTCTTCACAGGTGACTCTTCCATTGTGGATGCTGAGTGCATAGAGTTTAATCTTGGATTACTCCTGCATTGCATCCTATCCTGGATCTCAGGTGACCCTCAATTAGATGATTGTCCTGCATAGTATAAGGACAGGAGACTAATTATTTACAAAAGCTTCCTGGTGCTTGTTTGTAGTCTTGATGTAGGGAATAAAAAAAAGTCTCACTTTTTCTTTAAAGGTATAACTCTAATCCTAGAACATCTGGCTTTTGAAATGTCAACTTAAGACTTTAACCTTCTGGCTTTGGAACTCAAAGCAAAGAGGTATGGAACTGTCACTAGGAGTGTAAATATTAGAAAGAAGACAGTGGAAATCCAGGATAAGAACTCATGCCATCCCCATACTTGCTTAAATCATACATTAATACAGCTTATATTATAATACTATCATCTTGTGAGTAACGAGGTTGAGAGAACTACAAAGCAAAGTACATCACTTCTGGCACCTAAATTGCAAAAGTAATGACAGTTATATATTGATTTCAGGAAGAAGGACTGAAGTTGCTATCTGCTCACTCCTTAAAAATCACTTCACTTTAATAATCAGGATTACCTGATGTTCTGAGACCTACAGGAAGTAACACTCTTTTAGAAAAGTGCAGCAGGAATTTGGGCAAATATAACATGCATAGCAAAGGCAAAGATGTTTAATTTGAATATGCCGTTAAAATGACTTCTTTACTTAATTTTTCTCAAATTATGAAATATTCTTATTTTCTCTGAGGTTAGCAAAGTATTGCACAAATCTAATAGTTTTCAATAACTCAAAGTAAGAGTAGTAACTAGCAATTTCTAGGAGAAATATGTCCAGGATCATTTTTAATTTTATGTCACATTTTAAGTATGAAAAAAAATAATTATAATATACACAATAATTTTGTTAAGCAGAAATAGTAAAATCACATAATATACTTTTCAGTATTTTGCTGATGACAAAAGAGTTCTAGGCCATCACTTCTAACTGAGTAAGAGGCATAATATTTTTAAAGATGTGGATTTTCTTAATTGACTATCTTTAAAAAATTTGACAGGATTTTTAAAGTAATATGAAGCAATATAATTGTATTGAACTCTAAATTAACTAACTGATATTATACATTCAGATTCTGAAATTAGTATCTGTTATGATTCCTACAATTTATTAGATAACATCTATGTAAATAGGAGACTATGAATGTTGCTTATCAGATTATTCATTCATTATTACCCTTATTCTGTGCTCCACTGTCTCTTGAATTCATGCAAAGTCTCAAGCATTAAGCAATAAGATACTGGAGTCTTATAGGGAAAGCTGTAAAGGTTGAGGAGGAAAAAGAGGATGGGAGGGTACCCCCAAGGCAGCAGGCAGTGGCCTCCCAGCTGGACCTGGATCAGGCCAGTAGAGTGGAGCGGGATGGGCACAGCAGTGTGTCCATCAACAGTGCAGCTGTCAGGACCATTATGTCCTACGGATGATGCAGGTCCTCAGGAGGAATAATTCTCAAGAGTCAGCATTCTTCATAGTGAAATAAAACAGTTTTCTAGGTGCTCTTAGTTGTTGCTCTTAGTTATTGAGCTCTGCGGAGAAGGACCTGGGTGTTTTGGTGGACAATAGATTGGCCATGAACCAGCAATGTTTCCTTGTAGCCAAGAAGGCCAATGGTATTTTGGGGTGCATTAAAAAGAGCATGGCCAGCACATCAAGTTAGGTGATCCTTCCCCTCTACTCTGTCCTGATGAGGCCACATTTAGGATACTGTGTCCCGTTCTGGGCTCCCCAGTTCAAAAAGACAGGGGTCTCTGAGAAGGAGTCCAGAGGAGAGTGACAAAGGTGAGTTAGGGACTGAAGCATTTCCAGTATAAGGAAAGACTGAGGAACCTGAGTCTGTTCAGCCTGGGGAAAAGAATCATAGAATCATAGAACGGTTTGGGTTGGAAGGGGCCCTTAAGATCATCTAGTTCCAATCCCCATGCAAGAAGAATGAGGGGGGATCTGATTAATGTTTATAAATATCTAAAGGGAGGTGGGAGGCAAATGGATGAGGCCAGGCTCTTCTCGGTGGTGTGTAGTGATAGGACAAGGAGTAATGGCATAAAACTCGAACATAGGAAGTTCCAAACATGCTGAAGAACTTATTTACAGCAATGTGATGGAGCACTGAAACAGGATGCCTTGAGAGGTTGTGGAGTCTCCTTCTATAGAAATATTCGAGTCCCATCTGGACACCTACCATGCGACCTATTGTAGGGTACCTGCTTTAGAAGAAAGGTTGGACTCGATGATCTCTAGAGGTCCCTTCCAACCCCTGTGTCATGGTTTTATGATTTTTGGTTATTGGTATTCCACATCATAACATCATGTAGTGTACTGGGAGTTAAAGAGTTAATGCTCCAGTTCCATGGATCGTGGATAGTTCCGGGTACCTGGTTCTCAGAAGAGAAGAACTACATCTCCCAGAGGACTGCTCACTGTTCTGTTGCCATTTTCTATTCAGAGGAAAAGATAAAAACTGTTTGCATATCACAAGATGTTCCCTTTTTGCTCTCTTGCTCCCCTCCCGCTCATCCTGGCAGCATCTTGCTCCCTAGCCATCTCACTGCCAGCATTAGAGTAAGGCCTTTTGGTTTTTGGACACACTCTCTCGTTTTATCTGATTTATTAGCTTCAATTCCAATTATATTGTATTATATTGTGTGATTTTGCGTTCCGATATATTATTTAGTAAATCAGTTTGTTTCTCCTAAGATTATTGCTGCTGTTTTGTTTTTAGGCCCATCTCCCTACCCTTTCCCCTTTCTTTTTTCCCGGGGTGTGGGTCCTTGCGTCCCCCTGCCCCATTAGTCATGGAACCAGGCTGAACCTGCCTGTAAACCACTGACACCCTGTAATTCTGTGATTCTGTGAACTCATGGACAAAGGGCCAATAATGTATTACCTTCAGCTATCTATCTACTCCTGCTGTCAATAGGTTACAAGTTCCAGGCTTCACAGTTATTTTGACTTCTGATAAATTTTTTCTGGAATAATTATTTTCACTTAAACACATGTTGTGGTTTTGCAAAGTAAATTTCATTATTCTTCCTGTATTTTAAAAAAATTTTTTGTCATTTTAATTCAATAACACAAAGAAGACCTACTTATTTATAAAATAGCAAAGAAGAAAGCCTTAGCAGATTTTGTCATCATGTGGGCAATATCAGCCAAATCTCTGGCAAGCATTGTGAGCTTCTGTGCATTCATGGCATACAGATACATTACATTTTACGTTTGAATTCATCCTTCATTTTCTTGTCCTGTGAAGTTGCCAGAACTTGTTATGAAGAATATGACAGAAAAATTAGTTAATTCTTTTAAGATTTTATGAGATTTTACTTTCAGAGCACATGTCCCTTGTTTACTTACTGCTCAGGACCCAGTTTACTTATTAAGTCACAACAACCTTGAAGCTATAACATAATGCAGTATTAATGAAATTATGTGTAGCCATTTACAAAGTGCATAAACTGCCCCTCTTTCGTCTACATATAAATCCTCATGAGGTTCCTTCAATAAATGTATTTATTAGTACATATATATCAATAACATAAAAACTTATTATATAAAATATTTCAGTGCTATGTAATTTTAAAAAAGTATGTTTCATGAGTGGCTGTTTGATAGTTCAAGATCTATGCACTTAGATTCAAACATTCACTGAAATCAGAAACTGGATGCTACTATATTATCTGTTCTGTTCTTTATACTACAGGGTTTTTAACTTAATTAGTTATTGCTGAACTGATTTCAATAATTTTTGCTTCGATAAAGCCCAGCTACCAGAAAGAATATCAATCTTCATTTGAAAGTCCTGGAAAACAGAAGGCCAATTTAAACACCTGTTGAATTGTTCTGTCCATTGTGTGAAGATGTAAGGCCTGAAACCTAGACAGCATAAACATTAATGGTTCTTTGATTTTTATGTTTTGGATGAGTCTTTGATAGAGGAAAATCAGATGTATAATATTTAAGTTTGTCAAAGATATTCTGCACGTGTGAAAATGCATAAGATAAAAATAAGGCAATAAAATTGTTCCCTTATGGTTGTGAGGAAACTCCATCATCCCCTGACATTTGCATGCTCCCTTTCACAACCTTAATATCTCCATGAACATTTAAGCCTTCAGTTTCATAAGATTTTTCTTTCATAAGAGATGTTCAATTCCTTTATAAACGAGTAGACTGGTCATCCTGTACTGAGAAGTAGCTCATCCATATAATTGGAAATTTGAAGGAGTTCTATTAAAGAACATGTTCTTACTGAAGGATACCAGTGCACTAGAGTTAAACCCAACTCCTAAGACTTAAGAAGTAGGTATTAAAGATCTTGGCTCTGTACTGTGCCTTCAAGTGTAACTCCATATAACTCTCTATGAAAACATAAAAGATGATCATTCTGGATTGGACTAAAGATTAATCTGGCTCAACATCCTGTCTCTGAAGTGAGCAACAACAAACATTCAAGGAAAGAGTATACAAAGTTGCAAATATGGACTCTCAAAGTTGCAAATATGGACTCTCAGGTTATGGTTCAAGAAGAATATCTAATCTCTTTATAAATTTAGTCTTCTACAACACTTATAATTAGTTATACTTTGTATGAAGAATATATATTTTTTGCCTATTATAAACATATTGCATGGCAAAACGATGATACTCTGATGCATCAATCAATTTTAATACTAACATACAGATGTTAGCATTTGGATATGTTCATACAGGTATATATGTGAAAGCTTGGGACAAGTCCCACTGGAAAATAAAGCCCAAGATGTGAATTTCTAAGTAACTGCTCTGTTATATATTCAGATATACACAGAAAAAAATGAGATTTATTAGCTTTCTGGTTATGACCTTCTCCTATAGAAACTGACCAAAATAGCGATGATACCTAAGAAAGTGACTGAAACACTTCTGGCTATTTTTTCACTAAATGTATGGGTGTTACTCCAGTTATGTTAGTGAGAATTATGTATGCATATTGAAAGGGAAATAGATCACCCTGAAAAGTACAGAAAGTGTGCAGGTGTTCCCACTTTTAATTTTTTTCTCATTAAATTGCTCATTTGTAATTTCCCCATGTATTCATATCCCTTAGAGCTTTCAGCTGATTTTTTTTTTCATGCTGTATCCTCACATGCATTTATAACAACTATATTCTCTGGTAAATAGTCTGCATTCCTTAAAAAAAAAAAAAAAAAAAAAAAAAAAGAACAGCTACTAACCAAACCAAACTAACACAAACAAACAATTGCAAACAAACAAGCAAAACAGATAAAGGCATTTTTGTAAAAAAAAAAACATTAATCACAGAATCACAGAGGTTGAAAAGGACCTCTTGAAGTCACCTAATCCAACTCCTTGATAAAGCAGGTTCCCTACAGTAAGCTGCACAGGAAAGTGTCCAGCTGGGTTTTGAGTATCTTCAGAGAAGGATACTCCACAACCTCTCTGGGCAGCTTGTTTCAGTGCTCTGCTACCCTCACAGACAAAAACTTCTTTCACATGCTTATATGAAACTTCTATTTGTGCCTGTTGCCCCATGTCCTCTTGCTGGGTACCACTGAAAAGAGCCTGGCCCCATCCTCTTCACACTCACTGCCCAGGCTTGTCCATCCCTTGGCCCATGGACCACATGTGGTCTGGCATATCTTGTAATTAGCCCTTCCCCTGCTGCTGTGCTGTCATGGTAGCAGCTCTTCCCTGCTGAACAGCCCAGCCTGGTCCTGGACCTTCATTCATTGTTAAAAACAACTCAAGCATCACCCTGAAAAAATTCCTCTATGCTCAATGCAGCCCAGGCAAGTAAAAAGACTGGACACTCACGCTAGATATTTGTAAGTGTTGTTAAGACCCTGTCTTGGTCTTCTCCAGGCTAAACAGTCCCAGGTCTCTCAGCTCTTTCTTATAAGGGAGATACTCCAGGCCCCCAATCATCTTTACAGCCTCCACTGGACTCTCTCCAGTAGTTCCCTGTCTTTCTTGAACTGAGGAGCTTGGAACTGGACTCAGTACTCCAGATGTGGCCTCATCATGGCAGACTAGAGGGGGAGGACTACCTCCCTCAGCCTGAACCCTGGAATACCAGTGGCCATACTACTGGCTCATGGTCAACCTGTTAAACTTATTCCTTAAGTGAAAATTACATTTATTCTTCTATACATTTTCTTACTATAAGTTTATGATACCCTTATTTATGAAGAAGTAACAAACTGATATGGCAGTGAGACTGAAAACAAAATATTACATGTACTAAGCACAATAGATTCTCATACTAGGCTTCCATCTTCAAATTGTATGCTGCCTTTTTAAAGCATTCTACTAACCTATCAAATATATCAAATACTTCAACATGCAACAAAAGAATGTTATCATACAACACTGTTTATTTAGAACTGTATATCCTTTGCAAGCTGTTAAATGGGTAAGTGGCAAAATACATTTTCAAGCAACTTTCTGATACCACAAAACTGAATCTGAGAGTATTCATATTACATACGTAACACAAAGAGTGGAAAACAATTTGTGTTTCTATTAATACAAAACACAGTGGATTTTAGAGTCATAAATTAATTCATAGGCAAAGAATCTTTCACAATAGGCTCTTACAAAATTCTTACACAACATATTTCATTTATATTACAATTTATTAATTTCAGAATTTCAAAATCCATCTAGAACGTAAGAAAACTTACCTTGCTAATCGATTCTTGATAAACATGAAGAAGTCTTTTAATGGACAATTGCAGCCAATTTTCTATAAAAGCGAAGTAAATGAATGTTATGACTAAACAGTCATTTTATTACATCAACCTGTATCATTATTTCTGTGACAATTATATCCATCCTCCATATTCAGTATTTGTGCAACCAAAAGATGGCAGTGCTTCATCAACAATTCCTGCAAAGTTAAGTTTATCCTTAGGTCATCATTTACGATATATGAAAGCTTTAAGAAAACGCGCAGATTTACAAGATACTCTCTCACTCTCATTCTCTCTATCCTCAAATTTCAAAGGGAATGAAAGGGGTTCAATTTGTTTTTAAAGAGTTTTGGTTCTCTGACATCTTACAAAGTTTACTTGATTAATATTCTGTCTCATTTATCAAACAAGATTTTGTAGAATGCTTAATAAATATAGATTGGTTAAATCTGTCTCTACTATGCTAAGATTTAACAAACATGCAATTCTGTTTCTGGCAGTGACCCATAACCATAACTTCTTACTCTTTCTTCAGATTTATGATACAGCTACTAGGATCAAATCCCTAATTGTTTAAATAGATACCAAATAAATAAATTTTAATTATTATTTGAACTATATGACATCTGTAGCTTTTTCCCACTACATCTTAAGCAAAGTTGCCAACATATTTTTTAGAAAAGCTGTCTCACAGATCATGTTTCTGACCTTTCTTTTACCATATTGCATTTTCCTTTGAGCATTTCTTTTCATGCAAAAAGTTGTTCCACAACAGCTCTGTCTTGTAAACAAATTTGTCAGATTATAAACTAGTGTTGCTCACAATGTCTGAAGGCCTATGCTATTTATCACGGCCTTTGGTTTCATTTCTATTTGTGCTGCTTCTCAGAGATGCATTCTATTTCATGTAGAACAGCTTTCTATACAAAAAAAAAGGAAACAATAAAATACCAAGCCATATACATAGTAACTAATTAATTATAATCAATTCAGTTGTTCTGTTCTAATTCATTTGTCATATTAGGATTGTATTTATTTTTGTTAAATAGTGTTTCCTGTACTGATGGCTTTGTTAAAAAGTTAAATCAACCCTCTATATATCATTTATTCTTGCTTAAAATGAGGATAATGATACTAACAGTTTGTAAATCATTTTGGAATTACACTGACAAGAAAAGACATATAAATATACACAAATATAAACACAAATAAGTATGCAAAAAGGAAATACATGATATGAATAATGTTTTGTATGTTTCAACCTCAATGAAATCTTTGATGTGATCTCAGGTTAATTTTGGAAGTTGAATGATCTATCCTAATACTCATCTGTTAATATCCATAAGAAAGATTGGTATAAACATAAGATTACTAGTCTTCTATTTTCTTAAAGGGGAAGTATAGATCTTTGCAAGATTTGGAAAAAATGATAACCCAGAAATGTTTAATGAACTGCACATCAGAACATTATGTCCCTATTCTTCACTATAAATGCAATTACTTGAACAGATACACATCTCACATTTTTGCTAATGTGATTTATGCATGAAGTGAGAACTACAGTAGCTTGAGATATCCATAATGTATTTTCCAGAAGTTACTACAATAGTATTTTTGAATCAAAATCAGAGTTTTCTGTCAGTTCACCTGATGGTTTCTGGCAGTTCCGTTGCTTGGCTATTATACAGCAGCAGTATTTGGCTATCTTGGTTGCACACTAATATTTATAAGTTCATCAGCCTGTATTTACACTAAAAGTATCTATCTGACATCATTCAAGTCCCTGCATTACAGGACAAAGTAGCTAGTTTCTAAAGAGAGCTTGCCACTAGACATTCATCATCTTTTCTGTGAACAGGTTCTTCCACCACATAGTGGTACCCGGCAAAAAAATTGTAGTTTGGGCTGTTCCAAATCAATTCATAGTGTTTTTGGGGAAAAACAACAACAACAACAACAACAACAAAGAAAGGGGTAAGAGTAGGCTAACATGAGAATTAGAAGGAGCAAAACAGCTCAGTACTTAAAATGCCGCAGGCTAATCTAAATGTAATTTTTTGTTTGTTTAGCCTGGGACAATTTATGTCAGTTTATGCTCTCTTTTACCTCACTTCTGCTATGGATAAGACCCAAGCCACTCATCAGATGTCACTCTCCCTCTGCTTTCTCATGGATGCTGTTCCAGCATGCATATAATTCTTAAGTATTGATTCAGCTACAGAAAATGATGTCTTATACTTTATGTTTCTTGATGGAGGAATATGGAGGTAAGTCGGAAAGACACTTTGCTAGAAGATCCGTTTCATCAATGTGCTCATTCTCTTTCAGCAGACTTTGGCTACAAGTGCACCTTGTCCACTCATATCCAGTTTTTCATCCAGCAGCATCCACAAGTCCTTCTCCAGTGCTACTCTCAATACAAGCATCACTCATTCTGTATTGATGTTGTTGGGATTGCCTAGACCCAGGTGAAGGACCTTGAGGATCTTGCACTTGGTCTTATTAAACTTCATGAGGCTGACATAGGCCCTCTTCTCAAACCTGTCCAGGTCCCTCTGGATAGCATCCATTCTCCCTACTGAATCAATTGCAACACTCAGTTAAGTGTCATTTACAAACTTGTTGAGGGTGCATTCAATTCCCCTATCTATGCTACTAATAAAAATGTTGAATAGTATTGGTCTCAGATTGAATAGCATTGGTCTCAACATCCATGAAATCAAACTGTTTTCCTAATCTCAGAAAAGTGTTTCCTTTAGCAATTTTGGATGTCAGTTAGAAAACACCAATATTAAGAAACTAGTTAAACATATTTTTAGTCTAAACAATAAAGCATCACAAAGTATGCTATGAAACATTACACTGAAATGAAAATTACCCCTTACAAACTGAGGATGAGGTTTGTGTTGAACGTAATATACCAAGAGTATAATAATGCACTATATGGTAAAGGTGATTTATATTTATCTATGCATGCAAGGGCAGCTTCAGAGAGTAATGAAACATATTTCATCTTTCTGCTATTACAGAAAGATGCTATTATTATTATTTCTGCCTTACATGTAAAGTTTTTGTTAAGATTCCTACCATGTCACACCTCTGCACACACCATGCCATATTTTTGCCTTGGTAAATGCAAACTCATGCAACATTTTCATCTGCAAGATATTTTTCTTTCTCACTGCATTCACCATGTCATCTTTTCCCACTTTCTTGCTCTGTTTCACCAAAAACAACCTGATTATCTGATTATTTTGCTCCACTGGCTTCATAGCTTATTCAGTTATGCCATTTCACTCTTCAGCACTGCCTATGATGCCTATCTTTATTTAATATAGTTGAATTTTCCAGCAAGCATTTCCCTGTTTTATGACCCACATGGCAGTGGTGAACTTACTCTCTGTGAATATAAATAAAATTAATTATAGTAATAATATTATATCTGTCTTTCCATTTTCATGTTAGAATTTGCATGCAAGAAGCTATTGTGCGCACAAGAAATTATGTTGCAAACCACAGAACTAAGATGAATATTTTGAACAAGTAGCAACAATTTATTATTAGCCTAAACAATCATTTGCAGAGTTATTGTAATAACATAGACAGTGGAAACATCTAGGAAACTTAAATTTCCTAATGGAAAGCACAGCTCAGAAGAACCCAGGCTAATTTCATACAACACTGCCCTAATATGTTAGACATGATCAACTTCTGCTGTGTTTGATAATGGCTAGAATCACTTCTAGACTTGAGTTGACTCTAGAAAAAATACAACTTAAATACGATGCTACAAATGGCTTACCAGGTCCACTGGATTTGACTAAGGTACATTGTATTTAGCTATCTACATCACGGAATGATTATTTCTCCATATTATTTTTAAACCAGTAAGCGCTGATTCAGTATCAATCTTGGGTTTGTTCTTTTTTCTATTGGTTTTATTTGTTTGCTTGCTGTAGCAACACAAATGATTTTTTCCACTTCTAGCATTTATGTCTTAGTTAAACATTTAGGACTAGCAGGTTGAAAACGAGCTGTTTTACCTTTCTGTGATTTCATTTCATTGTTTGTTAAAGGAAATATAGATTTAACATTGATTTCAAACTTCACAAGAAGATGAAGATATAAATCAATATTACTAAATATTAGTGAATTGCTATAGCAACAAAACACATCAGAACACTGTAAGTAAAGGAAAGCTAGGTAGGATAAATCCAGTCAGCATCAGGTCTTGTTCATGCTCACATCTTTGTAACGTGTCAGTAGAAAATCTAAATCGCCTGATTTAATACATCTTGTAATAACCATAAATGTATCCCATAGGACCTCACCATGTGTCCACTGCATAACTCCTAATGTCCTCCTTCAAGATCAGATATTAGCATAACAGTTTTTAGTTCCTTTTGTTGTTTACTGTTACTTTATTTTATATCTTTTTTCTTCTTTTTTCCTACTCTGCAAAAATCAGCATGGTACTCCAGCTGTGAGAATAATCCTACCTACTGTATAATGCTATGATTATAGTCTGTTCTCTGAACTATCAATCAGCTCATCATTAGCATCATAAGCATTACAATGAGATGTTTAACATATTTTTTGAAGTCTTTCAGATTTCTTGGATACCTATTTTTGAGAAGATGAGAAATTCTAGTCTGAGAACCTGTTAAAAAAAAAATCAAGAAAGATAAAATTGGATATGTATCACACTAACCTTAGGGGAAAAAAAAATTAATCAATGACCTTCTTCAATATATCCTTACTTTTAAATCATTTAGTATTTTCATTGAAATCTGTATTACTTCAAAATGATTTTGTCTTTCTTTATTGGTCCTTTCTTTAAAAAAAAAACAGCAGTAAAGTTGAAACTCTTGGCATCTGGTCATTTGTTCCAAGTTGTTAACATTCAGCTATAGTAGTGATTAAGCTGAAATAATAGTGACTTTACTGAGGTGTTGTTCCTATAACCTCTATGAGAAGAAACTCAGAGTTTCTCACTCACACAGACAAACTGAAATCTCTTTTTCCATGTAATTGTATCCTACTTATAAGCATCTCCTTTCAAATAGGCGTCATTACTAAAATAGTTTTTGACCATGACTCAGTTGCTGAGGGATGTTCTAGAAGTCCAGAGAAATGAGAACAATACTGGTCCTTCTTCCAAGAATATCCACATTCAGCCAAGACCAGTTACTGGGAATATCTTTGATAAAGGTATCTTGTCCAATTGCTCACAGCATTTCATGAGGAAACCTAAAACTTTCAAGTAATTTAAGGAACTTTTGTATGATATAATTTTCATGCTGGCCGTTGTTAGCTAAAGGAGGTCAATTTTTTATGTAATATAATCCGTGGAGTAAACATGTGTATATAATTACATTCTTATGTTGCTCTAGTTCTATTATGCAGAGTATTTACAAATATGAATGCTCTCTTGAAGATTAATTCTTTCAATATTTTAACTGTATGCAATACCAAATACCAATAAATTGTGTATTCCTTGGGATTATTCTAAGACAATTCACATCAACTGAAGGAGTACTCCAAGCACACATACACACACACATACTGCACAAAGAGTTAAGCACCTCTTTCAAGTACCTTTAATTATTTGCACAGTTTTCTAAATGCTCATTTTTAGAACCTGGTCCAATTCACAGTTAATCTTGTATGATTATTTCTGCATTATTAATGCAGATTTTGAGGGATTTTGTAGATTTTGAGGCAGTTTTATTAACAATTCTTTTTTTTTAAGGCATAGAAATAATAATAAATCCATTTAACAATTTTCTACTTATGACTTAAAAATAACTGAAAATTAGTGATAAATATCATATATTTATCTACATAGTTATCAAGAGAAGACTTAATATTCTAAGCATTTAGGTACAATTTGTTTTCCATCACAGGGGGACTGACAAAACTCCACTAACTGTATACAGTTTATCAGTGTTTGAAATTTAAGACTTAACTACAGACCTGCAGAGCCTATGAAAAAGAACTTTACAAATCTTATCTTCAGTTCTTGTAAGTCAGTTTATTCTCATTCAGTTAACTCTAGATCTGATTTTGAAAAATACAGCATGGAACTATCACTCATTCTAAACATGATCAAACACATTCAAATTTTTTTCAGGAAATTTTGAGCTCTGTTCACTTTGCCAAATAGTAAGTAGCAGTGAAGAGTAATGTTATAAGGCATAGTGACATCAGAGTAATCCTAAGTAGCTAAGGATTTACTAGTCCTCATTTAAGAGTACTAAACAATGTGGAGAAAGGGGAAGAAAATTAATAGTATTTCTATGCAGATTCAGCTCTGCCTTTCTAGAGAGAAGTGTGAAGTGTGGATTACTTAAATGGGATGGAAGAAGGTGATGAAAAACAGCATGAAATCTATTTGCCACAGGACCAATGCAAAGTACATTATGCAGCTAAAGTAGAAAGGCTTAAATAGTAAATATTTCCCCAAACCTAAAAAGATTTTTCCAAAAATATTTGTACCTAAAAAAAGAGCCATTGAGTCTTACTAAAATTTACCCACTGTCTTTGATACGTCATCCATGTTACCGATCTCCAAACATTCACTTTCATTTTTCCTGGAACTTCCTTACACATTTTGAAATCCCACCCATTTCTTGATGAGTGAATCTTAAAAAAAAAAAAGGTGACTAATTTCTCTTTCCTTATTCAGAAAAGCAGAGCTAAGTTTAGCCGAGAGCTAAAACTAGTTAGACATGTGAACTGCTATTCTCAAGAATGATTCATGTGCATGAGACTGTTTGCTTGACCACAAGTACTTCTTCTACAATGCAGCACAACAGGGGGCAGAGGGGCAAGAGAACAGGGTCTTCCCATGGGACACCAGGGCAGGGCCTGGCAGCCAGACCTGTCCCACTGCCTCAGCCAGGACCAGGGCAGGACCAGGCAGCAGGGACAGTCCCAGCTCAGGGTATCAGGCATTTCCATGTAGATGTGGATAGGCTGAGGGTCAGAATGGTGATCCAAGTCCTGAAGAGGCCAGGGCATAGTTGTTGTCAGCTCAAACTGATACCATGTCTGCGTTGGCTTAAATCTTCTGTTATTAAATGCACTTCCAATTGGAGGAAAAATAGAAGCCATTTCTGATTGTAACACAGTAAATCAATCAAGGTATCTTCTATTAAAAGTATGCACTTGTCTGTAATGTTCCATCCTTATGAAGTTCTTCACTACATGAACTCTTCAGGAAAACAATGTTCATAGATAAAATATTTCAGTTTCCATATGTATAAACCAAATATTTTTGTTTATTTTTTAGGTTTGTGACAAAAATCTGGTCAAAATATGGAAGATAACAAAAGAGATAAGAATATCTTACTGGTTATATACTATTTTGCCATCAAAAATGAAAACACTGATCAGCACACTGATCTTTACTATCTATAAAAGAAGAATGGTTTCAACAGCATGGACTAAGACAAACATTTCATACAAATAGCAGAAGGAACAGTGACTGAGCATTTTTGACACTGAAAAAGCTGGAAGACCAATGCTGGCAACCTAGCTGGGTCTTTCCCACTCGTTGTTACCAGCCAAACTAGTGGTAAAGTAAAAGCTTTCTCAGTGGGAAAAAAACAAACAGGAAAAAAAAAATTCTAATTCTTATCTATCTATCTATTTAAAATAATCAGGTCTATTTTATGGGTTACTTGCTTTTTATAATGTTAACAACTTAGACACATGAAATATAGCCTCCAGGTACTCAACAGTGCAGATTTTATTCCCACAAAGTAAAAAGGTAGCATCTCAATTAGTGTTATGTTTTCAGGCATCACAGATGTCCACCACTATTTATTGTTGTTCTTGCTAATTTCTTATACAGATCAAAAGTATTACAAGAAAATTTTCTCTAAGTGTCATTTTGTATTAAATTAAACTGCACTATATGATATACCAATCACCAGCTTCTTAAAAATAAAGCACCATGCAGAAGACAGCCATAAAAAAATCTTTGTAACAAGACTTCTTAAATTTCATAGGCATAATGTCTTAATCATTTCAAGTGCCTATTTTAAAAGTTTTGAAGGCTGACAAATAACCTAAATATAGTGTTCTAACTGTCAGTGTTTTGTTCTGCAGAGAGTTGTTTGTTTTGTTTTTAAAATGTTAGCCCTTTATAGAAATATTACATGTCTTCTTTGTGGAAGAATCCAGGCAATTAATTTTCTCCCTCAGTCAGAGGAGTCTGAAACCTACGAAATATGCACAGAATTATCCATCGAACTTCACTAGATATTCAAAGCAGGAAAGGGAGCTGAGGTCAGGGGTGGGGGAGGAAGTGGAAAGGATGTTACTGTATTATATAATACAGTGATTTGGAAGCAGAACATAAACTCTTCATACAATAATTTTTTCCTCTCTACTGAAATTTATGTTGCACAATTTTAAAACACTGATACTGTCATATGTTCAAGTTTCCTTAGACACATTCTTTACTTCACACTTGACCCCACTTTTCCTCACTGAAAAAAAAATAATAGGAAACTCATCAATTTTTGAGGGAATTCTAGTCGTTGGTATGCAAAAGTTTTTACAAATAGTTACTGCAGAGATTAATAGATGATTCAGTGCAGTTATTTGGTACTGACACAAGAAAACACATTTGATTCACAATGTTTGTACAATTACATTCATGCACACAATGCTGCCTTGAGAAAATGACGTAGAAAAACGTAAGAACTGTGGTTTAGAAAGTTTTTTCACCTTCAGGTTATTGTGCCTATATTATTCTTAGACTCAGTGAACATTTCTCCAATGAACATAAATATTAGCAGCTCTGAAACAGAGAAGTTAAGGCAAGAATTACAGGAAAACAATTCCTGAAAGTACAGAAAATGAGACTGAAAAGATAACGTTAAGATTCAGCAGTGGTTGTATTGGCACTGTTGTTAAGTGATATTTTTTGTTAATTAAATGAAAACCTAGCATGAATTTCTAAAATTCAGTATTTCTCAAAGGGATTCTTGAATTGCAAATATCTAATGCTAGTAACACCCAATGAAACTGGTTTCCTATTTCTTATCATGAATCTTTCAATACTCTGTTGCTAATAAAAATTATTTCTCCATCTTGTCATGAACCTGTCAAAACCATCACTGCCAATAAAATTGACATGTCTAATGTACGTTCCCTCCCAAAAACTTTTAGGCCTCTTTTCCTAGTAGAGACATTCATTCTGAGCTTCATAACTTCTAATATAAAATATTTTAAACATCTTCTTCCATGTCAAAAGTTTCAGTGAATCATCTTTATGTATCTCTCAGACTTATAGGTTATACCTTCAAAAATTCATTTTAAATATCCTTAAATCTACATTAACATAATTACCACTACCTAAGTAAATATCTAAGACAAACAAGACTCATCATTTTCTTAAACACTTCAGAGTTACATAGCTGAAAAGTTCCATTTATTTTGAATTTCTTTAATGCAAAACGCACTTTCTACTTGAAAAAATATATACATAGATTTTTAAAAGATAATTGAAGAAAACTCTAATTTTGTCTCTAGACAATATATTTTTTCAATCTTTAATATTACAAATCCAAAAACAATAATATTTTTAAGTCAGATTTTGTATGTTAAAAATTAATTCAGGTTCCAAACATAGGTATTTTTTTTTAAAGGTCTCCTACCCTGCAATGAACACTTGGACCTAGGGAAAATAGCTATTTTTATATTAAACTAGTGATGATAAAGTAGAGTTGGAAGTAAATGTTGTACAATAAGTCAGTGATACAAAACGAATTACTGTACTTGCTACAACAGTTCTTTAATTCACTTTATATTGCAAACTTCAAGAAGTCAGGAGCTCACATTTCTCTCCTTCCAGCAACTCATGCATAGATTCACATCCTATTAAGCCCAGATGAATAAATTTCACTGGATTTGTTGGGAACCAGATTTAAAAAAAATTATTTTGGACATAGGCCTAAATCTATTCTAGAGTTATCTTATTAAACAGGGTATAAATATCTAGAATTTTAAATCTGTTAGCATTACTAAAGAGATTTAAAAGGAGAAATGAAAATAATTGGAGCTCAATACTCTTCATTATTCTCCCTTTATTGGCCTGATATTAAAAACAAAAAACCAAACAAGGGAATTCTAATCTAATCATAGAATCATAGAATTAGGTAGGTTGGAAAAGACCTACAAGATCATCCAGTCCAACCATACACCTACCACCAATAACCCCAATAAACCATGCCTCTCAACACTGTATCTAAACGTTTCTTGAACACCTCCAGGGACGGTGACTCAACCACCTCCCTGGGCAGCCCATTCCAGAGCCAGACCACTCTCTCAGAAAAGTAGTGTTTCTTAATGTCCAGCCTAAATCTCCCCTGGCACAACTTGAGGCCATTCCCCCTCGTCCTGTCACTAGTTATAAGAGAGATGGGGCCGACCCCCAGCTCACTACAACCTCCCTTCAGGTAGTTATAGAGAGCGATAAGGTCCCTCCTGAGCCTCCTCTTCTCCAGACTGAAGAATCCCAGCTTCCTCAGCCACACCTCATAAGGCCTGTGCTCCAGACCCCTCACCAGCTTTATCGCCCTCCTCGGAACACGCTCCAGGGCCTCAATGTCTTTCTTGCAGTGAGGGGCCCAGAACTGGACACAGTACTTGAGGTGGGGCCTCACCAGGGCTGAGTACAGAGGGACAATGACTTCCCTACTCCAACTGGCAACACTGTTTCTGATACAAGCCAGGATGCCATTGGCCTTCTTGGCCACCTGGGCACACTGCTGGCTCATGCTCAGCTGAGCATTGACCAATACCCCCAGGTCCGTTTCCTCCACGCAACCTTCCAGCCACTCTGCTCCAAGCCTGTAATGATCCAGTCTTTGAAATCAGTGCTGTAGAAGGATATTTTTTTTATTAGTAATATATTTATTTTAATGGATTTTTTATGTGTGGTTTTGAAGTAGCAAAATACATTTAAATCTGAAGATGAGGGTTTTGTCTCACCATACTTGCTTCAGCTACAAAAAGCATCACACTTACAAGCTCTCATCCTGATGGTGATTTCAACCACCTGGATGTCTACTGGGGGAAGAAACTCAACAGGCTGCAGTCAACCCAGGAGGCTCCCAGAGTGCACTGAAGTTAACTTCCTAGAAAAACAGAGTTGAAGTGTTGCTAGACCTGGTGCTCACCACCACAGAGGAGATCATTAAAGAGGTTAAAATTGGAGGCAGTTTGGGCTGTAGTGACCATGTCCTGGTTGAGTTCTTGAGAAATAAGGGCCTGACAAGGAGCAGAATCAGCACCCTGAACTTCAGAAGAGCAAAATTCCAGCTGTTGAAGGAATTATTGGGTGGGTACTGTTCTTAGGGACACAAGAACAGAACAGAGCTGGCATCTCTTTAAAAACACCCTTCTGAGATCACAACAGATCTCCATTTCCTTGCATAAGAAATGAAGTGGAAGAGGCAGGAACCCAGCATGATTGAACAAAGACCTGCTGTTTAAACTGAGGGATAAGGAAATGCCTAGGCAGTAAAAGCAGGGATGTGTGGCCTGGGAGGAATGCAGGGATAACATTTGTACATATAGACATGGGACTAGGAAAACAAAGACACAGATGAAACTGAACTTGGTGAGAGATAGGAGATGAGAGAACAATTCTTGAAAATATGGTAGAACAAATATGCAGGGTAAAAATATAAGGCAGAAACTTACTACTGCTATCTACAGCAAAACTTCTTCTAAGCTTTGTAGTTTTTTATACACTGAATTTTGAGTGATTAACTCAGAAAATAGTAAAGTAATAGGCACCTGTACATATTTGAATGTTTGTGTAAGGGCATAAAAAAAAAATTCTTGAGGTTTGTCAATGGTTTATGGGCGTTAGGCCTGATTCTGTGACAAAGGGGCCAGGGGATCCACGGGCCCACGTCCCGGGAAAAGGGGAAAGGGTAGGGAGATGGCCCTGAGAGCAAAGAACAGCAGCAACAATCTGAGGAGAAACAAACTAATTTACTAAATAAGATATCGGAATGCAAAACAACACACTATAATACAATATAATTACAATTTAAGCTGATAAATCCAATACAGAGAGAGAGAATGTCCCAAAATCAAGGTAGGCCTTACTCTACTACCGACGATAAGACGGCTGGAGAGTGAGGTGCTGCCAAGACGAGAGACGGCAGAAAAAGGGATGAGGTCTCGTGATCTGCAAGTTTTTATACTGCGAGCTTTTATGTTTTCCCTCCGGCTGGAAAATGGTAACAGAGGAGCAAAGTGCCATGGGGAATGTAGTAGTCCTTCTCTTCTGAGAACCAGGTACATTCACTACATGATGTTATGATGTGGAGTACCAATAACCGAAAATCATAAAACCATGACAAGGTTTGTATGTCTCATCCATTTACAATTGTTTTTTTAGTACCAACAAACCTGTAATCTACAAATATTTTGTATAATGAGTGTTTTTTATGTTTATTTTGTGGATTCTCATATTAATTTAAAGAGGTTTCCAGAAACAGTTAAAAGTAATATCACCCCTTTAGTTCACATTTTCTTGGGTTTTTACCTGCTCCTCTCATGGGAAAACTTTAACACATATCAGGGACTGTTAGTCTTACAAACCACAAATCCATCTTGTTATCTCTGTCTCTTATGAACAGGCATGATCTGGAGGTAGACATGCATGTCAGCAAATTCTGCAAATCCTAGACAGTGCTTCCAAGGATGTAAACAAAGGAAGTAGTTACTGCCACTAAAAGAAATGGTAAAAGTGATAAAGATGTCCTGTGATCTGGATTGCAACTATCAGTTCATCTCAACAACAAATCAACAAAAATAATAATTCATTGATCAGTGTCAGCATCGAAACACTAAGAGGAAAGTAATAAGCTGTCTTGCCTATTTCCATCTTTCTAAGATTTTCATGTTTTTCCTTTTCAACTTTATACTTCAAAGGTAGTAAACTGCTTCATTCTCTTACATTTAGCAAGAGATTATCATTGCAATTATCTGTGTCACACATTTACTCATTATTATTTAACGGCAAACACCTGTCACACCAGGACTCAGCTCTACACAGATTTACTGTAATTTTTTATGTGAATCTGAGCTCTCAAACATCTCAAAGATTTTAGAAAAACAAGTGGACAATATTCAACTGCCATAACATATATTTCATGCTTTTTTACAGTTTTTGTAACATTTGTGTGTCTGAGGTACATCTGGATTCTTACACTTTAATGAACTATTAATTAAAAAACTGAGAGCAGGTATCCATTAAACACAAAAACAAAGGAAGAAACAACAGATCCGCTTTTCAGTAGACAGAAGGCAGTCAGAAACAAATTATTCTGCAAAAATGCATGATTTCTTATCCTGATAGTACTGCTT
The DNA here is from genome assembly GCF_002078875.1 of Numida meleagris. Lineage (NCBI taxonomy): Eukaryota > Metazoa > Chordata > Aves > Galliformes > Numididae > Numida > Numida meleagris. Next base: position 78,611,174 of record NC_034412.1, on the reverse strand, counting down.
ATTTTCCATGGGCTTTAGCAAGTTGTCTTCCTGTTTTCTCATCTCTCTTTCCTTTTTATCCTTTGTCATTCCCGTTGTAAACAGTTCAGGATAAGGAATGTGTTTTGTCTCATATATTATGTAAACTGATGGGAATTAGGTTTCTTTTCAAACATTTTAACTTGTCATAGTTTCTGAAACTAACAAACCATTCCAGTTGTGAAGATACAGAAGAGAGGCTCCTAGAACATGAGGACAATTTTTTGTTAAAGAGCGGAAGGGAACCCAAGAATTTTTAGACCGATGGCTAGGATATCTGTGAAGGATACAGAACACTGAAATCATGACAGTGGTCTAAATAAGACTAATAAGCTCAAACTGGATTTATAACATCCTAATTGAGGCCCCCCCCCCCCCCCCCTTTTTTTTTACTATTGTTATATCTCTGTCTCCTTTGGAAAGAAGATTGTAAGTGTTTTTCAAATGTCTTGGTTTGATGAAGATGCAAAGAATTTTTTTTAGGTATTTTGATTATATAAATATATAAATAAGATGGCCTTTATCAGCTCCCATATTGATAGAATGTATGCACGTTCTCTTATAGGCTCACATGTAAATATGACTCCAATGGCTATAGAAAGCTTTATATAATAACCTTGCACTGGCAATTCCCATCAGATTTTCTTTCTGCTAGCTCTGGATTTCATCAGCCTAGCAATTCCATTTCATGATCTGCTATTACCTGCTCTTGAGATCATAAACACTTGATATAAATTAGAGTCAGACTGGTAAAGATCAGTCCTCAAAGATGAGGAAAAACTGTACAGCTTGAAATATTTTTTCCCCTCATCCCTATAGGCTATAGGAATCACTTTTCACTCACAGTCCAGTTCTTATGCTATTATTTTTAAGTTTTTCACTCTTTAAAGTGTTCACTAATTTATTCAACAGCAACAGGAACAACAATAGAATAGTGACTTTAGTCTGCATAGTCCACCTTAAAGCAAATTACTGGAATTTTTATTAGATAAATATAGGACTTTCATACTGATATGACTGATGAATGGATTGTCTCTTCAAAAAGAAGCAATTTCAAAAGCTGAAAAGAATAGGAGATGAAAAGAAGGTCATTTCATTTGACTTCTTTCAGCAGAAAAACAACCTGTAATGTTTGCTTCAAGCAGTTCATTACAACTACCTCTGAAACTCAGAACCAGAGTACAAATGCACAGACTGTGGTTGTTGCTCTCTCTCTCTCCCTCCTCCCTCAACTAATATGACTTATAAAGGTGTTTAAACTTGCAAGAGCAAAATTTTGCCCTGGGAAAAGCTGGTAATACTCTTGACTTCAAAGAATGATGGCTAAGATCATCTGGGAGTACAGTTTGCCTCTTAGTAATGCGTGGTGACGGAGATGTACACTAACAATTGTTTGTGTGGATTGCATTGAGTTTACCCTAAGGATAATACAGATAGTACAGTCTGTGACAAGTACTGACATCTACAGGACATGTGATGCTCAGATGTGCACAGCATTCTGACCCCCCTTTATAAGTGCTATACCATTTTCATACCTGCTCTCCCTGTCTCGTAACTTTTCCTCATATTTCTCCCATTCCACTGCAAGCTGCTTTCCCCAGCATATTTCTTTTGTATTTCTTCAAAGTTGAGAAAATTACCTCAAAAACAAGATGCACATCTGCTTCTTGGAAAGACTTTCAACTATTTTCATACTATTGCTACTGTTTATGGAAATACAGACTAATTTATGTTCAAATTCACTACTTTTAGCTACCGTTAAATTCAGTGGATTTATGTGTTAATGTTTCGTTAGTTTAATTATGTGCAGCCTACATAGCTGCTTTTTCTTTTTTCCTTATTTCCTGCCTTTCTACATTCCTTCCTTCTTCTGTTTTGGAGAAAGTGGCAATTCATGGCATCTAAACAATGCTGATAATACGGCACTTTTTCAGAACCAGAATCGTGGAGTTCATTTGGGGATTTCAGTTATATGAAAACTAACTGATTAAGGCCACAAATTTAGTAGAAGCTAATGGTAAGGCATAGCTAAGTTCTTCTTGCTTCCAGATCAAAAGGAACATCACTAGTCTTCCCAGTCATCTGTAAGCAGCTTTCCTCTATTTAGTTCTGACTAAGAGTGTTAGGAAGACAACACCAAATGATGCAGTATGTTATTAATTATTAGTTCCTCATAAAGATAGAAGTAGATGCTTTCCCTTCACCCAGAATAACCTTCTGCTGTCACTTCAGATGTTACAAATGTCCTTCAGAATATGTAAGGATACTACAGACCACTGAGACAGTTTAACAGATGCTAAGTTTAACTGTATGCAGATAGTAGCAAAATCTCTTTATATGTGTGCACATAGAATATGCTTAACTGAAGAAAGTGGGATTTTTTTTGAAATAAATTCCTAAATAAATTCTTTTTTTTCACATAATTCTTTAGTTAATGTACATTATATGTTGGTTTGGTTTCTTCTCAGAATAAACAGAGTTAAAAATAAAATATGGCCAAGGTAAGAATTAGGACTTGGATTTTACATTTTAATATTACCAGCCCTGAGTTTCTCACCTATTTTTTAAGTTTTCATGAAGTATACAAGTTTAGACTGACAAAATCTCATAAAGTCATTTATATGAGCGACCGGGTTTTTTTCTTAATGTACTTAATGATTTATTTTGAAATACTTCTTACAGTTGATGGGCTAAAACAAGTAAGATACAGCTATAGTTCACTACTTTCAGCACACTGAAAAATATTAAAAATATAATTTAAGATCAACTGTAATTACTGTTACTGACTTTAAAAAGAAGTAGTTATTAACAAATTGTACACTGAATAAAATGATTATCATTAAAAGAAAACCCTCGTGGCTGCTATGCAGTTCTAGGAAGCTGGTAAATCAGATTTGAATTATGTCATTAACATCCAAATAATTCAGTAAAGAACATACGTTAATAAATTTATTTTCAAATTCATCAAGAACTAGAGATATATTTAATACAAAACAAAACCACATACTAGAAAGTTTATGTGGAGAATTATTTAATATAGCTACTTCTACAGTCACATTGATACTGAAAAAAAAAAGTATGTAATAAATTAGCCAACTGTTGACATAATCTCAAAGTACCCTCTGAGTTTATGCACAATTCTGTTTCTCTTGTTACATGGTCACTTCTGATTATTGGAACAGAGTTCTTTGTTTCCTGGCTGCTGTTACTGCAGCCATCCGCTCAGTCCAAGCAGTTTCTATTTGGGAACGTTTTGTTCTTTTTTGACAGCTAACAGTGGTTGAGGGACCCAGTCTCTCACTGTGTGCATTTGTCAGACTCTTCAGTTAGGAAAACCTTGTTGGCATTTACAAAATCTTCTTGAGCTCAAGACAGCTTACAGCCTAGTAAAAAAATAAAAGTAATTCATTCACAGCTTGTTTGTTTTGATAAAAGATGTAGTTGAAGAAAAGAAAACAAGGTAGCAAAAAAGACAGAATTGTTGAAAGTTCTTCACTTCTTCTGTCCATCAAACCAACTTCGTACATTTGACAATATTATGGCAAGGTTTCCATCCTTCTGCATTCCTTGTTTCTGAGGTTACTTTTTAAGTGAAAATTCTTTCATATTTTAACATCTAGGTTTTCTGATTTTTTTCCAACTGATACAGTTGAGAGGGTCTAGACAGTTTAAAACCCACTTAACTTTTTCTTTCCTTTTTTATTAGAATATATAGACTGATAACTATTCTTCATGAAGTACACAAGTCAATTTCTACAGAGATCAAAACTCATGTTTTTTACACTATATTCTGGGACTCCACTGATCAATATATGACTGAATCTCAAGAATGGGAGAAAAAAAAGCTTGTCTTTACTGACTCAGGGCACAGCTGCACATGAGCTTCAGCCAATCTTGTCTAGATATACAGGATATCCTGCCCTTTCAAGCCCTCAGCTACATAGTTCAGTCATTGGTGCTGATGATGCTCATAAAATCAAATGGTAAAACATTTTGCTTAGTTGAAGACATTCATCTCATTTCTTTTAACATTTTTGTAAAACTAGTCTTCATGGCTGCAATAATTTTTGAGAGATTCGAAGAGCAGAAAAGACTTGAGGATTCTAAAAACTTCAAAGTGAACTGAAACGAATAGTTAAAATGACTTAATGATTGGAAATGACAGATTATTCCTTCAAAATTTTGCCAGGATGAAAATATATTTTCAAATAGCCTCAGATTTTATTTGCAAATGAGTACAAAAATGGAGTAGTTAAATAAAATCACATTTGCTTCTTGTGAAGAAAAAATACACAGGGAGAGTACAGGATCAGGAAGAAATTGTTCTAGGTAGCAAATACAGTTTTACTGACACTAGAAAGGGAGCTATCTGTAAATGAGCTGAAAAGAGAGCCTGCAGAAGTCAGGAAGCCATGAGAGAATTCAGGTTTCTCTTACTAACTCCAGCCTTTTTCTCCCATTAGTCATTTGTAGCAAATTCTAAGTTCTGGATGTAATACTCCAGACATAGATATACAATTTTTAAGTTCTTGTACTTGCCACCAATTTAGTTTGGGATCATCTAAAGGATTCAGGTCATTGTCTATAAAAGTGAACACTTTTAGAAAGCACATTCTCATCTACTCTTGACATTAGTATCATAGAATATGTTGAGATGCATATTAAGAAGCATTCCAGAAACTGTAACTAAATTCAGAAATACCAGTAAAGACATCTGAAAGTATTCAGGAATTTATCAAATAACAAATTTGCATTAGTGTCTGCCCACACATGAACTGTGAGTTTTTGCTTTTCTTTTGCATATCATTATGATATGATATACTTGTATGCAAGGGAGATTCCAGGAAATTCCCAGGAACATTTTTTTTTTTTTTAACAAGTCAGGATGAAACCTAAACATTTCTGTTGTGCTGTGTTGAGATAGCACGTTATGGGAAGATACTGTAATTTTTGAACTAAACAGTTCCATGACCACTGAAGTAAAAATATTTCAAAACCAAATTCTAAAATGCTAATAATTACATAAAAGTTAGCCAAATCCCACCTGCAGATTGTGACAGGTTTCTTATTAAAATTCATTTACCATATTCTAAACAAAACTGTGTTTCCTTTATGCCTATTAAAAGCAATACTTTATATTATTTATTTATTTAGCTGTATAATAGCACGTCATAGGTTGCAGTGCATGAGAGGTATTGTAACCACTTACTGTTGAAAAATATCAATGCATTAATCAGCTGTTCCAGGGAAATAAATGTAAATGACGAAGTGAATAACTTAGAAATGGAAAATACTGTAAACAGACATAGGAGCCATCTCTGAAAACGAAGGAAGTATTAGCCAGAAAAAAAAACAACTGTATGGATCAAGGAATTAGAATAAATAAAAAGGAATCCTAAGGAGTGCAAGTAGAGCTTAAATGCTCATAATGAAGTTTTTTGAGCTTAAAGTTCAAACAGAGTCTTATGTTGTAGTCTATTTGGTCCCAGACACCTATTCTGGCAATAATACTGCTGTGTCCACCATTGCGCTATTGGAATAGCTGAAGAGAATAAGTCAAAGCTAGACCTGCTATGAAGAATATGCTGACTACTCAGCACCAGATATTCTGTTCGTGAACTGCACCCTGTTTGCAAGGACTAACACCTAGTCCCCGACCATCCTGACGCATGCACACACCAATATGGTGAGTGGAAAAATGGCATTTATTGCATCGTTACAAAGTCTTATATATCCTTCCTTATCTCCCTTATCTCTTTGTTCGCTTTGTCTACGCCCACAAGCTCTGGGCAGGGGAGGTCCTTATCGCGTCCCATCCCGTACCTTCGGTTGCCGCCTACTACAATTGGAATAGCTGAAGAGAATAAGTCAAAGCTAGACCTGCTATGAAGAATATTCTAGCATGTCTGTATAACATTAAAATATGCTGTCTGTTTAGTGGGAAGACTGGTGATCATCATACACCTTTAGCATAAATTTAAGTTCCAGTGATTCTTATTAAGACTTTTCATGAGCCAAACTACCAGAACCAAGGTTTTCTGTCCATTTTTTATATAGATTATGGCATTAATTAATATCTGTATGTCAATGTACTTATCCAAAGTAGTTAGAAGTAGTTTCTCCAAAACCCTTAAATTTTTAGGACCTATACGTTTGATATTCACAAGTAATGTTGTTGTCAAGTGTAGAATATTACCTCTCAAATTCAAAGCAGCATTCTGTAAAACATGATAATGTTCTTTCTTTCAGTGAAGAACATATTCAGCCTAAATATAAGATGAGCATTAGAAAATCCAGAACAAACATTTTAAGCCCAAACAGATGGCAGGAATCATCTTTCACAAGTACTGAGAACAAATAATTATACATATATGTATTAGAGGTCCTCACTCAGTTTATTAGTGTTCATGTGAACTAGAGAGAGAGGTTCTAAAGTAGTTTAGAAAATACTATCAGTGCACTGTTTACTACCAGGCTAAGCTTTTTCCCCTTATGCTCTTATTACTGAAAATGTATTTAAAATGTAAATAAGATATCTACGTTTACATAACATTTGTGTCTACCTTAATGAAGAATTTATGGCTATCCTGATTTTGAAAAGAATATGAAGCGTCGTGTAACAGTCAGTTTTAATAAGATAATATATACCTATTTCCTAGAGTGTATCTACCACTTATACTGTTCCATAGTTAGTTTATTTGCTTACTGCTAAACCCTACTGAAACTGAGCTGAATCAGTAGGGTGAACTTCAAGATCTGTGAGCTAAAACTATTTCTGTGTTCTGTTACTAAGGGTTTATAATGCCTGAGGGCTTTAGTGTTAAGCATATTGCTTTGCTCAGTGAATAGTGGCACAGAGATTTCTATAAATGCATGTTTGTTTCCAAAGCACTTGTAGAGTGTCTATAATCACCTTGTCCTTTGTAACATTGATTTTTAATATATATGGTTAGCCTGGGATATTTTATAACCCAAATGAAAAGCTCCTGGAACTAAATATTACGAAGGACTGGAAGCATATAGTTTATGTACCAGAATTAGAAAATCATTTGTTTAAATAAAGTCAAGCTAAGCACAGTAATTGATGGCTTCCTTACCCCCTGAAGTTCCATGAAATGACTGTGACTTTATATAGTAATTAAAATGTGCCAACAACTATTTTATTGTCTCCAATGGAATTGTCAAGCATTGTTCCAAATACAAACCAGAGGCAAAGCTGCTAAACATGGTATTATCTGGCATTGTAATTTGTAGTTTTGCATTTTAAAAAGACCAGCTATCACACCATACACATGCCTCTATTAATGGAGAAGGTTCTGACACCCTCTATTCCTCTCTTATTTCTCAAGTACCAGGCACCTCAGTTCTTTTTCTTAAAAAATATATATATTGTTCTGACTATTCCATTGTACCTCTTTAAACTTCTAAGATGCACAGGAACTACAGTTTTTTTTTTATCATGTTTCATATATTAAAAAAGAAAATGATGTCAAATTTTCAAATAATCAGATTCCATCTTATTTTGCAAAAAACGTCTAGTTACTAAAGCATGTTATCAAAATGGTGTGGGGCAAAAGTCTTTTAGAGAGTAAACTTCAGTATAAGAGACTCTGGAAATAAGCACAATAAATACCCACACCCTATACTGATTTAATTTTCATTACAACTAAAAGGCAAAACTAGAAATACAGAGTGTTTGTACATACCAGCTGTTTCTTTTTTCCATGAAGCCTATATCCAACCAAACAGCTAAAAAAGAAAGTTTTTATATGATGCAGAGATTCTTATTTTTCATCAAATGCTATTGAACTAGAAACGTTCTGCTTCATTTGAAAACATAAATGCATTTATGAGAACACTTACAAATTATTTATATTTCTTGTTTATTAGACAAAAATTATTTTAGAATTTCTCTGCCAGTCAGTGATACTTTTTGAAATATAATCCTTTGATATCATCAGGTATATAAAACATAAAATCTCTCTTCCACTGAAAGCACACTGCAGCAGTTAAGAAGTCCAAAATTTAAATATGTAAAATTTCACATTGACATATCATTAACTGTGGGGATTCTTAAAGTGATCTTAATTACACCAGGTGCCTTCTGTTACTTCTCTAAGACTTCTTTCTCACATTGTGAACATGTTGGAATGTGGTAACTGCATAAGGCAATTTTAGAACATTTCCAAATATTCTTTTGTATGAGCAATGTTATATCACTACTCCATTTTTCTTGCAATTTAGAGGATCGTGACACAGCTTAAAGGATTTACACTGACTTCCTGAATTCTATTTTCAGTTGTTATACATCTTGAAATACTTCACATATTCTCAAAATAAATCTCAGAATTTGGCTCCAAGCAATTTCTAACGACTTTATTGCTTAGATTCCAGAACTCTGAGGAGACCCCACAAGAAAGTGGAGCAACTAAAGGTTGCTCATCTGTGTTTATATAGAGCTTTGAAAATAAGATTTTTTTTGAACATCACCTACATGCAATGCCATTGACTGCAATAGGTCACTCACTGCAGATGCAAAAAAACTATGTTCTTCTAAACTGCAATAGGCATAAAGTTAATAAGTATGTGAAGAACCTAAGCTGGGCATACCTACAATTCGCTTATTGCTGATATGGTATAAAATGTATATAAGCAAAACTAGTCAGAAAGGGGAAAACACAGAAAAATAAAATCTCCTTTTAGAAAATATAATTGTTTTTCTGTCTAGGTATTTAATTAAAATATTTTTGAATTATACTTCCTGGAATGGTTGAGGGAATATTTTTAATATCAAAACCATATTGAGTTAGACACAACAGAAAGGATGATCATATCTTAATGTTGTTTAATTAGATTGCAACTACATTAATGTTTATACTTCCAAGTGTAATTGATCCAGTGTGAGCCAAAATTATCTTAATAACCATTCCTCAGGGAAAGGTAAATTCGCAAATAATTTGCCTTTCTCCCACACTTCAACATTACCATGTCCTGTTCTCACGGGGGCTGAAGATAGAGGATGACATACTCTTCTATCTGCATAGATACCAAACTCAGCTTCTTGGCTTCTCATTATTTGTTCTGATTCCATTTAACTAGGGTGTCAGCGGTTTATGGGCTGGTTTGGCCCGGTTCCATGACTAATGCAGCTGGGGGACCCATGGACACATGCTCCTGGAAACGAGAAAGGGTAGGGAGATGGACCTAAATACAAAACAGCAGCAACGATCTGAGGAGGAAAAGCTAATTTACAATAAAAATGATATTGGAATGCAAGATAACACAATCTAATACAATATAATTGGAATTGAAGATAATAAATAAAATGATAGCATCCAAAAACTGAAGGCCTTATTCTAATGCTGAAGGCGAAATGCTGCCAAGATGAGAAGAAAGTGAAAAGAGAGAGACCACATCTCGTGAACTGCAGACAGTTTTATCTTTCCCTCTGAACTGAAAACGGTAACAGAACGCAAAGTCCTCTGGGGTGTGTAGTTCTTCTCTTCTGAGAACTATCCATGACCCACGGAAGTGGAGCATTAACTCTTTAACTCCCAGTGCACTACATGATGTTATGATGTGGAATACCAATAACAAAAATCATAAAATCATCAAACTAGGGACTAAAAATTCTTTTAAATTATTCAGTATTCAATGTTCACTAACTTGAAACTATGTAGGAGTGTAGTCACATCTAGTCTTTCCATTCCACATTTATGACACTTGGGAACGAAGGAGTAAACTTCACCTATTGCTATGTACCAATATGCATTTACAATAGCTTGAGTTATTTAAGCACAAAGAACTAAAACTGATTCATTTTTAAAGCAGACCTAACTGAGCAAGGGACTCTTTTTCACAGTTTAGAATCATAGAACTGCTCAGGTTGGAAAAGACCTTCAAGCCAGGATGCCATTGGCCTTCTTGGCCACCTGGGCAAACTGCTGGCTCATATTCAGCTGACTGTCCATCAGTACACCAAGGTCCCTTTCCGTCAGGCAGCTTTCCAGCCACTCCTCCTCAAGCCTGAAACATAACAAGCAGAAGCAGCTACCCCCTGGTGGATACAGCCAGTTCCAGCCTTCTCTAACGGACCCCTTCCAGACAGAGCTGAACTGGTCAATCACACTGCTCGCACCTCTGAGAATTCATATTTAAGAAAGCTATGAGAGACAGAAGAAAGAAAAAAAAAACATGAAACAAATCTGCAGACATCAAGGTTCATGAAGAAGGAGAGAGAAGTGGTGCAGCTTGTAGAGAAGACTGCAGCAATGCACGATGTCCCCCTGCAGTCCATGGAGGAAGACACTGGAGAACACATCCACACTGCAACCTGTGGAAGACCCCATGTCACTACATGGGGATATACCCTGAAGGAAGCTGTAGTCCCTGGAGATCTAACATAGAAGATCTGGGCAGGGCCTGTGGCCTTTAGACAGCAGCCCACACTGGAGTAGTCTGCTCCTGATGGACTGTTTCCCAGGTTTTAACTGGGATTTAATTAATTTTCATCATAGTATCTGTTATGGTGCCCTGGTTTTGATTTAAGATGAGATTACTGTTGGTAACCACTAATAATTTGAGTTGTTGCTCAGCAGTGCTTACACTAAGTCAAGTTACACTAAGTTGGCCAGGAGTGGACAAAGGCTGCTTCTGCTTGAGATGTGGCTGAGCATCAGTCATCTGGTGGTGAACAACTGCATTGTACATCACTTGTTTTGTATACTCTTTTATTATTATTATCCCTTCCTTTTCTGTCCTATTAAAAATTGACTGAAATAGACTCTGGAAACAGGAGTCAATCTGAAAAGGAGTATAAAAATCAACAATATTAGGTTATCCAAATTATAAATAGTGAAAGCCACATGTAAAGAGATCTAAAAGATTGATGCTTCCATTATATCAGTATAAATGAATTTCTCTAGACTACACAACAGCAAAAATCATAGATCTTATGCAGCTGTAAAATGGAGTTAGCACGTCCTTATGCTGGAATACAGGTTTTTTGACACATTTGTTCTCTGAAGCAATATAGTTAAAGCGATGCCATGCCACCACTGATGAACTGTAATGTACCTTGTGCTGGAGTTATCACAGTCTCTATTGGCTTAAATATCAACAAGTCTCTCTGCTTTTTACAAAGCATGCTAATCTAGTTCAAGAACATGCTAATCTAGTTCAGGAACAAAGACAGTAGAAAATGTAATTGTGTGTGCATAAAAAACATGTAGATTAGCAATCTGAATGTGAAGCTTACGGCAAAGAAATTCAAATCTATCTGCTTGGAGATTGTTAAGCAGAAAGTTGTATGCAAACTATCCACTTTCTGAGCTAGTTAACCTTCCTTTAAAAAAGTTATAGAGTTGAGGGATAGAGGGTCTCCTCCTGGAATACCTAATCCACATTTTCATTATAACTCAAGCCTGATTCCAACTATCACTTAGCTAACTCCCTAAACCAAAGCAAAGAGTCTTATAATCTAAGTCCTGCAATTCTCCAGCCCTTAGTGTCGCTGAACTGTATTATTTTATTTTGGATAAGCATGAATGAATTAGTCTAAGGGGCTCAGTGATTTCAAAGAATAATTATTTACAGATGTTTCTGCTGCATTTTTTTTCTCTGTTATTTAACTGTTGGTTGAATAACAGAATATTCAACTTTAGTTTTAGGAATTAGAGACAATATTTCTTTTCTGTCTCCTTCTTTTGCATTGTAAGGTGGTGACAATACGTGTCATTGTAAGATGATGTTGTGGTGTTAGCACAGCAAACAGGCAAATCAGCAGGAACAGCACATGACAAATATTAAACACTTGTAGAAGCAGTTGCTTTGAACCAGATGTTGGAATTCACAAGAAATATTCAGGAGTGCCTTTCTGCACCTGACTAAATTCATAATTTGAATACAGAGAGTGGATCCAGAAAGTGATTTTTCAAGTATTTCAGCAATGGAAAGCCTTGAGCTCTGAAGGAAGTGATACTGAAGGTGGAGCTAAGGCTCCCTTAGATGAGTCATTCCCCATGAGGAATGATCACACCCTCTATCTCCAACAGAATCTACTGTGAATAGTCCATTATGTTAACAGAAGCTTGATTCAAAAAAAATTAAGACAGGCGTTGCTTGGATTGCTTTTTTTTATATATAATTTGGAGAATTGGTAACTTTTAACAAAGAAATTGATGTATAGGTGCTGTTCAGCTAATTTCAGAGTAGTATTAGAGACACTTACTTGAAGCAGCATCAAACTTAATCCTCACACACAACACTGCTAGCATATGAAGAAAACAGAAGTTTCATGGAAGTTACTGCAGAGAAGGTGAGATATAAATCAATTATATTTAAATATAAAAATCTGCATGAGTATGAAATCCTTTCTGTGTGATGCTACTGGTTCTATCAACTATGGATCTTACGAAGAATCAACATAGAAGTATTACATTCTGTATGGTCAGGGACAAATGACTCATAGCATACTATGAAAAATGATTGTCTGATGTCATGAACTGTCATGTACATAAACATATTTTTACAATCTTACAATACTTAATAAAATATATGAAAGTAATATTGATGTTTCTCAGTGCATGGACCACAACTATTATTCTAATGAACATTTAACTACACTTACAACACAGTATGCAACAAATGTGAAGTTCTTATAGCTCATGAGGATTAGTATCAGGTTAGTCTCTGAGTTGTTTTTCTTTCATCTTCCGAGGAATCACAGAATAAAAGAATCATACACTGGCTTGAGTAGTAAGGGACCTCAAGGATCATCAGTTCCAACTCCCCTGCCACAAGCAGGGTTGCCAGCCACTAGATCAAGTGCTAGTTCAGATTGCCCTGGGCCCCATCCAACCTGACCTTGAAAATGTCCAGGGACAGGACATCCTCAGCCTCACTGGGCAACCTGTTCCAACACCTCACCATACTCTCATTAAAAACTTTCCACTGACATCTAATCCAAATCTCCCTTCTTCTACTTTAATACCATTTGCCTTTGTCCTATCACTATCCACCTGTGTAAAAAGTTGATTTTGCTCCTGTTTATAATCTCCTTTTAAATACTGGAAGGCCACAATAAGGTGTTCCAATAGCCTTCTCTTTTCCAGGCTGAACAAGCGCAGCTCCTTCAGTCTGTCTTCTCCAATCCTCTCAGCATCTTTGAACCATCCTCTGGACCCTCTCCAAATGCTTCACATCTTTACAGTGTTGGGAGCCCCAGGCATATGTGAGAGCACACAACAAATGTGTTCTAACTGACCTGTAACACATTTAGTAAACACAAGTCTCTTAAGGAAAAGAGCTAAAACGTGAAGTGTTATACATAGCCCAGGAAAGATCCATACATGATACCTCTCTCACTGCATATACATTTACTACTACACAATTTTGTGTTCTATTTGGCCTGGAACTCCTCATTTGAAAGACACAACCAAATTATTCTGTATCAGTTTTGAAATAGTGAGAAAATATTGCTTTAGAAAGGAGAAAATAGCATAAGTGGAAAATGAAATATATTTAGAGAACAAAGTGAGGCTGTTAATAAATAATTCTTTGGCTATAGTTGAGCAATAATTAAGTTACATTACTAAATAAAGCATGTGAAAAATATATTTTTTCTGGCTACTAATGCAATTCAGGAAATCCACATCTCAGAATGTTTAAACAGTATGATTTACTTTATATTCTATTAATTTAAACAATACTAAGTAAATTTTAAAAACACAAGCATATTGTGATATCAAGCTTTGTTGAGCTTTCTTATACAACTTCATCGAGCCTTTATTAATTGACAAGTTCATTCAAAGATAAGCCTGACTGTATCCCTACACATGTATTCTTTATTATTTGACTGGAGACTAGCAAATGTGACTCTCATCTTCAAGAAGGACTGGAAAGATGATCCTGGTAGCTATAGACCTATTAGTCTCATCTCGGTGCCAGGGAAGGTTATGGAACAGATAATCTCAGGATACATTGTGGATCAGTTAAAGGTCAACAAGGGGATCAGGCCCAGTCAGCATGGGTTTGTGAATGGTAGATCCTGTTTGACAAACCTGATTTCGTTCTATGACAAGGTGACCCGCTTAGTGGATGAAGGTAAGGCTGTCGATGTGGTCTACATGGACTTCAGTAAGGCCTTTGACACTAAAATACATGCACACTACAGTAGATTCTGGGCTTCTAAACAATGGGAAGATCAAATACTGTTTACTGAAATAATTTTGTATTACATTTTTGGTAATATTTCACCAGGTCCTCTGTACCCTGAGGCACACTCCTACAAAGTGCCTGACAGCCACAGTGAGAACTTCTGAACGCTGGAAACAATACATTTTAGAAAAATAGGGAACTTAGTTACTGGAAGACCTTTTTTTTTTTTTTTCTGGAAAGGATTGGCTCCTTGGATACACAATGGATGGTACTACAAAGGCTAAAAGTTTCTGAAGTATTTTCAAATTTGTTTGTGTCCGGTCCTGTGGTAAACATGGAGTTCAATGATTCTTTCAGAAGTTAATTGAGGGAAAAAGAGAATCTTTCAATAAGATTATTAAATTGAACTCATCTTCTACACATCTTTTTGATCACTGTTAACTAACATAAAGGAGTCATCATTTCCTGGCTTAGGTTGATATTCCCTCTTTTGCTATTAAGCAATCATATTCTCAGTCTTCCTCCTTGTCCTTCCCAGTTTCCCCTTCAATTTCTGCTTTCTGCTCTTCCATTCTGTGATTCTTTGATGTTTCATGCCTGACTCTCCTTGCTTCAGAATCAAAGCAGATGACCAACCTTCCTTTCTTCTGTTGAGCTTTAGACCTTCAAAGCACTACATGAACTGAGGATGTCTAAGTGCAAATTTCAAAGTTACAGTCTCTGGCACTCATGAATATTCAGATAAATTTCAAAAAAGGCTTAATAATAGCACCAATGCTATAATCTTTTAGTTGTCATTGTAGAAACAATGGTGGAGAAATGATGTGGAACTGTGTGTATACGGAGTTCATTTACACAGTATTGATTTTTGAATTAAGGTGAAAGTTTTGTCTACATAACAAATATTTGAAACAATATTTTGTATTTTAAGAAGCTGTAGATAGTGTTAGGAATGAGACTTATTACCCACCTTGTTGTTAATATTTGTAACATACAAGAGAAAATAGATAGTTTGATATTTTTTAGATTATTCTCTGTATGTATGTATTAGCCATACTGGTTTGCAGTACAAATGTAGAAATTTAATTCTGACCTTCAATTTTATAATTTAACAGTAAAATTATATAAAAGGGCATTTACAGTAATTTGCATACAGAGCTTCTGCTCCAGTAGGTTAAAGATGCTGCAACTACTACTTCCTATGGAGTATCTACAGTACAGTATTTACATTGGAAGGAGGATCTGTTTAGCATCTGAATTTCTCTTGCACTATGTATGCACACATGTAACTATAGCACATTGTTTTAAAATATGCAATTCAAACCAGATCATTTATGCAACTTCATACATTTGAGACCAATGTGTAAGTCTCCTTTTTAGCAAATCTCATTATTTAATACTGTCATGGTTTTATGATTTTCGGTTATTGGTACTCCACATCATAACATCATGTAGTGAATGTACCTGGTTCTCAGAAGAGAAGGACTACTACATTCCCCATGGCACTTTGCTCCTCTGTTACCATTTTCCAGCCGGAGGGAAAAGATAAAAGCTCGCAGTATAAAAACTTGCAGATCACGAGACCTCGTCCCTTTTTCCACCGTCTCTCGTCTTGGCAGCACCTTGCTCTCCAGCTGTCTTATCGTCGGTAGTAGAGTAAGGCCTACCTTGATTTTGGGACATTCTCTCTCTCTGTATTGGATTTATCAGCTTAAATTGTAATTATATTGTATTATAGTGTGTTGTTTTGCATTCCGATATTTTATTTAGTAAATTAGTTTGTTTCTCCTCAGATTGTTGCCACTGTTCTTTGCTCTCAGGGCCATCTCCTTACCCTTTTTCCCTTTTCACGGGGTGTGGACCCGTGGATCCCCTGTCCCCTTCATCACGGAACCGGGCCGAACGCCCGTAAACCGTTGACAAATACTTTTCTGAATGTGAGAAAATGGTGTGCATTAATAAAAATGTTTATGCTTCATATAAGTGCATATATTATGTGTACAAATGTGTTTATTTCAAAGTGTAGTCTAGATTTCTCTGAAGTAATATACAAATTATACTTCGATTTTTTAATGAATTTTTTTCCTTCTTTTTGTTAAAACATATGGTTTACTCATTTTTTGAGTGCATTGCTTACTTGTTTAGAAAATATGAACTGTTCATACAGTTTCAGAATTTTATAACAAATTGTTTTCTTGCATCATGATGAGTTTGTGGAAAACCAACCTTCTTGATAAAGAAGTACTTCTCTTCCCAGTAATCTGATCATCAGTGAAGCAGACTATGTAACCACTGCAATGCAGGAAGAAAAACAAAAATTTAATATGATATGATGTTTCCTCCTGCAGTAAGGTCAGAGTTAATTCTGTCTCATATTAGCAAACATTTTGTCTTGCTACAATACATCAGATCTTTTTAAGGATCTTATTATCATACTTATGAATGCATGTAGAAAAAAATAGACAATTAAAAGAATAGTCTTTATTTGATCCAGAAAATTTTTTTGTTTGTAAGAACAGCATTTTAATGCACTTGAATTATCATGACCAATCTTATCAGCAGTCCTTCCCTTTTGATAATTAATTTTGCAGTTAAACTGCAAACTCTTTGCTTTGAAAAATGGAAGAACATATTGAGCTATTTGGAACTCATCCTTCATAAAGGTGAGGACTAGGAGCTTCTCTTTGATCACTTTGTTTTTACTTAATTGTTGTCCCTAGGAAATGGAATAAGGAGACTAATACAAAATGGCTTTTCCCCCCTGAACTACTGTAACAAATAACAGAAATATTTACAAAGAGGGAACCTGATTCACAGTCTAGGCAGTCAATCTGATTTTCTTGTTATTCTTGATATTTCGAATGGGGTAATACACAGGAATATAAATTCACATTTAATAATAATAAAGAAATACATGTAGGTGTTGAATAATCATAGAATCACAGAATTGCTCAGGTTGGAAAAGACTTTCAAGATCATCAAGTCCAACCACAACCTAACCATACTACTCTAACTCCAACAACCCACCACTAAATCATGTCCCAGAGCACCACATCCAAACGGTTTTTAAACACACTCAGGGATGGGGACTCAACCACCTCCTTGGGGAGCCTGTTCCAGTGCTTAACAACCCTTTCTGCAAAGAAGTTTTTCCTGATATCCAACTTAAACCTTCCCTGGAGCAACTTGAGGCCATTTCCCCTTGTCCTGTCACCTGTCACCAGTGAGAAGAGACCAACCCCACTCTCACTGCAATCACCTTTCAGGTATTAGAAAAGAGCAATGAGGTCTCCCCTCAGCCTCCTCTTCCCCAGACTAGACAGCCCCAGTTCCTTTAATCTCTCCTTGTACGGCATATTCTCCAAGCCCTTCACAAGCTTTGCTGCCCTTCTTTGCACCTCAATGCTCAGCAGCTCAATGTCCTTTCTGTAATCAGAACAATAGAGAAGTAATTATACAGCTGGTTTAATCAATGAGCAAGAAAAGCAGCTAGAAGTACTGCTTCCCTTAGAAAAGAGCCTGATTGCTTGAATACTCAGTCTGTGAGAGAGTATTCGCAAGATTTAGCTTGCAGATACAACTATTGGCGAATATCCCTCTGAAGTGATAAGAAAGAACACCTCGCCAGGTTCTGGTTTCAGAGGACTTTCCCAAGAGTCTCTCAACCATCCATGCTGGAGAGAGAAACTTCATGGCCTTGGTTCTGAACCTCTGGCTATCTATGGAGAGCTATAATCCAGGTTAGGATTTAATAATCCCTGTGCACCATAGCTTCCAGATCAAATAAAATATATTACGAACAAATGATGCATATGGAAAATCCCTTCTAAACTGTAGTAGATGGTTATAAGATTGTTAGAATAACTTTACTGCTATACTTACTGTTGGCTAGAATTCTGCATAGGATAAAACACCCACTATACTTTCTTATACTTATTTGTTCATGTAATTTTGCAGCTATGTCTGTGAGAACAGCATATGATAAATGTATTTGTATACACAGAAGTTGTTGCTGTTAAATAAATATGTCTAAGGCTTCAAACCAAATCCATCAGTGTTGATACAGCACAGAGAAATCAGAAGTCCCAAAAACCCACAGACATTTGTACATTAAAAAGTGTTCAGAAACAGAACATACTTTGGAGCAAACAGCAGAAATTAGCTCAGATTTCTAGTCTATATTTATCTAAACATTCTGTTACCAACAGTGAAAGTAATGGATGCTTGCGAAAAGAGCAAGCATATAGTATATGCCTTCTATAGCTGTCTTAGTTTTAGCTGGGATGGAATTGTATTCTTCAGAGCGTCCAGTATGATGTTATGTTTTGGTTCTAGGAGAAAAACAATGTTGATGACACAGTGATGTTTATAGTTGCTGCTAAGCAGTGTTGTACATAACCAAGGCCATTTGCAGTGAAGGGCCCGAGGAGCTAGGAGGGAACAGAATCAGGAGAGCTGACCTAAACTGGCCAAAAGGATATTCCATGCCATATGACATTTGTGGTAGGAGTTCTGAAGAGTGTGGAAGTTCATCTCTCTCTTCTGCTGCTCAGGGGGTCATGAGCAATTGCTTGTGCATCATTTATTATATACATTCATATATATATAGTCGTAAATATTATCTTTTCTTTATCCTAGTAAGTAGTTTTATCTCAGCCTATGAATTCTACTTCCCCCCCCCCCTGTTCTCCCCCTCATCCCACTGGGAAGGGAGGGGAGTGAGCAGACAACTGTGTGGTGCTTAGCTACCTGCCAGGTTAAACCACAATAGTACAACTTATCTGCCTATGGCAATCAACGGTTTAGGTAATCTAAAAGTATTTTCCAGTATTATGCCCTTGCTATCATAGAAACATGGTGAGATGAATCACACAACTGGAGTGTTATGACTGAGGGGCACAAACATTTGAAAGAGATAGGAAGGGCAGGAGAAGTAGAGGAGTTGCCCTCTATGTTAGGAAGTAGGTAGACTGCAAAGAGCTGCCTCTAAAAAGCAGCCATAATCAGGTTGATCAGGTTGAGAGCTTACATGTTAAAAACAGGGACTGGACCAATAAAGGACATTTTATAGACTACAAAACACTCCTTACTCTACATTCTGCATTCCTTTGTGATTAAAGAAGCTCTAAGGTAAGAGCAAGCAGAACATACTGGAAACGAGGTCAGAATAAAAAGAACCGTTCATATCAAAATGAAATTGAAATGCTTCATTACAAGACATGACTGAGATGTGTCATACCCAGAGTCAACTGTAGTAACAAATTTTGATTACTCATGGGACTAAACAGCTAATGAGCTCAGCAGCACTCCTTACTAAAGCTAACTATAGTGCTGCAGTGCAATATGCTAAAGGAATTGTGTATTCTAAAAATGTTAAAATCTTCATATAAATGATGCATTAAGAATGTTGCAGGCTGAACAATTATTTGAGGACACAGCTCATGTAGATAACTTACTGAAGAATATTTATATCCTGAAGAACAGAAGCATTTTTCTTGCTATTTTGATTAAAATATTCTGAGATGGAAAACAATATGGTTATTTTCCCAGGAGACACAACTGACAATTTGGTCATTAGTACTGTGTACTAATGCATATAGAATACTACATATAGAATAGGTCCTCTGCATTTTAAAAAAAGTCAGGGGAACAAAACTTTGTTTCAGATTATTTTAAAGGAAAGCATCCTACTCAAAAATAGGTACCATCACTCATTTTGTCGTATTACTCATAGATGTTACACTGTGGAATGAGATGAAAGTCAAGCTCTAAGAAAGTTAGGCCTAACCAATTAATCTTTAAAAATGCCAGTACATTTGAAGCTGAGTAATAAGAAAGCGAGTTATTGCTGTGATGTGTTATTCCAAGCACTTCTCGTTACTTGTGTATTAACTGACCTTTTTTGTCTAGCATTGTCATAAATTGGTGAGGCATGAAATGACCTATCTCCTCTTGATTAAGGGAGATAAGAGATGAGTGTGGTTTATGTCCAAGAGATACTGATATACAGTTCTAGGCAATTTATCTTCTAAATTAACAAAAAATAACAGTAGAAGGAATAGTAGTAATATCTGCTGCATGTGTTGTGTAATTTCTCCCTTCCTTCAGAGTAATATAAATGAGTAGGAATTTTAGATAAACATCTTATTTTAATAATTGCACAGAACCTGATATTATTTTTGTTTTAAAATGAAATCTGTATCATTGTCTTAGTTCAAGAGAGACATACTGATGTACTAAGAAAGTTATGCATATCTCTCCATCCTACTTTTTAAAAAACCTCCCACATGATCCAGGCAAATTAAAATTAGTGATGTTCATTTTACATCTACATTGCTTCATTATTAGAATTGCCCTTTTTGACATCAATAATAAAATATTTTGATCAGGGAATGTAACAGCAAATTCTCTATAGATCAAGCACATCTAAAATTGTAGAGCTGTAAAACTTAATTATATAATTTAACTTCTAAACTTATAATGTTTACAGGAGAAAAACTTTTTAACTAAGGAAACAATCTTTTTACATATCGTTAATATTTTTGTTACTGTTTTGAAACGCATACTTAATATCGCAAACTTTCTCATAACTACCTGAAAAATTCATGTATGGGGATGATGTATACTTTTGCCAATTTCTAATTCAAGGTAAGTTTCTTTTAAAGACGTTTTTTGAATAGTCTTTTTTTGTTATTTTTGATTTTTTAATTTCAAGAATATCAGACAAAAAATACAACAAAATTTCTGACTACAGTAAACATACAATACCAGGAGTTTTGTGCTCTCATATTCTGGTTTGTAACGTAGCCGTTCTTCATAGGAAAAACTATAGAAATGAGGAATATATTACAATTACATAATGGGAGTGTGAAGAACAGTTATTCATTTAGTCTTCAAAAAGATGGTCATCAAGTAAGTGTAAACTCAGAAAATGAGCACTTCCAAAACCTCAATCTGCTTGTCAGTCACTCTCTTTGCTGTTTTCTGGTATGTATTTTTTCTTTTAAATTTTCCAGAGATTTACTGTCTCACAGAATTTGCACACACCAAGTTGTTGCATGTCAGCTTGCAGACAATGACTGCCCATAAATGCATTCTTGGTTTGCTGAGTCTGCAAGTCCATTCCCTGTCTGCCTTGATCTCTAGTGTTTTCATTTGACCTTCTATGTTGCACCTCCTAATATTCTTAATTTTAAGAATGTTATAGCTATTGTTTCTGACCTTTGAAGGAATTCATTTTTGATAGTTCCACATACACACTGTTTTACAGTTCAGCCTAACCAGTCTGGTAAGGGGAATACAAAAAAAAGAGACAACTGAGTACTTCTGCTGCCGCTGATTTCTGGTCAGCCTGAAAGCTGAAACTCACTCACTCTGGACTTAAAAACATGTTTGACATTTCCAGGTCATATCTACTAGTTAAAATTCAGTAACACACTTTGAAAGCGTTCTTGGAAATAGTGTACGCAAGGATATGATGTAGAGAAACCAAATTCACTTTGTCAGAGACTAATTTTTTGAAATATACAGTTCATGAACAAATAATGTGAAAGATCTAATAGTACTCTCATTCAAATTCTTTTCTGATTAAGAGTAACTTATTCCTGCACAGAAGCATTTGTGTATTATGTGTCAACAGATTCGTTTGGGTCAAAACACAATATTTAAATAAGGAAAACTTAAGGCATGTTTCTTACTAGAAATTGTGTTTAAATCCATCCATCTTATTTCTATGGACTCCTTTACACAAGGAAAAGGAAGGGTAAAACAATTCTGAAGAGAGAAAGAAAAAAAAAAGATTACTCAAATACTTCCCTCCCCCCCTCCCCCCATAAAAGAATGTCTACACTTAATTATTCTCATGAGAGATTCCTGATTCAAATCCATGATGCCAACTGTTCATTCTCTCTTCTGCCGGGAGTTGTTCCATTTCAGAGACTTGCCACAGAAATAACAGATTTTACATCCAACAGATAACAGTACAGAAATCTCCTGAATGTGCCTAAAGGAATATGTCTGGAACAGACAGAGAAGTCCTAAACTGCACCTACAGCTAAGAAACAGAAACTTCTCCACTGGCTTCCTGTCTCTTCCAAGAAACTCAAGCTGTGTGGAAAAATGGATACTTTCTGTGATTACACTCTTCCTGAAGTGATAGAAACCTTTGGCTGGAGGACAGAATCTTGCAATTATTTCTAGTAATTACTGTTTGTTTGGTAAGAACCTTTTCCAAAGTGCCTAAAGAACTAAAATGATACGCAGGAAGGTTGAGTAACAAACTAGAGAAGTTGATAGGAATCTAAAGACCATTATTAGTGCCAGAGATTTGGGAGGACACTTTTCTTTATAAAAAAAACTGATTTTAATCTGTGCCCATAGTTAAACTTCTTTCAGTGCCTTCATTTCTGAAAGTAGGCTTCATAGAAAGTTTTGAAGCAGCGGTTCTCCCGGAGAGAGGATTCCAGCTGTTCAGAAGGCTAGCCTAAATAGCCAGGTGTTTCTTTGGCTGAATTGCTTTATCTATCAAATTCCAAAGTACTGATCCATGCAGGGGGTGAGGTATATGGAAGAAGGAGAAGACAGATGCCCAGCTCAGGGGATAAATGCACTAAGGCTTTACTATACAAACCCTACAAGGCATGTCATGGTCCCCTGCCTCTTTGCCTTTTAAAAGGTAAAAGGGTTCACTCAAAATCTGTGGAGTACCTCAATGTAGACAAAATGATCATTAAGTAAACAGCTGACACAGAACTGCTACAGTACTAGCTCCAACATCTTTCCCTTAGAGGGGATTATGTCTTTAAGAGAAATAACATGGGCTATCATACCAAATTTAGAGCCATTTCTATTTATTTATCTGTTGCTGCAAAAATCCACTATTGTACTGTGTACATGACAGTCCACATTGTGTACAGTTGTATCAGCTAAATATTATCAGAAATTTTATTTGAACACAATCTTGACAGTGCAATGTGTTAGAAATTCTTGGAAGGAGCAGTCTTCCCTGAGAAACAGCTTCTAACTCAAACTTGACTGCAACCAGGAGCTATTTGGACACCTTTTAACAACAATAAAAATTAAAATAACTTGCATTTTTTGGGTTTGGGTTTTTTTTTTCTGTACAGTTAGATCTAGTATTTACAGTAATTTAACATAGAACAAAGTTGATGTCTGCTTGGTTGTTAATTTTGGCTTGATGTTAGAAACTTCTCTTGTATAATACCTAAATTTAGGGAAATTTTGTCTTTAATTTTGTTCCTGCATTCTACAGGATATTTATGAAGTTGTTTTTTTTTTTTCTTTACATCACTGAAGGAAGTATGAGCTTGGCTAAACTGTTTCACTTGTTATTTACACAGTCTAGTTTAGAAACCAGGCTTGCACCACTGATGAGAGGGAAATTTACTCATAAACTTGCAGGTAAATACTGGGGCTGGAGCTAGAAGATATTTGAGGTTCCTTCCAACCCAAGCCAGTCTATGATTCTATAATACCTTTTCAAATGGGTAGACATTCTTGCAGTTATTTTTTTTGGACTTCCTTCGGAAATTATTTTCTTAATTCTTTCTCCATATATACTAAGATTTCTTACTTCCTATGAAAAATTCTAGTATGAAATCTAAAATTTGATAAAGTTACATTTAATTAAAATGGAACAGCATTCTGTTTAGGAAAGACCTTGAGAAGTTCTGAGACTTCATAACCTTGAGAATTACTTTAAAGCAATTAATTACATAACACTTCATTGGAATTCTTAGTTTCACTATCATTGTTTGCATTTATATGAGAACCAAGTAGAAGTTTGCTGTATTTTGTAATTCCTGATTAAATAAAAGGAAGTAGTTTACTTGAAATTATTTTAAGTAAAGAGAGAAGACAGAGGAGAAGGAAAGAAAGCAAGCAAGCTGATTTTCGTAGACAGCGATTGGCCAACAATGTACTCTGCTCTAGATATTAATTTACATACTTTGGTTTGCATTGAGAAAAGACTTCTTGTTCTGCTTAAGATCTGTACCTGAGCAACTTGTGTTAAAGGCAATCAGTTACTTCCTTTTACTCAGAAACAGAAAGAGAAC
Source organism: Numida meleagris (assembly GCF_002078875.1). Taxonomy (NCBI): domain Eukaryota; kingdom Metazoa; phylum Chordata; class Aves; order Galliformes; family Numididae; genus Numida; species Numida meleagris. The sequence goes on along the minus strand of NC_034412.1, from coordinate 78,586,923 downwards.
AGCATTTTATTTTTAAATTCAGATCCAAAGCCTGTTACCATATGTAAGAACAGACTACATTAAAGTAATCCTCAGGGAAAGAGATACCTATATTTGTACATTTCTATACATGTTTGTGAGAGAAAGAACAGCTAGCTCATAATTGATGAACTTAAAGGAGGACAGCATTTTGTATTTCAATTCTTGAGAACTGGGAACATATACAGTTAATACAAGTAAGAGGGCTGAAATGCAAAGGAAGCAATTCAGCATTTTCCTTCATGCTTCTACACTGTATTATAAACAAATGCCAGATGCCATCTTCTCCACTGTGCTTTAAACAAAAGCCATGGTCACCGTTGTGTTTTCATATGGAACAACAAATCTGGTTGAAAACCAATATGTTGGACAAATGCAATATAATTACATTTGTCATTACTTAGGTAAAAAATTATTTTTCTTCAAGACACTAGATGGACTTAGAAATGAGACTATTAATGAACAGGTAGTAAGTACCTTTTGAGACAAAAGAAAAAAGTTAAGTCAAATGCAGTCACTTGTAATGCTACAACATATTTAATTTTTTTTTTTTTGGGGGGGGGGAAGGGTGTAGGATCACAGCCTTAGAGTTAAACATCTGGACAAAAGTTTATTTGCTTAATTTTAAGTGTATAGTGATTTTTTGAGATGTCCATTGTATCTAACACATCTCCAAAAACCAGCAGATAAGACACTGGAACAGTAAAATGCAACAGCCACAGGAAGGAAAGAAGACAAAAGCTGCTTACCTTCAGAAGGCCCCAGGTACACACATTGTCTCCACTTCCAACTGTTAAATGAAATCTGGGAAGAGATGGAGCCAGGGTCCACCCATCACTGAAGTGCATTGCATGCACCTGAGCTCCCATGGTTTGGCCCTGCCTTCCTACCAGGTGCTCAATCACTGTTTCAGTTCTTGACTTACCATTTCTGCTACAGGGGTCTTGGTAGAAGAAAAACTTAACACGAACCACAAATATCTGTTTGTAGTCTGGAAGGCAAATGGAACCCTTTGTTGCAGCTGAAGAGAGATGGCCAGCAGGACCAGGAAGGTGATTGTCCCCCTCTACTGTGCCTGTATGAGGCCCCAACTGGAGTATTGCACCCAGGCCTGGGGCCCCCAGCACTGTAAAGATGTGGAGCATTTGGAGAGGGTCCAGAAGATGGCTGCAAAGATAATCAGAGTGCTAGAGCACATCTCCTGTGAAGACAGGCTGAAGGAGCTGGGCTCATTCAGACTGGAAGAGACAGCCTTCCAATATTTAAACAAGAGGGAAATCAACTTTTTACATGGGTAGGTAGTGACAGGACAAGGGGGAACAGTTTTAAACTAAAGTAAGGGAGATTTAGATTAGATGTCAGTGGGAAATATTTTACTGAGAGAGTGGTGAGGTGCTGGACCAAGATGCCCAGAGAGATTGTGTGTACCCCATCCCTGGAGGTTTTCAAGGTCAGGTTGGATGGGGCCCTGGGCAATCCTATCTAGTGCTTGTTCTAGTGTCTGGCAACCTTGCCTGTGGAAGGGGAGTTGGAATTGAAGATCATTGAGGTCCCTTCCAACCCAAGTCATTCTATGATTCTTTGATTCTGTGATTCTACAATTCTATTCACATCACTAATATGCGGTTCCTTGGCTTCTTAGAAGAGCACATGCAGTTAATTCAGGTGAATCTTGTACGCTAAGAGCTACTGCATGCATAAAGTAAAAACACTCAGGATCTTTCATTTTTCCTAGTTGCTGAAAAATTCCCAGTAACTTCAGAAAAGGAAATCCTCCAGTGTTTTTCAGGAACCTATTGAAAACACACTCTCACACACACACACACACACACACACACACACACACACACACACACACACACACAGCAAGAAAAAGCTTTTTTTTATTCAAAAGTGTAGCACTCCTTTTATGATACTTGTTATCTACTATTGCCATCTAAAGCTTACTCCCTTAATGCTGATTGGATATTTTTGCTGAGGCATGTAGCAGTGAAGCATGAAGCAGTATTTTCCATCTATTGACATATCAAAAGGTAGCTTATCGGATCATCTTAGTTTGCCATTTTTCTTGCGTCACGGGTACATTCTTTGGTTGACTAGTCCTTTTTCTTTCGGGGAGGGGCCTTTCTCGTTACATCTTACTCACGCATCTCGTATCCTCACAACCGCCTATTACAACACCTTCTTTCTGTTGTATGAGCATTGACCTAGAATTGTGGACACTGAGTATTATATTACTATAGACTGATTTAGATTCTAATTATACACAATTCAGCTTTATAGTACTGATGTTTCTGACAGATTACTACCAGAAATACGGTAAGTATCTGTACCTATAATGTTAGTTATCACTCTCCATTCATGTGGAATTTTTATGAAGGCTGTTCTGAAAGTAATGCCTCCTATTTTATTATGTTGGCCCACGATGCTATAGGAGGATGTTGGTCCTATGGCAGTAGAGGTTAGGAATCTTCCCACCAGCATTCTATTACTTTTTGTTACCATGAGAGAGTCAGTCTGACATGGAAGTGCGTATGAAGCAAAGGTGTGCAACTGAATTTCTCTGTGAAGAATAAATTGCATCCATTGACATTCACCAATGCTTGCTGGATATTTATGAAGACAAAACAGTGGATGTGAGCATAGTGAGGCGGTGGGTGGTGTGTATCAGCAGTAGTGACAGTGATGTGATGACAAGTAATGTTCCAGACGACCACGGAGGTTTTTACAAATGTGGCATGAAGGCTCTTATTTATCACTGGTAAAAATGCATAGCTAATGGCAGTGAAAATGTTGAAAAATAGTGTTTTGTAGCTGAGAATTTGCTCACTCAGTGTTATTATGCTCTTTGTATCTCTTGTAGTTTCCATGGAAATAAATAAGAGGCACTATTCTCAGAGTAACCTATGTAATAACAGTTTAAGAGATGAATCAAATTAATTGATTTCTGATTTTTCACATATCTGTCAAGATTTATGTGTATTAATCAAATTTTTACAGTACTTCTAAAAAAAAAGACTCACCTTTATGCCTGCAGATTTTTAAGTAACACTTGTTATAAATGTATAAAGAAACTATATTCAAATATTACATTCTAAGTGTTTAGATGTTAAAAAGTGCAAAACAAAAAAAATCATTTGATAAGACAATTGTTTCACTATAATTATTTAAACATTTAGATTACCATTTCTTCAAGGAAACTTCCATATATACAGGTTTAAAAATGTAGAATTTCCTTAAGGTATCAGCAGTAGAATATTCAGGGACAATACGTGAATCTGTATGAGTATTACCATTAATGACTTATTCCTGCTATAACTGAACTAGTTCTTACATCGCAGACAAGCTAACTACTTTTGCCAACTGGGTTTGCTTAATGCTCATGCTTTCTTAAGCAAAGGCACAAGGCATTGAAAGTCTGTTACTGAAGTAACAGTAGAGCTTTACTGCTTAGAACTTTACTGATTATCATATATGCAAAAAGCTAGCAGAGCAAATGCACTCTTAATAATAATGAAACTGATACTGCAGAGTGAATTTAGGATGGTGGATTCAGTGCTGTTTTTTGATTCTTCCATTGCTTTAAGTAGTAATATATAACCACAAGGAAATATTAACATGTCATTCTTTGCATGTGAAGTTATGTGAAGATTAATAACTTGCTCTTCAAAATATTTACTGGAATGGGAAAGCAGTAGATAATTATTATTTGGATAAAAAAGAACAATTAAAACAAATAACAAAGGAACCATATAAAATATGGATATGAAATGGCTGTATCTTATTCTATAGATGATAAATCCAGACACCCTCAACCACTGTAAATTTCCGTGTTGCACTAAAATTAGTGTATTTATGGCAAAGTCTACCCCACATAAATATGCACTAAGTGTTTTAGGAAAATCACACTCCTGTTCAGAATGCTGCCTTTCCTCCAAACTGTTACAGGAAGAACTTAGTTTCATTCTGATTCACAGCTGACAGTCATTATGAACATATTGACAAGGGTTCAACACAATTCATTCAAAACATATTGTCACACGCACAACCAAACAACTTGAATTAAAACATTAGGTAATAAAGAGAGAATTATTTTTGCTCAAACATCACATCCCAAATGCAATCTCATTATTGCTCACCAAACATTTGTGTTCTTCGATTTTATTAAAACCTTAATTTGGGTGAACAAAGACCTATTTTATTTCTTGGACATATACACCAGTTCTTTATGTCTTCATATTTGCACTGTCTGCCTTGTTGTAATACACGTGTCACGTTCAAAACATCGTGGCATTCAGTATGCAAGAGAAAATAGTGTGAACATTTCACTGTGTTAAATAGGTATGGGCTAAATCAATCACAGTAAACCGCTCAGCGCTACTCGCTTTTCTATCTACAGGGAAAAAAGTGTTGGTGAGGAAGGAGCCACTGAGGACACACTGTTCTCGCTCCCTTTACTTACATCATTAAGTACATTATCTACTTTAATACATTAATATATTTAGTACATATACAGCTTTTGCGTATTAGCTGCTACAGTGCCGGCTTATAGAGATGACGATGGTGCTGTTCTTGTCTCCGAGAATCTTGAGCAAATGATTCCAGCCAACTTACACACAGTTGGACGCTGCCTGCCTTCTTCATACAGTGGGAAGACAAGGGAAGCTCGTCCCATTTTCAGTGGGGAAGCAGTGAGAGGAGTGATGCAATGTTGCTTTTATGTGAATACTACAAAAGAAAGTATAGATTACTGCTGAAATCTATTTTAACAACTGCAGCTGGGGAAGAGACTTCATATAGTTTAAAAAGCAGATTCAACAGTGCTAGGAAAGGATTGAGTGTCTCTGTTTTGTTCCACTGTTATTTTGCTCCATTTTGTTAATAAGGTTAGTTCACAGCTGTGCAATCACTTCCCTACTTTCAACCTCTCTGACTCTAGTCAGAGTCTAAAGTCATGCAAAGAGACACCTCTCACATCTTTCAGAGCAGAAACCTCACAATCAAAGCCGCAAAGCAGCCTCACCATCAAAATCATTCCTTTAAAGAAAATATAGACCACATGAGACCAGCTGGACAAGCCTATGTGTAATGCAATATAAATGAAATTATATCAAAATAAGTTGAAATAAGATGCTCTGTTACATTTTTAATGGGTTCCATTCTCTTTCTAAATCTCACGTCAGTTTTTCTTTCACATTCTCTTTTAGCAGATGGAATTCTCATTAAGTATTTTGGTTAAGATGAAACTGAATTTCTGAGAGAAAAATAATTTAATATTATTATATATTATTGTTCTAAGCTTGAAACTTCACTAACAGTCATACTATAATTCACCGAACACAAGCAATAGATCTGATTTTCATTTGTCTTGATTTTTTGAAATGTTCATGTGAATGAATATTATAGAAAGACAATTCAAACTGGCTCAATAGTAGTTCCAAAGCTGGTGTACAAAGTTGTCAAAGTTCCCCAGAGAAACCAATTTCTTTGCTGACTGTTGGGTCTGGAAAGTAATATTACAGGTATATAATGCTGATTACTTGGAAGAAATTGATTACACATCACTTTTTCTTTGCTCAGTACAGGTGATACCATGCTGGCTAACAACTATGACTAAAAGAAATGATACTGCACACAGTCAAGACAGAAGTGGTAAGAGTAGTTAGAGGTAAGAGTAGTTAGTAAGTTAGAGGTAAGAGGTAAGTAGTTAGTAAGAGGTAAGAGTAATTAGAATTGCTTTTTCATGTGACAAGTGCACAGATAACATCTCAGGAAAGTTGTTTTTTTTTTAAATCATTTCATTTACTAACCTCTGTTCTTCCAAAATTCCTGCCAGTTGTAGTCTGCCTTCTTCATCTCTATTACTCTGTGCTTTGGAAGCATTATACTGTATCACCTGTCCACACTGTCTATTCACTCAAAAGAAACGTTAAGGACTTCCCTAGGAGTCCAACATGAAACATGTAAATCTGGCTATTGCTATTCCTGGCAGGTGAAAGGTACTGAAATGTGCCACAAACTCTGAGTTTAATGTACTACTTATTTCTAGAATAACGAAAATAACTTTACTAAGGTGATTCTTACATTGTAAGAGAATTAAAGTAGACACCATGTAACTGCTTATATTTTGGCTTAAAAAATGAGGCAAAATGAAGGTCTGACTAATAATGGCAACTAACTTTAGAAAATAACAATTATAGAAATAAATAAAATTTCTCAGTATAAAGTTTTTGTTCTTCTGAAGTAGAGGGAAGATAGGAAATCATTGTTATGTGTCAGATTTTTAAAAAGCCATCTTAACTAACATTCTGTAAGTAATAAAGTTTTTCAGTACATTACAATCTGTCAATGTCCTCTGCTTTGCATTTCATTTGTCTACTTAGTAAAATCTTTTAAAGGATATTTCTTTATAAAGGAATTTCTAAATCTCAGGAATGGCTTAAAATATATTCAGTTTTAGCACATGGAAAATGTATCCTTTTTAACAAAGCAAGTACTTGAAAAGAAGTATTTATTGTATCTTGCACTTCTAGCAGAGGAGCCCTGCTTTTTTAATGGCTTTTTTTTTTTTTTTTTTTAACATTTGCTCATTTTGCTGGGCTATGCTTTCCTTCAGTGCATCATAAAACATGCATGGTAATAGAAGATGGCAAGATAGCATAAACATATTTTTCTTAATATTAACTATGAATTGGTAACAAATTCAACCAGTAAAACTTATTTTTCTTGTGACTTCATCTTAGTGCTATATAAAGAAATGTTTGTGAATGTGCTATTTGCCTTGCATTTCTTTCTGTGTGATAGATTCAGTTGAGGCCATTATAGTAGCGTGTAAAAGAAAGAAATGCAATAAATGTCAGTGGTAAGAGTTACCACTGAATGGAGTGATTACTAAAGAAAAAAAACAACATGCAGATTTTACAGATAATGCAGACAGTAGCAGCCACTGAGTTTGGACACAGATAATGGTAAATACTTTTCACACTGTTTTCATTAATCACTATGACAACAAAGCCACTTCCTTGATGAAATTGCATACAAAGGTAGGTAGATGCTACAAGGTTCATTTTATTTAGAAATGCAAATTCAATGAAGGGTAGTTGTACGCGTTATAATATTACACCTGTGCATTAAGAATTAAGGCAGCTATATTTAATATGAGAATTTCTGTTTATTACAATATCTGATTAGAGTCAATAGTATCTTTTAGAAAAAATTTTCAGAGAGAGAAATGAAGCAGCATAACAACAAACAAGAATTTTTTGGAGATAAGGAAGAAGTCACTGCTTACATGCCTATGGGCCACAATGATAGCCAAAATGTGCAGGCTGGAACAAAAACTCTTCAATCAATGGTTTAGCTACTGTTGTTCAGACTTTCAAGATAGAGATAAAGAGACTTTTTTCCCTTTGTATGACTATTCTATTGCCTTTGATGGGCCTTCTTGACCTACGCACTGTGTTTTACAACTGATTATACATATATCACTTAAGGAATTAAGTTGGGATAGTAGTGTATAAAGGAGTAATAAGTCAGTTTTAAACTTTAAAATGAAACTTTCCTAGACTGACATTCATTAACAATACACTGTATTATCAAAGGAGCTCTTACGTGTATTTTATCATTATCTCTACTTATTCCAAACAGTTCATAATAATCACATTCTGAATTAGTTGTATATCACGGTATGCATAGCTAATGGCTACAGCCTTTGTAAGTCTTAGTCATCAAGGTCAAGGTAGTCAGCCTTGAGAGCTTGCTGTTAAGAGAAGCTGAAAATGCAGTAGCATTCTGTTTTTATCTTTTCCTTCCTCCTCAAAATTGGTATCTTTTCCTTTTGTTGAGCTTATAGAGAATGGCTCAACCTTGGACTCCCCTCCCTCTAGACTATGCACTCTGCAACACTGAGGCAGGATTACTTTCCTAGACCATAGCGTCTGCTTTATCCTTCTGCTTTGCTATTTCTTTTTCCTTTGCTTAGCTGCTGCTGCTTTTCTAAAAGTAAAAACTGTCCTCTTCATTTCCCAAAGTTGTATTTTCTCAGAGATCAGTAATTGGCCGCCAGTAAATTGTTTACAGTCCTGGGACCTCTGTTTCAACCTGTGCCCATATTTTCAGGCCTTTGCTGTTATCGCATGATAAAACTACATCATAACAAGAGACACCTGATATGAAGCTCTGGTTCACGCAACAAGTTCTCATAACATGTTGATAACAAGCTTAATAGGCCATGACTCGAGCCTTGCACGTAAAGCACAGTTACCATGGGGCCTCTGTCCTCAGTCAAGCAATGAAAATTCTATTTTTACTGGAGCATTGGGTAAAAAAAATGTTTACACAATTATAAACTTAAGGTTTAAATTCAAAACAAGCTCATACTGAAGTCTACTTAATATACTTTTACAGATACTTTTACATCTTATTACACCTCTGCTTTACCTAACACATCTTTAAACATTCCAAATACCATCCAGTACCACTGACAATGTCTGCGACAATTCCTTGGGAAGCCTGATAGAAGTTCTTCATTAGGCTGTATCTTTGGACACTTAAATTGACAGCTGTGATTCAAAGACTGATCTATAGACAGCCAGACCAAGCTTACTTGGGGAATTCCCTGAGCACTTGAAATTCTTTGCAGTGTTCATGCTTAGAGTTGCACTGGTGAAGCAGGTAGAGGTCCAGGTGCTGCAAACAACTACTGTTTAAAGAGTTGTCAGATCAGTCTGTTCCAAGGCCAGATCTATTAGGAGTGTGTACTTACCATTACCATGTACTGTGGCACAATCCTGCATGAGTATACCATTGTGCACTCTGTACATTGTACATATTGTACACCACCAGTACTCTGGTGTTCTAGAGATGTACTGCCCTGATTATTCATATTGCGTATCGATTAGTTATGGAATAAACTAACCAGTAATCTTGCTTAATAGCACAGTGGATGAGTATATTATTGTGATTTCCAAGAAATAAAAGCAGGAAATGTATCTAGTTGTGCTTTAATATTTCATTGATATATGCAGTATTAAATGAAAACATACTATTCGCATGCTTACATGCAGAGTTATATCATATGTTCTAGCTGCAATATAAAATCAATTAACCTGTTGTGATAATGACAATTACTATCCTATATCTTATGGAAGAAGCAGTCTAGTTGCATCATTATGCAGTCCATCCAAACAATGAATATATAACATGTATCAATCTGGTAAAAGACACCATATTATCAATGGAGAGTTTTACTTCCATTTGAATGAAAGATATGTTTCATTCTTCTCAGAATTATGTCAATATTCTAATTCTTGTTCTTTAAAAAGAAAACAGAGAAGGGGAAAACAACAGTAGAACAGTAGAACGCATTCCAGTAGCAAATGTCATAGAAATGCAGTACAAAAATGAAAGCATCTTGTAAAATGTACCACCATGGGAAGAAAGAAATAGCTTTTATGTTTACAGCATTTACATACCTCTGCTTGCATCTAGTCAGCAGTAATATATTACTCCAAATCCTGTTTATATGACTTGCTTTTTCATCTGGTGGCAAGCTTTACGCTTTCCTAGAATCTTATCTCAATTATGGAGATTTGACATCTGTAGGAGACCATGTATGAGGGCTGCTCCAAAAGCAATGCCTCCTATCTTATTATGTTGGCCCATGATGTCAAAAGTGGATGTTGGTGGGATGGCACTAAAGGTTGAACCTTCCCACCAATACTGCATTATATTTTGTAATTATGTGTGACAGATGGCAGCAGAGGGCAGTCTAACAAAATGGTATCTGACATAGAAGTGCATGTGAAGCAAAGGTGTGTAACTGAATTCCTTTGTGCAGAAAAAATTGCACCCACTGATGTTCATCGACACTTGCTGAACGTTTATGGAGACCAGAGGATGTGAGCACAGTGAGGCAGTGGGTGGTGTGTTTCAGCAGTGGTGACAGTGACAAAAAAGACAAGCTACCTCTTACCAGCCATGCAGATTTATACGAGCGTATTACTTAACAATTCTTAAGTAAAATGAACAAATATTCCTTAGCTCCAGCATGACAAACATGCCATACAAATCAGATAAAGTATCTCACATGATCTTATGAACTTGTGGCTCAGTGATCAGTTGGTATGTTCTTGACTATAAACTACTGAAGCTTTTAAAAGTCTATTACTTCCCAGAAGACTTTGACTGGCTTTCCAGGTCTTTGAAGACAAATGAGAATCTTCAACAAATCAAAAGCAATAAATCATTAAGCTTTCTGCTGATTGGGGATCACGTCTTCAACTCATCAGGCTGGTTGTCAGCTAGTGTGCTACTAAAAGATCTGATGTCTCTCAAGGGGGTTTCTAGAAGAGCTACTGAAAAAATAGGTCTGCTGAGAAGAAAAAAAAAATGGGGAAAAAATCAATTGTAAGAAAGCAGTATGAAATTTATATGTTATGCTTATATGATTCCATTGAGGAACTTTTTTGTTATTCTTGACTAAATTAGAATAATTTTACTTTGCTAATTAATTTACAGCCACTAATTGTAATGAAAAATATTGATTTTCCATTAAAACAGGCTTTTATATGGTCAGACACCATGTAATCTACTGAAGTGAATGCAAGATAAAGCCCCAGACATAAACATATTCCAGTATTTAAAAATGTATGAAAGATTATGTGCAGCTTTTAAGGATTTCCTGGTATTACTTAAATTCCAGACAGTGTCTGGCTGCTGAGTTTTTCATGTACAATAAACCTATCCTATTGATAGATAATCAAAAGTAACGTGTTCCAAAACAGGTGTCAGTATTTGGCATAAGATATGGCTGAAGTAGATTTGCTTTGCTGTTAAAGAATAATTTATTATTGAACCGTGGTTTTTTCAAATGTTTATTATGTAGTATGCTCTGGAAGTAATGCCTCCTATTTATTTCCATGAACACTACAACAGATACAAAGAGCACAATTACTCTATTTGAAAAAGCAAATTCTCAGTGGTGACACAGTCACCACCATTAGCTACGCATTTTTACCAACAATGAATAAGAGCCTGCACGCTGTGCTAGTGCAAATCTGTACAAGCAGAGGTGACTCACTCTCACTATTGCCACTGTTGAAATGCACCACCCACTGCCTCACTTTGTTCACATCCTCTGTCTCCATACATGTTCAGCAAGTGCTGATGAATGACAATGGATGCAATTTTTTTTTGCATGGAGAAATTCAGTGACACGCTTTCATGTCACACACACTTCCACATCAGATGCCATTTTGTCAGACTACCCCTCTGCTGCCATCTGTCACATGTAATTACAAAATGTAAGGGAATATTGGTGGGAAGGTTCAACCTCTGTTGCCATACCACCACCATCTGCCTCTGACATTATGGGACAACATAAAAAAATGGGAGACTTTACTTTCAGAGCATACCTGTATATCAAAGTAGACAAAAATAAGTTGAATATTCTAAACTAGTTTATTTCTTATTAGAGAAAACATTTCTTTGTATTTATTCAATTAATGGCAGTCAGTGTTTAGTTCATTCAAAGTCAAAAGACTACTGAAAATCAAGAAAGAATTTTCTAGCATATAAATGTAAAGAAAGTGTTATAAAAAGAGATCGAAAAGGCCAGGAACATAAGAATTATTTCAGTGAATTCACTACGATACATGTGCTCCATTTATTATAAAGCAAGTAGTTATCACTGAAAAAAAACCTCAGATAAATATTTTCCTAATGTGTGCAGACACTTTATTTATCAAATTGTTCTTTTGCTTATTTATAATTGAATTCCAATTTCCGTTTCAATAAAGGTGACAAAAGTAATGAGTAAATGTAGACCATTCTTTAGATAATAATAAAGATCTTCATTCTTTATTTGCAAACATAATAGAAATTCAGCAGTATCTGAATAAATGCATATTAAATGGCTTAATTGCTTAAATAAACAGATACAAAATATAAAGATGGCAACAACTTTTATCAGCTAATGAAGAATAGCATTTCTTTAGGAAAAACCTTAATTAGAAAACAAAACATTAAAATTGATTATTTAAATCAGAATTTACTTACTTACGTCAATCTACTCCAGAATGAGATCTCCAGAGGAATAAATTAAAAAGCCCACAGTGCTGCCCAGTGAGCTGCTGCAACCCATATCTTTAGGATCAGAAGTGAGTTACATAAATTTCCATTAATGAACAAATAAAAGATCAGTAATGCTTGCTGTTGAGAATTTATTTGTTAAGGGATGAAGAAAGGACGGAAACTTTTATTCCCTTTTTTTTTTTTTTCTCTCTGAGCAGAAATCTGAGTGACGTTCAACACAGAAGGAATTGTGAAGATTTCCAGGACATAGCTTGTCTTGTTTGTCATGAGTGACATACAGTTCATATCCCAAAATCTACTGTCAGGAACATATTTTCTTGCAGTAAATCTGCAAATTTTCTTTGAGAATACTGATGAAAACATTAAAGATAGTGAGCTGCACTGCAGTCATTACACATTTACTTCATATTAGCTAGAATCAACATTTACAACTTGCGAGGAATGGACATAAATGAAAACTTAAAAGAGATCCAATGCTTATTCTATTTTTATTCAAAATATAGAAAAATACAGAATAAAGAATACTATTGTGCAATAGAAGATATAGGGTTTTTAAAAACATATTGAACAAAGTACATTGTTAAATACTCTGCAATAGTTTTGGAGTATATTACCAAATGAAACTAGAAAGACATATTTGAAGTTAAAGTTATTAAATATTTTTACAACACTACAGGGCAAAAAATAATACTTCTATATACATGTCAGACAAAATATTGTAGTCTTGCTAGAACATTATGATTTTGAACAGTAGACAAAATGTACAGCGAGCAGGAAGGAGTTCTTTTTCATCCCAGGACATGAGACAAAGGTAAAAAATGTTTCATTGAATTGAAGATTTTTTTGAAGCATTATTTACATCAGTTTCTTATCTCCTTCTACCAAGTATATTAAAAGAAAGTCGTAACGTACACAAAATACTATCCAAAATATCTGATTTTCAGGCTCTTTCACTGTCTTAGTTTTTGTCATTTAAAGCCAAGAACAGAAAGAAAGACACTTAGAAATTTTCAAGAGGAAATGAAAAACAATTATTTACTTTTTTAGACAGACATGCACTTTTACAGTCACTTCCATCTTTGAGCAAGGCAAGTCTACTTAGATTTTCTTTATCGTCAGTAAACAATCCTGATAAAAGCAGTTCTCGTAGAAAAGAAAATGAGAAAAAAGAAAAAACATTCACTTTGCTAGTCTGTAACTGTCAAGGAAATAAAATCTAAAACACTGGATCTCCTGCTAAGACTAAGAAAAGAATTTCAAATGTCATAATGCTACAGTACAAGCTGATGAACAACTATTAGACAAGAAATACCCAAGATCCCTAAATGTCGTTCTCACGCTGCAGTGCTGATGTCTACAAATTAGATATATTCAAAGTGTCTGAATTTTATGATAACTAGATACTTTAACATTACAGACATGGAGACACTATTCTTATATTTATAAGGTATGTAAATTAATAAGAAGCTGAAATAAACTCCAACTGCCCCAAGAAAAATGAAGACAAGGAAGAAACCATCAAGAGACTAAGTTAGAAAGGTCTGTTTTAAGGTAGGATAAGTTGAAGGTATAATATGTATCAACTCTTATTTAAGATCCTCAGTTATTTTTTTCTGGCAAAAGAAGTACTAAATGAGATGAAATGGCAAACGCTGAGTCCTGTCTTCTTTCCCCTAATGTTAAAAGCAACAATTTCAATGTTGTATTTGCAGTAACATGTCTGATATATACAGAATAAAATGGTTGGATACTGTAAGTGATGATGCAAACCTCTACATGACAAAAAATTTACATGCCTACTTATGGTCATACAGCATTAGAATTTCTTGGAAGATAAAATAAAGAGATGTTATATAAGTGCAAGGTTGTTGTGGTTTTGTGTTTTTTTTGTCTTTTTTTTTCCTACTCTCAAGATGGAAAAAAGATCAAATATTAAGTAGGGAAATGGTAGAAGCACACAGGAAGTTTTAACCTACTGAATTTCTTAAATTGCTCTAGATCTTTGAATCCTCACATACCTGTTTATAATTGCTTATTTTACATCAAGTTTTCAGGATATTAAGAAGTAAAAATGCATATGAAGAATATGAATGTTGACAGAAGTTGAATTTTGCTTGCAAAGCATCACTTCATTCAGATAGCCTCAAAAAAACTTATGTTAAGCATCTTGGTTTAGACAGGTTCTGCAGCAATTTTCATTTCAGTAACAAAGAGGGAAGAACTGAATTTAATTTATATAAGAATTTTTTTTTTTTTTGTAAAGAATAACTGGCAAAATAAAGCACAAACTCCCCTGAGCCTCCTCTTCTCCAGACTAAACAATCGCAGCTCCCTCAGCCACTCCTCCTAAGACTTGTGCTCCAGACCCCTCACCAGCTTCGTTGCCCTTCTCAGGACATAGTCCAGGGCCTCAACATCTTTCTTGTACTGAGGGACACAAAAATGAACGCATTACTCAAGATGCGGCCTCATCAGCGCTGAGTACAGAGGGACAGTCACCTTCCTGCTCCTGCTGGCAACACTATTTCTGATGCATCCAGGATGCCATTGGCCTTCTTGGCCACCTGGGCACACTGCTGGCTCATGTTCAACTGAGTGTCAATTAACACTCGCAAGTCCATTTCTTCTACATAGTCTTCTAGCCACTCTGCCCCAAGCCTATAGCACTGCCTGTGTTTGTTGTGGACTGTCAACGGTTTACGGGCGTTCAGCCCGGTTCCGTGACGAAGGGGACAGGGGATCCACGGGCCCACGCCCCGGGAAAAGGGAAAAGGGGAAAAGGGTAAGGAGATGGCCCTGAGAGCAAAGAACAGCGGCAACAATCTGAGGAGAAACAAACTAATTTACTAAATAAGATATCAGAATGCAAAACAACACACTATAATACAATATAATTACAATTTAAGCTGATAAATCCAATACAGAGAGAGAGAATGTCCCAAAATCAAGGTAGGCCTTACTCTACTACCGACAATAAGACGGCTGGAGAGCGAGGTGCTGCCAGGACGAGAGACGGCGGAAAAAGGGACGAGGTCTCGTGATCTGCAAGTTTTTATACTGTGAGCTTTTATGTTTTCCCTCCGGCTGGAAAATGGTAACAGAGGAGCAAAATGCCGTGGGGAATGTAGTAGTCCTTCTCTTCTGAGAACCAGGTACATTCACTACATGATGTTATGATGTGGAGTACCAATAACCGAAAATCATAAAACCATGACAGGACAAAATGCAAGATCTGGCACTTGGTCTTGTTGAAATTCATCCCACTGGCCTCAGCCCAGCAATCCAGCCTGTCCAGATCCCTCTGTAGGGCCTTCCTAACCCAAGGCAGATTGACACTTCCTCCCAACTTGATGTCATCTGCAAATTTACTGAGGGTGCCCTCAACCCCCTCATCTTCCTTGCATTAGTTAATGATTTGCCTAGTTAAGAAGAGTAAAGTACACTAATAAAGATAGGTAATGCACTGTTGTTTTGAAAAATGAAAAAAGTGTAATTTCTTTAAGAGCTGCTCAGCTGAAACAGGCTTCTGTGAACTCAGTGAGTTAGGAAGAGAGTTCTTAAATAGGACATGTGCTCTGTAGATGGGTATGTCTGTGCTAGTAGGGAGAAGGCTGTGCTAGCCATACAAGAAGGGAGAGACAGTGAAATGAGAAAGGAAGGAACTTGATTCACACTTATGAAACATTAAGCTTTCTGTTGCTGTTACCTCAATATCCATTTCTATTAAAAACATGACATAAATCCATAAGTAATACTTAAATGCCTTATTGCAACCTATGCTAATCATCTGACTGTATAAGACGCATAGTTTTTCAGAACTGTTGAATAAACTTCCTTTTCTGTCCATATATCTGTCTCACTCTGATTATCATAGCGAGAGGAGGTTCTTTGATATACGTATACTCAACATGAGATTAAGAAACAATGGTTCAAATGTTGGTGCAACCAGTTTATTACAAATCCTAGGCAATCAGGGAGATGGGGAAGGGAAGGCCAGCAATTATTACGAATTAGGGTGATGGGGAAGGGAAAGTGGGCGATAGGAAAGATAGGAAAGGAGCAAGAATTACATAAAGTGGGGACAGTCACCACCAAAGATCCAGCAGCATCCTGTTGCATGATGTTCTTATGGTTCAAGGCCGATAAAGGAGCGGGAGCACAGGAGAAGGATTCAGCAGAGTGGCCACCCTTAGGCAGAAAGCAGGTACAGTGACAGCGAGTTCAGGAGAAACAGGCAGCAAGCAAGTAGCAGGCCCAGGAGAGTCCAGCAGCTGGCAGGTATCACATCATGAGGCATCTGATGTCAGACACCTCACCTCTTGGTTGTAGGTCCCTTTTTTATCCTTTTCTTCTGCCAACGTGGCATTCCCGGGCTCTTAGGTAAGAGTCAGGTGCAGCACCCCTGAGATGTCTATCTCCCTCGAGATGAGCCCACACAAAAGACCACTTCCTGGCCATTAAGCTGCTACTTATCTCTCCCTCCTTGCCCCTGGCCTGCAAATCATCAGACAAAAGATCTTATCAACTTTGACCAGGACTTGCTGGACTTGTCCATCTGTGTTCCTCAGCAAGCTTTGAGGCAAAGGTGGAAAAAGAATAATCTCTTACAATATCTAAAAAGCATGTTAGGTCTCTACCTTATTGTTTTAGCTATCTCTTTTGTATTTTGTCATAAAGAGTCCCACTTCATTTTTTTTCCTAAAGAACTAGAATTTTTCGTTGTAGTACCATTTCCTAACAAATGCTTACAAAGCACTGAACTTTATTCTTCCAAGCTTGGCTTTCTTAATGCAAGAGGACCATTTGAATACAATTTTTCATTTTAAAATCCTTTATTCTGCTTTGTTAGCATTTTCTTCAGCTAAAGAAATGTTTGCTTTGCTTTGCTTCACTCTTTTATTTATGTCCTTCAAAGTATTATCTTCACTGACTTTTCTATTGCAGCAATGTTATTGGCAACTTTTTGTAGTAAGCTTTTATGGCAGTTTAGTATTCTAATATGAATTTTCTTTATCTGGCTCTTACCAGCACCTCCTTCTTCCTCCAGACCTATTATCCAAAGCTCAAGAGGGTCAGGGTTTAAATAGCTCTAAGTGTGAAATTACTGAAAACTACACTTTCTAATCTTACGTTGGTTTATGTGCGTATTTTTCTATGGACTTTATTTATTTGAAGTATGCGTATTGTGATTAATTCTAAATTAATTAAATTTTAAATCAATACAATAAAACCAGTAAGATAAGTCTTATTTGAGTATTAAGTCAGGAAATTAATGATATTAGCCAGATATTTAAGAAATTCTTACTTTGTGATTCAGAAAGTTGCAGTCCTTATTGTTAAAAAGGATTTTTGCTGCTGTTAAATATTGTTTAAATCAATCAAATATAGTTACACTTCTCACCACAAAGAGCAAATTATTACCTAATGCATGCGTCTTAACTGCAGTACCAATTATAACAATTCCTCTAGAGATACAATATTCAACTCCATTTATAGTATAGACTTTCACAGAATTCTCTTGCTGAATACAGATTTGGCACAGCTTAGTTACACCACGTATCTAACTAAGACATCATAAGTGAGAGTCTTTCTAAGGTAAAACTCAGGACATGCTGAAGATAAAATTAATAATATTTTATTATTGCATGGAAATGCATATATGAAATATTTTTAAACAAAGATTATTTGTGGAACTTGGAAAATCTTTGTAAAATCCAGGCCTAAAATGAAGATATATTTCTGCTGCAGAAAAGCCTCTCCGCAGCAACAGCCTCAGCTATAACCCTTCTTTTAATGTAAAGCACATACGGAAATTGATGCAAAGAGTAGTGAAGTTAGTATCAAGTAAGGCCTTCAACATTAAAAAAAAAACAAAAAACAAAAACAAAAAAACCTCTATTCACACCATGAAAGAGAAAACTACTTATAAAGAAATAAACATCTGAAGGAAGTTAGTCAGATATAAAACTATTTTTAAGTTCATCTCCCTGGCTTAGGGAACAGTCATTATTATAATTTGTTCTTTGTAATACAGTTTTAATTCTGGCTCCAAGCTTGGAATTACATATGAAGTTTTGGAATCCATCTCATTCTTCATTTTTATTCCAGGATAAATTATTTCCTTCTTGAAGTGTTCAAGAAAAAAGGAACATTTTGGATATCTTACTGTTCTTCCACAGAAATCCTGAAAATATCTGTGTATTTACACCCTGAATGTAAAATTTAGTCTTTTGAGTGGGAAACTTCACCACTTACGGCTGTCATTCTTCTCAAGCTCTGTCCACCATTTATCTTCTGTTTCTCTGAAAACCGCTTGACTTCTCAAGAAGAAAAATCGTGTGTATAATGGTTTTAGTTTACTATTGTATATCTCCACATTCTACTCCTACATATGAGAAACCTTTTTTTTTTCTCCTCTTCCCTATCTTTCAAAGGAATGGTGAAAAATCATACTATCAGAAGGAACTTCTTAGTTACAGGATTCCTTCTGTAGAAAGATGAAAAGCTGTTCAGCCTTCCTCTGAACTACTTTACTTTTCTCTTACATAATAAGAAATTGAAACACATGCTATGCATATCATTAGGTCACTTTGGAAGTGTGAATTTGCAGTTAGAATAAACAAAAACTGTATGATTCCTAAGCTGTCCCTAGTAGTAATGAAGATATAGAAATTCATACTGGACTGTAGTGTTTGTATATAAAAAATACACATCTACAAGGCATCACAAATTTGCAGTGCATGTCAACTTTACATTCCCAATTTTCTTTAATAAAGTGATAATACTAATACAATAATAATATGTCATCACAATGCCTAAAGCATCTCTGATTTGTGCTTCAGAAAACAATCTCATCTTTGTTGAGCTCCATTAGACATTTTTCTCCTCTCCTACAAAGTAAATAAAAATAATTTTGGATCAGAAGAAATGCAGTTAAATTTGTTCTACCCTAAATACTATTGAGGAAAATTAGTCAGGATAGTAAATCAATCAGGAAAATAAATCAATTAAAGTTTGTTTAATTGCATCTTTTTACTTTTCACAGGCTTCTTAGTATTTGTTATATACTCAGTGTTCTTAAAACTATTTAACCATTCCTCTTGTAATCAAGAGACATTCTGCTCAGCTAGTGCTCTTGCAAGCATCTAACTGGCTGGAAATGTAAAATATTCTGCATAGTTTTTAAGCCTATTCATTTGTTTATCTAACCTAATCTAATTTTAGATATTGAAGGCTTCTTAGATGAACAGGAGGACTACAACTCATTTTAGGGAAAACAGAATTTCTTATTTAATAGTCAAATTAATCTCTGCTAGTACCTCACCTGAAAATAATCAAGCTCTCAGCAAGAACGTATCTCTGGTATATCTGGTCATCCAAAGCTGATTGACAGAATAGGTTCTACTTTACAGAGGAATATAAAAATCCTCTATGAAAACAAACTCTTCTGTGATAGCATATATCATGTAAGAAGTGCATTTCTGGTTAAGTATTCATGACACAAAGCAGTACTTCACAAAAGGTATCTCGGGATAAGGAAACCAGTATAGACGTATGAAAAGCATAATGTATTAGAAAAACAGAGTATGATACTAACAGAGAAATACAGCACATATCAGGGTGAACAAACATAAACTTTAGTTTCTATTTTTAACTTACTCTTATTCAGCTATAAGTTGACTTGAATATTTGCAACCAACTAATTTTCACAGACCAAACTTCACTTAAATGTAATATAATACATATAATTTCACTTAATGTGATGCTGTGGATCCTGAGTTTTGCATTGATTAGATTTCCCCTGAACTCTGTCATAGATATAAGAGGTGTGTGTTTTCACTTGTACAATCAAATCTCAGAGTGAACTGGCAGAACTAGTTTTGCCCTTTCTGCATGAGGATGAAGGATGTCTGAATGTTTTACCTTAATACACTGTGCACAGTGCACTGTAATTTTTCAGATCAGTTTGGGGAAGAAAAATTGCTCAGGGCAGCTAAAATAATCAGGAACCTTTAATAACACCCTTTTGAAGATGTGAATTTTAAAAGAAAAAATCAATCATGAATGAAACATAATTCTATAGAAACAATCAATAATCATACAGTAGTGCCATCAGCATTTACCTTTTTTTTGCTAAGGTGCATAAGGATTGAAAGTAGCTACATTTGTGGACTGCATAATGACTAATACTGTTCTTAAAAGAAATCAATATCCATGTGTTTTATAGCTCAATAACTGTTGATTACAGGCTAAGTGACACAAAGGTAGAACTAGTAACATAGCACACACACACAATCAACTCTGTGCTATGGACAGGTTGAATAAATAGCAAGTATTTCTTCAGTGCCTTTATTTGCAGCCTCATCTAGTAGCTACAAACCCAATACATCTCTCTAAATTGTTCCCATTCTTCAGTCACCCTATACATACACTTCAAGGTACTTTACATTTATGAACAGAGGCTGCAGGACAGTACTTTTAGCTGTGACATGCTAAGTTTTATCTTACTGCAACTGCATGCTTTGAACTTGAGTAACTCATTTTTTCATAGAGTTACATCAAAGTGGAATCACGACAGTTCTTCAGAATATGATCAGTTTTCAAGTGAACAGAATGTTCTGTTCCGAAGTCACTCAAAACACCACATCTGTGATTGGGCCATCCTATACTCCTCCTGCAAGTATTTCATCTGTTGTTAGGATGAAAGGAATCCAGCACCCAGACCTCACTTTGGAATTGAAATCTGTAAAAAATTATTGCTGGGCAACTTTTAGCAAAAATCAATTTTCTTAAAAGCTGCTAGGCAATATTTATGTTTCAGGGTAATCCCCAATATATACCACTTGACATTTCAACAGCTTTAGCCACTATTTAGAGGAAAAAGTAGGTTAATTGGTTTCACTTATACCTCTAAAATGAAGATAACTATAATGAGAATTTTTTATAAGCATATTTGTTAGTATGTATGTAGTGTTTAATTACTAAAAAGGTTCAAGAGAGTGCATAGAAAGTAATACTGTTTGCAACCTGCTGTTGCTTCATGCCTCAAGCTTCATGCACAGGTGATTCAATATAAGTAAGGGAAACAGTTTAATTCAATCCTTCATTTAAAGTCTCCTTACAAGTGACTATCTCAGAATAACAAGTAACTGTTGAGGAAAATACCAGTAAAACCATCTGAAGTGTATGGAATGCATTCATCATTTACACAAAGTTGTCAGAATGCTGCTTTGTTATCATTTGTTGGCTTGTTTCATAATCTCTCTCTACCATCACACACCATTTAATAAAGCAAATAAGTAAAGCAAACATACATGAATTACAGTATAGTTTCATATCATGTCTAGGAGCTGTCTCTGTTATATTTATCAAAACACAGATCTTGACAGTCTGATAGAGTCACCCCTTAAGTCACCACCTATCACTTTTTTTTTATACTATATGGCAAGACAACATTAAATCCTATGGGAATGCAGCTCTCAAATAGTTTCTCTCTCTATGTTCACCCCAGTTCAGTTCTTATTTCAGTAACTTCTTCACTAGCTCCTTCTTAGTTCTTCTGTCCTTGTAGTAAATTCTGTAGGAAACACTGCTGATCAGCAGAAACTTCTGAATGTCAAGTCTCCCACACCATCAACATCTACATTAAAATACTCCTCTTCACAGAAACAAGGTTTACTTCAAAAAAGTTGTTTGCAGCTGTAAAAAAAAATCGTTTGAGGCAAAATAAGGCAGAATCCTCTATAAGTTAACCCCTATTAAAAACAGATTCATTTGAGGTACTGCTTTACACATTAATGCAAATCATTGGAAAGCAGAAAACACCATGTTTCCTTATGTTCACAGAATGAATCAAGCTGATTACATTTTACACACTACTTAAGTTTTAATTATTTTCATTCTTGCTAGGCTACTGTTACTCCTTTTAGAAAAGTACATTTTTAGTAACCATCATCCCCACACATTAATAATTATTCTGTAATAGCTGTATCAGTTCAATTGCAGAATAAGTAATTTTGTAAGCAGTGGAAAGACTTCCTTTCTATATAACCACATATCTGTTTCAGTATTTTTCTCGATTATTTTAAGTCCCTACGTGACTTTTACAAAACTGGCTATCAGTATTGTTTTTATAACATTATTTGTGAGCACCTGAAAAAGATTTTTCAAAACTAATAATTAGATGCAGTTGTTGTTTGAAGTGCTTTTATAATTTATATTTTTTAAAAAATTAAGCTATTGGTAAAATAAAAAGATAGGAAAAAAAATGAAGAAAAGGGCTTTTAATATTTCCATAGTTCTAATTAAAATAGTTAGCTCTGTTTGTATTCAGTTACTTACTTTTTGTGTGTTGCAGTTTTTTGTCTATCTAGAAGCTGTTGTGCTGTTTTTCTCAAGAGTAAGTGACACAGTTAAGGTGCAGACCTCCCATAGGTTTTGTTTCCTGCATTTTGATTCTTAATTTCTCGTTTTTTAATTCAAAACAATATATTGAATAAGAGGTATAATCCTTTGGTGCAGATATTGCAATTAAGCTGTTCACTTACATTTCTGAATAGTACAAGGCACCACTCCTCCACTTTTTGCCATCCTTCTCACCTTATGAGTCCAGAGTTGCTGGCTACAGACACGTAAGTACGCTCAACCTGAATTTTGTATGGACATTGACTCTGGAAGTTTAAAGAGAGGTTAACTCTTTTTTCATTGTGGTGGGAAAGCGCAGCCAGATGTTCTTTAGTGTTTGCCTAAATACCAGTAGCTACACAAAAGCTGAACTGAATCACTACTTCTTTTATTTGGCCTGCTACCCTAGGTAAAAAAAGTTCAACTAGTGCTACTATACTAGTCACACCTATATGCATATATACATAAGAGTTGCAAAAGGAAAATTTGGTGGGGCATAAAGATCTTAATGACAATTTTATTGTCTTACTCCTGAATGGTCCCAGTAGTCCCAGTAGGACTGAGCTAAAGGGACTAGGAGGAACCTTCGCAGGTTTCTGTCTAAAAGATGGTTTAAGAGAAGTTGTCATTTGTTATATTTCTTTCTGAAACACTTCCCTGAAGGATAAAATTTTGTTAGATTCAATGCAAATATCATAAATATTTTTAAATGAAGTATAAGGCCTTTCAATCACATTGGAAACTTTTATCACTAAAAGACATTCTGTCTTTATGTATACGAATATACGTGCATAAAACACAAAAAATATGTTGTATGAAAAAAGCCCTATAATTAATACTTTGCATCTTCATGTAAAACTTCATTATTGGTCTCATTTCACTTTTTATCACAAACACACTATTCATTGACTGTAATACTGTGATCTACTTATGTCTAATACCTTCACTTAGTTTTTGTTCCTCCCAAATCAAGAGAAGTTTTTTGTTTTTTTTCTAACAACTTCATTTATTCACTCATAATATTATGTACAATATCCCATACTGGTGACTTGAAAATGTGTATGAAAATTAATTTCCCCAACTTTCAGGAACTGCTTTAGACAATTATATTGTGGGCTTTTTTTAATCTGCATCACTATTTTTTCCCTGAGGAAAAAAACAAAAAAAAACACACAATGCTCAAAACTGAAATAAAGAAGGGCACTCCAGTCGATTTCATAACTTTTCTAAACATACTCTTATTATTGTCTAGTTCACTATGAAGGTTCCTTTATGAAAGTCACTTCCTTAAATTGCTTCTGCTTTGTTAAAAGATGACTACACCTAAGTATGTGTGTTCATTGGTTTCTCATCAACTGTTCCAGAGCACATTTTTCAGTGAGCTATAAATGTCTTATGCTATGTGTATTACTTAAAGCAAGTGCCCTGTAAATCAAACAGAGGGTTTGAATCAAGGCAGCAAATCACGTTTTTTCTAATGTTTTTTAAAACATTAGTTTTTATTACGTATTTTTTACTCCCTAGATTATTAATTTACTGTGCTGTATTTTCTTCCCTTTCCTCAATAATATATAATTCTTACATATATTTAGAGAGAATCCCTTGTTCAGCACCATTGCAGAATCCACCATAGGGCACTACAAGAGTTGAGAAAAAACATGAAAATAATGATAATTTTTATCAGAAGAATATGCAAAACACTTTAATATTGATACTGTAACACCAGTAACTTTATTCCTTCAGCATCTGATGGGCAAAGGTGGCTATAACATACTTCAGTGCAAAAAGCTATCCTGAAAAATGGCAAGCATTGATATTTAATTATTTAATAGATGTAGAATTTACAGTCAATATTGTCAAATCAACTAAGTTCCTTACCAGTTACTAAACACAGTTCAACATTCTCTGCTCCAGATTCAGTTCAGTGTTTTTCTCATACAGAAATATACATTTTAAAATTATTTTGTGATATTAGTTCTCTATCCAAAGTATTACTAAAGCAGAGTGGTAAAGACTGTTGATTGTTTCACTGCATTAAACTAGATTGTTGGTATTAATCAAAGAGTAGTATATGATCCAGCATTTGCTAGGAAAAGAGGAAAAAAAAATACAGCTCTGTATAGTGTTTAGAGTCTGGCAGACCACCTGGCCTATAATCTAATCTACGCAGGTCAAAGCTAGCTACAGCACTCTGCAACTCCTTGACTTTAAGCGTGCCCGTGTTCTCCACCAATAATTGTCAGAGTTATCTCTGCATCTGTGCCCGTGACAGGGGGACAGCAGGCCCACAGGCCCTCCAGCCTGGAAAGGAAAGAAAGGAGAAAAAAAAAGTGTCGGCAGTTTACAGGCCTGCCCTGACCAGTCCCGTGACTAATAAAGCAGAGGACTCGCAGACCCACACCCTGGGGAAATGGGGGAAGGGTAGGGTCTAAACAAAACAGTGGCAACCATCTGAGGATGAACGTTAATTCACTAAATATGATATCGGAATTGAGGCCAAGAAATCAAACAAAATGAGAGAGAGTGTCCGAAACCGAGGCCTTGCTCTGTAAACTGCAGGGGGACCACGTGCTTCTCTGCAGCGAACAAAGAGAACAACTCCTGGTCAGCCAGGCAGCTTCCCCTACCGCCTCCAGGCGCAAAGATCCGCGGGGAATGCAGCTCGTCCCCTCCCCTTCGGAGAACCAAGCACCCAGAAATGGCAGTCCACAGAACTGGAACATTAACTCTTTAACTGCCAGTGCTTTACATGATGTTATAATGTGGAATACTGACAACAAAACATCACAAAACCATGGCATGTTGAAAATTGCTGAAACAAGATAATACCTAAGGTCCAGGAGTGTAAACTTGTGAATCAGGTAGAACTGAATGTAATTGCATGGTTACCAGGAATTTTATTTTACTCGGAAGCGCAAACAGGAATTGCAGTGAGAAAATAGCTCAGTGGTTAAAGTGTTCACTATATTGGCTTCTCTAGCCCCTCTCTCAGGATCGAAATTGGGAAAAAAGAGAACGCAGAGAAACTTACATCTTGAAGTAATATATTTATCACAGAATCATAGAATCATGGAACAGTTTGGTTTGGAAGGGATCTTAAGGATCATCTAATTCCAACCACCTTGACATGGGTAGGGTTACCACCCACCAGATCAGTTTGCCCAGGGCCCCATCCTGCCTGGCCTTAAACACCTCCAGGAAGGGGGCATCCACAGCTTCTCTGAGCAGCCTGTGCCAGTGCCTCATCAGCCTCCAATTAAAAAATCTCCCCCTAACATCTGTCCTAAATCTTCTCTCTTTTAGCTTAAAGCCATTTCCCCTTGTCCTATCACTATCTGCTCATGTAAAAAAATTGGTCTCCTTTCTGTTAAAATTTTCAGATCAAAAAATTGAATTTAAAATTTTAATTACCGTATAGAACAGTAAAGTACCAGAGAATCAATATAAGAAAAAGAAAGTTTATGCATGAGGCTAATGTAGAATTTAAGGTTATTAGACAAAATAAATGAAGAAAACCTACCTATGTCTAAATTAAAATTTTTACTTCAAAGGATACTACTAGGAAATCAATCTTTAGGAATAAAATTGCATCTATTTCATCACAGATTGAAAAGGATTGTAATCTATCTAATATCTGATACTATTACTACTAAGGTATCTTGAAGTGCCTAAGGTGTGTATATACATCCACTACAAATAAAAGCTTAAATGTAAGCTAAAAAATCTATTGGCCATTCTCCAAACACACCAGTTCACTAGTTTTCTACCATTTTCCATTCAGAGGAACTTCACCTATCTCTTTATTTTTAAACATCTGCAATTCTTATGTTTGATGGCTATTCTCACTCCTCTTGGAAAGACTAAAGCTAAATGGGCTTTATATTGGTGATTTTTAATTTTGTGTAACCTTTTGCTGATATTTTATTCATGTTCATTTTACATCATTTCTTCTGCGAAGTAATAGGTGTAGGTGGGCATAGTGAAAGATTTAAAATAATTTTCAGCCTCCAGTTAAACATGGGTTTTCCTAGTATTATTACAGAGCTCACTAAGTTCGAACTTGGGAAAACAGAGAAGCAACATCTCTCAAACTAAAACTACTTCAATAAAGGAAATACAGCAGACAGCAAGAGCTGCTTTTCACTGCCCTCTTTGTGAAGATGCTGGTTAAATTGCAAAGACATCATTGTGTTCCTCCCTGTGTTTTTTCTCATCTAAATAAACCATGATTGCTCCTCAGAGGCCATGCTTTCTCATCTTATTACTATTTGTGATATCCTCTGTGAGTGATTTATTTTGGCAGAAGACCAAACTGGCTTTTTTTTTTTTTTTTTTTTTTTTGCAGATTAGGAATGTGCTCAAACCACTGGCATAACTGGGGATTTTAGTTACATTGTATTAAGTACAGCTATGCATGACATATAAACATTTTCATTAGTACAGATAAATTAAACTCTCCTTTCTGCTGTATCTCATTACTTACCATACCAGAATCTGGTGGGAGCTGTTCTATTATAGAAACATAATGAGATAAATATATTATAAAATCTGAATCTGGCTCTAGGATGCAACCTGCACTTCTGAAGCCTTAGTTTACATCTCTTCAGAGAGTTGTGATTTTTGGCCACATTTCTATTCTTATTCTTCAGTTGTTTGTGCAGTTTTATTCTCCCTGGGGAGAAAAAGAAGGATAAGCCAGTATGAGGCATCTTGCCAGGTCTCTGCAGACCTCGGCTGAGAATTGTAGTTATTGGTGCATTAGCCTACATGCCTACAATCATACTAAAAGTCTGATGCTGAGCAAGCAACTGTCACAGTACTTGATACCTGAATTAGATCCCACACCTTCTTGTCCTATACTTCCTCAGGAGTTTCTGCTTTTGTTGTTGAGTATCTAATGCTTATAGTTCCAAAGGAAGCCTAATCAAAGCCACTAGCAGCTCAGGGAGCAAAAAAAACCTATAAATCCTAAATTGTGAGCTATTTTATAGCGTGACACCTGATTGTGGTTTTTGTTTGTTTAATCCTGCATGTACTGGAATAAATGAATAGAATATAATCCTGACTTGGAGTGACTTGAATAGTACCATAACAATCATAGTGACTCAGCTGCTTTTTGTACGGGGCTCCCAGAACTAGCTTCTTCTTATTATCTGGTGCAATATAGACATTCAATGCAGAGAAAAGATAGAAAAAGCAGTAGTTTTATTTTCATCACAACCTTCTTACTACACTCTCTGAGAGACCATTGTTTCCTAGAGAAACAGACCTAAACTGTGATTTACAAGTCAAATTACATTTTGTCTAATCTTTCAGTATTAACTAAAGAATTTGTAGTGGGCATATCTACTGAAATGCTCATTGCCACCACTCTTTTTTTTTTTCCCAGTAGGTTAAATCTTAATTAATTCCTTATATTTTTAATTCTATAATTGCAAATGCAAATGAAACAATTGATTAGCAATGTTTGAATAGAGTTTTTAGTAATGGTACATGCTTTAAATATGTTTTTTTTGTAAACTGTAAACAGAAATACAAGATTCATACATGCAGATAGGTGTTTAAAATATGACTGTTTCCCTCAATTACTCTTTTGAAGAAAGGCTGTCTCAGAAGCGTACTTAAATGATTACACTTTAATCCTCTCTTGTGTGTTAAAATACACATAATGATCAACATTATTTTTTCTGTGGCTTTCTGGGTTTTTACGGAATAATAAAAATAAACATCAGTGGTGTAAGGAAGTCCTCATTAAACAAAATCACACAATTTTGTATTCTAACATTTTATTGTATAAGCTTAAACACATGCAATTGTGCCCTGAAGAGTATCTGTTCAAATTTCCTTTTCCAACATTTTCTTTCAAGATTCCTTCACATTTATTTAAATTTTTAATTAATCTTTAACCTCATAATTTATTCACTTCCTTACATGCAAGTTCTACTGCCACTGAAGTATTACTCCTGCAAAAATGACTTTTTGATGTAATCTGTTGAACATAGGTAAATACAAATTTACTGTAATCATATCAACAGCTTAACAATATACAACTGTATTCTGAGAACATTCTTTTAGTTAGGAAGAGGGTTATTTTACTATATATTACATTTGTCTACTGCAATATACAGTTCCTGATCAGGGGAAGTGGAAAGAGAGGTGCTGATCTCTTCTGCCTGGTAACCTATGACAGGATACAAAGGAGAACAGCAAAAGGCTACACCAGGAAAGATTCAAGGCTGGACATCAAGAAAAGTTTATTTGCCATGAGGGTTGTTGTACACGG
Organism: Numida meleagris; assembly: GCF_002078875.1. Classification (NCBI taxonomy): domain Eukaryota; kingdom Metazoa; phylum Chordata; class Aves; order Galliformes; family Numididae; genus Numida; species Numida meleagris. The sequence continues at coordinate 78,558,125 of NC_034412.1, read as the reverse complement.
GAACAGATTCCTAGAGAGGAGTCCAATGCTCCATGACTATAAGTGTTCAAGAAGCATTTGGATAATGCTCTCAATAATATGCTTTAACTTTTGGTTAGCCCTGAAGTGGTCAGGTGGTTGGACTAGGTGATCTTTGAAAGTCTTTTCCAACTGTTTTATTCTATTTGATTCTATTCTGGTCTGGTCTGGTCTAGTCTGGTCTATTCTCATATAAGATTATTGACAGAGATTATTGTTGCTCCTTTAAATGATAGACATTGCAAAAATTCTTGGGTGATTTTTGGCAACAATATACTAAAATATTTTTTAGAATACTAAATAAGATTATGTAGGAAAATACAATTTAGTACCAGTTGAAACCGTGCTTTAACAACTGACTACTTTTATTTTATTTTATTTTTGTTTCATTACAGTGAATATGATCTTAATGTTTTTGGGTTTTAATCTTCATTAGAGTACCTGTATAGTTCTGTATAGTGTATCTGGACAATACATAAGCCTCATTGATTTAAAACTCAGTAAAGGTTCACCATTGCAACCCTTGTGATGGATTGATATTCCACATTCATATTGGTGAGCATATGCATGAGCATATTCTTATATGCATGAACATCCACAAACATCTGCATTTCCCAGCCAAGCATGAGGTTTGATACCAACAACGACTGCATTCTGCCTCCTGCAACTAGTAAGTTGCACATTGGGCATCCCAATAATATTCAGCCTTGCTTTAAAGAATGCATTAGTTAACAATAAATTTAAACATTTAATGAAGTCAGCAGCTTCAAAAATGAATACAGGATGAGGCAGATGCAAAGAGGATGTGGCCAGACTCTTTTTGGTGGTGCCCAGTGAAAGGTGAGTTTACTGATTGTGGGTTTATTAGGCAATGTATGGGAAGACTGACAGATATAATTTATTCTGGATTAAAAAAAAAAAATTCCTAATCAAGTTGTCTTACCAAACAATAACCACGCAAATTAAAGAAATAAGAAATTTATCAAAAGAAATTTGTAGAGTAAAGATACTAATTTAGAATTGTATGCTTTGGTTATATATGATGGACATGGATTTGCTGGAGCTGATCCAGAGGAGGGCCACAAAGATGATCAGAGGGCTGGAGCACCTCCCCTACAAGGACAGGGTGAGAGAGCTGGGGCGCTTCAGCCTGGAGAAAAGAAGGCATCCTTATAGTAGACCTTATAGCAGCATCCAGTGCCTGAAGGGGGCCTACAGGAATGCTGAGTGGGGACCTTTTATAAGGGCAGGTAACAACAGGATGAGGGGAAATGGTTTTAAACTGGAAGAGGGTAGATTTAGGCTAGATATCAGGAAGAAATTTTTTACTGTGAGGGTGGTGAGACACTGGAACAGGTTGCCCAGTAAGGCTGTGAATGCCCCTCCCTGGAAGCATTCAAGGCCAGGCTGGATGGGGCTTTGAGGGAGGTATCCCTGCCTATAGCAGGGGGGTTAGAACTAGATGATCTTAAAGGTCCCTTCCAACCCAAACCGTTCTATGATGATTTATGATATGGCTCAGCTTTTAATTTTCATTAAAGATACTGATAATGAATATAATGTCACTGAAAAAAAGGTTTCTTTGGTGTGATTAAAAGACACAAGTCAATCTATTGATCTGTATGAAGCAGTAAAAATTACATTAAAGAGATATTCTTTAATCTCTGTCAACATATCTGTTGTAGCTACTGATGGCACTTCTGTGATGGTTCATTAAAAAGAGAAACATATGTAATTATTGGAAGGTGATGCAGTTGCTTCCAGCAACTCATGTTTGATTAAATAACACTGCATCAAGAAAAATTTATGTGCAAAAGCTTTAACAATGTATAATGTTATGCAAATTGTCATCAAAGCTGTGAATTTCATAAAGTCTGGGGGACTGAATCATTACCAACTCCGGGAGTTACTTAAAAGTATGAATGCGGGTTATGGGGACATCATATACTTTTCTGATGGAAAGTGGCTAAGTCAGAGTGAAATGCTAAAAAGATTTTATGATTTGAAAAATGCAATCTAGACGTTTATGGAATCAAAAGAAAATTTGTGCCAGATGAAAAATGGCTCACTGATTTAGCTTTTTAAATAGATTTGAATGCTTATTTAAATGAGTTAAACATGCATCTTCAAGGCGAAAATTAACTTATCTGTATATGTTTCAAACCATAACAGTATTCAAAATGAAAGTTAATTACAGCAAGCTCAAGTTATGGCAAATAATTTCAAGCATTTTTATACGTTGGCTAAGTACAGTCCTGTGAGCAGCAAAAAATATGCTTTCCAATTTGTGAAAGGAATTTGAGAATAGGTTTCAAGATTTCCCGAAGACATCATCATTTTTTGTATACTTGTGACTTTGTTTTCAGTCAACATAAATACATTATCTGCAAATTTTCAAATGGAATGTATAGAGTTGCAATCAGACATTCAAATCAAAGAAAAATTTGATCATCTGTCTTTACTAGACTTTTAGAAGACCTGTCTTACCAGAGAAAAATATCCCTTGCTTCATAATCAAGCCTTATTCATGTCATCACATACATTTGTGAGCAACTGCTTTCAAGGATGAAGCACAGGAAGATTAAAATTAGATCAAAAATTTCTACTGAGCACCGTGAAAACTCACTAAGAATTGCATCTACTTCCATTAACTAGACATGGATTTACTTATTCCACAAAAACAAGGTCACATATCACAGTACTTTTATGCTTTTATTGCCCTCCTTTTTCTTTATATTTTAATTAAAAAATCTAAAAAAATTAAAAAATTACTTATATAATTAATTATATTATATATTTTGTATGCATCAATTGATCTTCACTCAATACAGCCCAGGCAAGAAAAGTAAGTAGTTCAGTAGTTCATAATGATTTTTAAATCTAACTGAGCCCAGCAATCCCACTGTGATACCAAATGACAAACCACCTTTAGCATAGAATTCCCTTACTCACTTACTCATGGCTGCACTGGGCATTGAAACCCTTGCAGATGTGAAGTTCCTAGTAGTCTGAGAGTCTTACAATGACTTTCTACATAAAGTTAGAACTTATATAATCATAAAAGGAAGAATTTTAGAACTTTAATAAAAATAGTGTTGTTAGATTCTTCCCATTTCCTGATATTCTGTTTTGCTGACTGTAGCTGTCATCTTGATAGCTATACTAAAACCATTGCTGCTGATGACATTCACAGACCTGTGAGTGCTAGGTAATAAAAACAATCATCAGTACTTTTCCTCTGGAATGATAAACAAAATTACATCAATGAAAGTTATTTACAAAAAAGGGGAAAGGAGGATCAAACTGAATTGCCTTCAAAATTGTTCAACAACCTAAATTTAGCTAGAAAGAAAAATATGTATGTTTTAAAGGTTTTTAAAAATTATATTTACATCTAATCATTGTATTTGGAACCTAATAAATTTTGGAGAATATTTGGGTGCCAGTATAATCTTAGTGGCTGATGTATGAGTGGTCAGTGAATGATTCTAAATGAGAAATGACCTCACAAAATGGAATGAAGAAACAGAACATTACTTTCAGGGGTCCTCCATGGCATCTAAGTAAAAATTATTGCATCTACAAAACATCTTTCTCCATGGAAGTCAAAACAATTCCATTAATATTTAATAAAATTGCACCTTAATTTTAACTATTTTATTATTTCTCTTATCTAACATTGATTTTTCTCCCTGTTAACACTCTTGCTTGAATTTTCCATGGCTTTTTAAAGTAGCTAATAAAAACACAACAAAAATTACTGCTGGTGAAGCACTAATTAAGGAGGAATGATTCTAATGAGTTCATATCAGCTCATATTACTTCCAGCTGGATACTGTTTATGTAATGACAGTGACCAAATAGTTATCTCTGTTCTTTAAGTCCATGTAACACAATTGGTTTGTTCACTGATGATAATATTCACATCATTTGCTTAAGCACTTTCTGTATGCTATTTGTTCTCACAAATGAGAGACTTTCTCACTCAAAAGTAAAGATTGAAGCAATATACTCCTTTTAAAATCCATTTTATTCATTAACAGCTTTAAATAAAAGGCTTGAATACGTTACCAGATTTCATGTGCATTACAGGCTTTATTGCCCTTTAGAATTATAGTACATCACAACCTGCACTTCATTATTTTCTAGCATTAAGTAGTTTTTGTTTTATTTGTATCTAAACAATGCAATGGATCTTTGCCAAAATCCTCTTGTAACCTTGAAATCTGGGCATTATATGTTTCTACATTGAGTTCATAACAAGTCAGCGTCTCTCTTGCTCTTGTATATGAATAACTGTCATGGTTTTTTTACCTGATTTTAAATGGAAATTAAAATGCTCAGGGCCACTCCTTCAAGTATAATCCTAGTCAGAGTGTGATAAATGTCTGTTTTTGTTTCATTCCTATGTCTTTTCATGTCAAAATATAGAATGAGTATCATTTTTCCACTTCCCCTACAGTGTATTATATGAAGAGTGTAAATCTTTCAAATTTCAAATTCCATTTGATCCTTTTCTCAATGTACATTACAATTAAACAAAATTTAAACAATCTAAAAATAATTCACTCTACCGTACAATTTATCCATACAGTCAGAAAGTTAGCAGAGGGACTTCTGACAGTAAGAAAGGAAGTATGTGATGAGAAAGTAGGAAGAGGTTGTGCTGAGTAAGCTTGGGTTGCATGATTATCAGGAAAAAAGGAAATCAGTGGGAAAGAATGGAGTTTTGTGAAGGTAGATTTTAACAGCTTCTTGAACAGCTAACAAAAACAGATTAGTATAACTGAAAGCACGTGCAGTTCTACAAACTGGGATGCTTCACATATTCTGATATTCATTAACACAGATATTTTTCTTGTGAAGTATGTTTCTGCCTCAAATACTCTGTGTTAAAATATTTCCAGCTTATTTGTCAGAACTGTGTAATCATTTGGCAAATAATAGAGCTCAGTCTCTAATGACGACAGTAATCTGTCATCGCTAAGATTTCAGCATGGAAGAATATACTTTACAATCTGCTTTACTCAGTCACCTCACATTTATTATTTCACTCCACATAAGTTTATGGCACTATCCATTCACTGTTAAAAATTATGCAAAAAAATATATATTTCTGTTAAAATGTTAATTACAACATCGAGGAAGTGGACAGAAAATGAAACACATTTCATCAGACTTACTAATTAAAAGGAGAAAATTAATTTTGCTGTTTATACAATATTGAAAATGCAGGCCTGTTATTAGAGCAAAATGTTATTTGTTCTGTACATTTGCAAACTGGGAAAATATCATGGCAATTCTACGGAAAGCTTTCAATTTTTTCCTCATACTCTGTTTCTGCATTCCCATAGTTTAATATTAAATGTAAAAACTTTCATTTAAAACTGATCTGGGTGCTCCTATATGTTTGTAGATATGCTCTCCTTTTCTAGCTACAGTTATTTACCAAATAAAGAGAATTTAGCTACTAAACCAGTATTTCTGGGTTCCCAGCAGCCTGGTTAAAGCTGCAAATACTTAGGCTTAAATTGGCAGGTATCTGAAACACTATCCAAGCAAAGAGTCAGTTAATACATTTCAGATCACCTGCAGGTTGTTATACATGTGCCTACCCCTTCTCTGTATGTGAGATCTGTCATACCTAATGAGTCCATTGCAGATCAGCTACAGGAATTATGACCGGAAAATCTCTTCTTTTTTTGGTTTGATGAACTTCTCTCTCATAATTTTCATGTTTGCTCTGTTCAGTCACCATCTCAACAGTGCAGAAACAACTCTGCACTCTTAGGATTTTCCTTAACCTCATTTTACTGAGTAAAACAACAGATTTTAGTCTGTATTAGGAGGAATATTTTTGGAAAGTTTTAACATAGATTTATAAATGCTACCTTATAATTCTTATAACACTAACTCACAATGCTTATTAGTAAACTCAGCCACTGTTCAATAAATTAAAGAGGATATATTTTAAAGAAGAATTTGTAAAACTTTTCTAATAATGGATAAAACTTGTTAAAGCTTTACTTGCACCAGTAAAATATACATTTTTAAATAAACAATAATTTTAAAGTCATAAATAAGTTTGTGTGTTTGTGATTTCATGCTCTATGACTAGTTTAATGCTGTACAGTCTCATTTTCTAGTGCACATCCAGCATTTGTCAAATATCCTTCACTCTACTGACAGCAGGTTCTTTATTTTCGTGGCTGTTTATGAAGCTATTAAGATACCCAAACTATAGATAGAACAATCCTATTGACAAGACTGTTACTCTGCTATATATGGATTTTGTCCAGATGTGAGTTCTGTCAGCTGTTCACAGGCTTTTACAGAGTTCTAAATGCTAGAGAAGAAATGAATGACAAAATTCTTTAAAACAGTATTGTGTTCATGGATAAACCTCTAAAGTTCAGCATCCTTTGAGAAAGAATAATAATTTTTCATTATTTTTATAGAAGAAAAAAAAAAGATTTACTCTCTTCCCAGCTGCAGTAGCTGATCTATATATTTTTCTTATTTTTTCCATTTCTTTATTTAGTTATTTATTTTTCTCTTTACATCAAAATAGAAATATGCCATATCTGTCATTACTGAATGCTAAACATACCTTCCATATGTTGGTTCTGAAATATGAAGTGACATTGATCATGACAGTAAAAGTGTTCAGTACTTTTGTTCAATTTTTTCTGTAATGGATTACACAAAATACTTGTCTTGATACTTTCAATGAAGCTTCTGTAAATAGTAAGATGGATCACTATTTCATCTAACTCTGTCATAACAACTAGCAAGAACTGTTATCACACTGCTTGTTAGTAAGTGTGAAGATGAAATAAACCAAGATGAAACACAGTATTACTGTAGGCTTTTCAGACTTAGGACATTTCAAAAATCTTAGATGATGGATTATTTTTCCATCAAAATACTTACAAAAAATAAGCACGTCCTGAAAGCCTAGATACTTATATAACCAAGTATTTATGTTTGTGTGAATTTACCAAAATTATGGTTTCAGTCTTCTCAGAAAATGTTTTCTGTCATATTTTACCTGACACTTTTGACTGACTGTCATTCGGAGACAGATTACAGATGATTTTCCGCAAGAATTATGCATGTGCTTTAATGTGATTAGATTTCCGGCAAAGTTAGATGTTTTGGGGCTAATCAGCTCGCTTCCATATACATCAAATCCTCAACAAAAAGCAAGAATATATATACTTTTTTCCTAACCGGTGGGCTAGGGTACTTCTGTGAGAAACAAAAACCCTGAGGTTAGTCATTGTTCTCAGAACTGGTTATAAAACAAAGAAGTAATGCTAGGATTATTTTGACCACAGTGGTGAGAAAAGATCACCCAAAAGATCCCTCTTGCAGGTTAGAAACTTAGAATCATAGAATCATAGAGTCCTTAGAGTTGGAAGGCACCTTCAAAGGCCATCTAGTCCAACTCCCCTGCAATGAACAGGGACATCCAGGGTTGCTCAGAACCTGATCCAGCCTGGCTTTGAATGTCTCTGGGGACGGGGCTTCCACCACATCTCTCAGTGACTTGTTCCAATGCCTCACCACCCTTTATTCCAATTTATGAATGGAATAAAATATGTTCCCTAATTTTAAGGAAAAAAAAAAAGTGAATTTTCATCTCTTACTATCATAAAAATGAACCTAAATTGCATATAAGTGGGATGATAGCCAACAGTGATGGCAGACATCTGTCTTCAGACTGTGTACTAGTGATTCTGTTACTCTGTGAAAGGTGTGTAGATTTTTATTTAATGCAGCATGTTCTTTCCTATCTTATTAACCCATATGCATGTTTTGGGTTCTGCTTCAAAGCTCCTAGATACTTAATTCTTTGGATACAGCTAACACATTAAATGTCTAGTCTTCAGGGGTATGTGACTAACTATTCTTTCCAGATCAGAAAAAAAAAAATGAGGTATACAATTAATACTAAAAAATAAAAGAAAAAGATTAGATTTCTTAGGGAGTCTAATCATGTCAGTGTGTGTTAAGTATAGACTGATGTTATCTACAGAATCAAGACTTCTACTGGATTTTATTGATGTAATGCCTTCTTTCTTGAGTGATGACATGCTGGAGTTCACAGCCTTCGGTATAGTGTAGGAAACAAGTGCACAGATTTAAAATCAGATAGTCAAGTACTTTTTAAGATTAGGGATCTGGGAATTGAGAACTTCTGTATGGACTGCAGTACCTTATTAAGTTACCCAGTTATTTTAATATCCAGGTACAAGCAATAGCTGATAGTCCAGCAGTCACATTTCAGAGGCCTAGAAAGTGCCTAGACTTGTTGTCTGGAGGGACTGTAATGAAATGTATCAACTATTCCTAATAGAAGATATTTCATAAATGTTGGTAGCCACTCTATTTTGCTGTTTTTCTAACACAAACCAAGGTATCATTCTAGAATACTCAGAAGATGGGATTTAGATGAGTGACAAATGCTCTCACAGTCTGATGGGGGCCAGGGAGGACTGACAGCATGAGTGAATATGAGTGAATAAGTTAGTAGCTACAGGTGGTTGCAACTGAGAATTAATTTCTTTCTTCATTAAGCTCCTTATACTCAGAACCAAGGGAGCTGACTAAGATGGTATGATTCTCGATGAAGCAGGAAATTGAGTAATCCTAGTCAGTCTACTAAATAAGCCTTTCTGTTGGGAACTTGTTGCAAAAGTAGAGTGACTATTTCACTTTCCTGTTGCCATTTTTGATTCTTAATACCTTCAGGAATACAGGTCAGTGCATTGTGAACAAGATTAGAAAATAAAGAATTATGATAAAATAGCATAATAAAAGATAAATAGTTAAAAGGTGTTCAGAGTGGGGTTGTAGTAATCTTATTGTTTTGAATAAAATTTAAGGACACCATTGGAAAGACTTTCCAGTAAGAAACTTTTTTGTAAGAGGACAATACTGTACTGGGGATACTGGGGAAAGTAGTACTCACAAAGGAAAATTTTCTAGAAAGACATGGGAGTTTATTTGCATATTAGCTTGGTCTGCTACATATTACTCTACTACCATGTTACAGGGTTCCTTTATGTCTGGGAATTTTGACATAGTGAAACTATTCTTTAAAGTGTATAAATGTTTAAAAATATACAAGAAATTTAGTTAATAGCAGAGCTGAAGGCTTTTAAAATAACAGTTGCCCTTCAGGAAAAGTGTCAAATTCAGTGAAAATGGGTGCTGGGAAAATCTGTTAGATATAGAGTAGTTCTGAAAAGGTTCAAAAGTATGTTATTTTTAAAACATCATTTTGAAATGGTCAGTTGCTAATTGCCCTCAATTCATTAAATTCCCCAAGGAGCAGAGGAAATTCTTACACTGTGTTAAGAATCTTGAAACTTAGGTGCAACAATATGCATTCTCTACCTCTGACAATCCTGCATCACACGAAACTTCAGTTGATATTACTATTGATTTCACAGTGTCTCACAGACATGATGGCAACTATTGGAACACTTGAGGATGGGTCAGCATAGATCTGCAATAAAACTCTCTTAACCATCTGGCATGCCTTCTGGAAATCTCTTCCCGTGGTCTGCCATGGACTGAATAAATATCTTCATTTATAATAATTTCCATAATGACTTACAGTGTTGGCTATTTCCCTCTATAAGACACTGCTAACACAACCATCTAAGAGCATATACAATTCAACTTTTCTTCTTTAATTTTTCTCCTAAAATTCTCCCTGTAGTTGGTAGCCACTTGTGTTTTACTTTATTTCAGACTTCTAGAGTACCAAAGCAAAAAATGTTCCCATTTCCCTCTCTGCTGATACAAATTCACCCACAGACATAAGGAAAAATAAATTTTGTCCCCTTTCCTCCAAAAAGTACAGTATCTACTATCCAAAAAGCATCCAGAAGTCCCCATATATGTTCCATCGAATACATTGTGATTAGGTAGTGAAGAAATCCAGAGTCTAACTCTTTAGTTTGTTTGCTGTAAGGTAAACATGACTCTCCATCTAAAGAAAAGACTCAAAGGCTGCTCCAAAACCAGTTTCATAGGTGGAGTTTCTAGATGCCAAAGGAAATTGGATCTTTCACCTTTTTACTTGTAGGATTTTAAAACATACTTGGTTAAAATTAATATTTAAAAGACTAAAGATTACTGACTATATTTTGAACTCTCTCTACCCATTACCTACTCTTCTTCTACAGCAAAACGCAAGATACAGGAAACATACAAGAAGGCAATATCTAGGATGCATAGGATATTAATAAATAGTATGCTAAAGACAGATATTAATATAAGCATTGGTAGTGTGAAATGACATCCCAATGAATTAATATCTCATAGATTTGTGGAAGTGACTCACATACATTATTTTCCTTCTGTACCCTGGCAGGAGGCAGTTGTAGCAAACCCTTTCATTCACAAAGAAGATAGCAGTATTATGATTATCACCCAACGTAATAATCATTATTTCTAGTCCAGACATAAAGCACTAATTGAATAAAGTTAGAAATATACAATATAATCCGTGGATTAATAGTTAAAAATCCAATAAATATCCCTTATTCTACTGTGTGGTTTTTTGTTTTGTTTTGTTTTTAATTATCCAATAAATATCCCTTATTCTACTGTGTGGTTTTTTGTTTTGTTTTGTTTTTAATTTTAATCTTCCTATATAAAATTCCTTGGGGAAATTATTTTTCTTTGCTCCATTCTGTGATACCTTTGAGCTGGAAGAAACCTGAAAGAACATCTAGTTCTGACTCCCTTGCTGTGGGTAGGGTTGCCACCCACTAAATAAGGTTGCCCAGGGCATATCTAACCTGGCCTTGAATGTGCAGGGATGGGGCATCTACAGCTTCACTGGGCAACCTGTTTCAGTGGGTCACCATCTCCTAACATCTAATCTAAATTTCCTCCTAACATCTGATGCAAATGTCCCCTCTTCTAGTTTAAAATCATTCCCCCTTTTTCTGTCAGCATCAGACCATATAAAAAGTTATTCTTCATCTTTTTATAAGCCCCTTCTAAGTACTGGAAGGCGGCAATGAGGTCTCCCTGGAACCTTCTCCAGGTGGAACAGGCCCAGCTGCCTCAGGCTTTCATCACAGAAGAGGTGCTCAGGTACTCTGATAATCTCTGTAGCCCTTCTCTGGACCCATTTCATCAGCTCCTCATCTTCCTTGTGCTGGGAGCCCTAGGCCTGGACTCAGTACTCTAGATGGGGCCAAATGAGGGGTGGAGCAGAGGGGAACAATCCTCTCCCTCTCCCTGCTGGCCACACCTCTTCTGGTGCATCCCAGGATACTTTTAGCCTTCTGAGCAGCAAGCGCTCACTGCTGGCTCATGTTGAGCTTTTTGTCCGTTAGGACTTCCAAGTCCTTCTACGCAGGGCTGTTCTCAAGGAGTTCTTCTCCCAGTCTGTACACACATCTGGGATTGCTCCAACTCAAGCGCAACACCTGGCACTTGGCCTTGTTGAATCTCATTCAGTTCATGTGAGGTCTCTTCTCAAGCCTGCTCAGATCCCTTTGGATGTCCTCCTTTCCTTCTGTTGTATCAATTGCACCACTCAGTTTGGTGTCATCAGCAAACTTGCTGAGAGTGCACTCAATCTCTTTATCTTTTTGATAAAGATGTTTAAAGAGCACCAGTCCCAAGACTGATCACTGGAGGACCTCACTTCTGACTGACCTCCAGTTGGATCATTGACCAAAAAACCTCTGGCTGGCACCATCCAAGCAATTCTTTATCCTCTGAATAGTCCAACCTTCAAATCCATACCTCTCTAATTTAGAGATAAGGATATTGTGCTTTACAGTAGACCAGGTAGATGACATCCATCACTCTTTCCTCGTTGACTGACGCAGAAGTATAATACAAAAAAAGTATAATACAAAAAAGTTTAGCATTAAACAAACAAACAAATGAACAAAACCCTGTAGGACAGCCTTTTTGGAATTACTAGTTTCTACTGTAACATCTAGGTGCATATCTAAATGCTTACAAATACAGCATACACATATATACAGGTGAACATGCATATATGTACATATACATCGTTTTTTCATTTAGTTCTACATTTTAATAGGAAAGGCACTAATACCTATTTTCCCAAGAATTAAGATTGATTCCCTCTTTTTTTTAATGAATGTTTGAAATCATTCTTAGAGTTTTTCTTTTGTCAAAAACAAAAATAATTTCAATAGTAAAATAGCTATTTTAAGAACAACATGATATTAGTATATAGAAAAATAGCATTTAAATGTCCCTTAATAATAAACCATAAAATCAATTACATTTTTGATTTGCTAATAAAAAACAATAGGGAAGGATAAATGCAACTAGAAACAGATATTTTGAAAAGAAGGAAGGTAAGGTAGAAAAATATGGACCAGCTTGCCATTTATCTCAAACTAAATATCAAATGTAAATCCAGTATACACAATTTTTCTTTTATGGCTTTAAATATGGATAGAAGTCATGGCAGCACTCCATAATCCAAAGTATTGAAAAAGCCGTGTAGTTGTATTTGCTAGGGTATTTGGTAGGCACGAAATTCAGATTTTAAAAGTATGTTTAAAACCATGGTCTTGCTCCAAATGCATAAAATCTAAGATAAGGAAACTTTATGCAAAATGTCTTCTAGATTTCCTAATCTGTGTCACTCTACAATGTCATCTACTTATCAAAAATTATGAGCAAGAGAAGTTTTGCTGCAGAATCACCACAACTCTTTGCCATGACTTTCAAGTAATTAATTTCTGATTAATTACACCGTTAAAGATCTCTCTTAATAAAGCCAAATATAGCCTTTTCAGCTTTCTCCCTATTGTGTCTTTTTTTCCCTCTGTCTCTTTACAATTTTTAATAAATACACTGTACTTTTCCCTTAATACTGTTACATAACATTTTAGTAGAATTTAGAGAAAAAAAAATCTTGAAGGAAATCTCTCTAACTAGAAAACTATGTTGGTAAGAAATGACTTAGAATGTCACTGTTTTCTGTATGCTTTGTAACAGACATTGAAACTGTCATATAGCACCATGCAATTGTAGCATCATCCAAGTATTTATTTACTGGTTGTATAACATTGTAACATAGGACTGTGCATTAAAATGAAACATTATAGCAAGTTCTACAGAATGATAACCAAATGTTTAAAAGCAAGGAAAAAAAAAAAGAAAAAAAAAACATACATTTTTCCTGCTTTCACAGATAACTTCTGCAACAAAAAATAATGCAACTTGGCCTTCAATTAGTGATAGGTTGTAATGAAATGAGATATGAATTTCAAAGTTCATTTTGTCTAATTTGTCTCTAAGTTATTTGTATCAAATCAAACACACTTTTGACCTAAAAGAAATGTTTTTGATAATTATAAATAACATGGTACACAGCATAAGCAAGCAGAACAGAGAAATGCTGTTCACATAAGCCCATTAAAACATTGAGAAAAGGGCCTCTTGTTTCAAAAGCTAATTTGTCTGTTTGTTGTCTGTCATTGCTACTTTTTTTCTTAATCCACATTGGTTACTGATGTTAATTTGAAAGTATTTGCTGTCTAAACAAGGTTTATTTGTTTCATGTGATAGATTCACCTATTAAAATTTTGAAATAAACTCAGTTTTTCATGATTCTTGGACTAGTTCCTACTAGCCCGTAAAACAAAGTATTGTGCTTTAACTGAGCAGGCAGCTAAGCAGCACACAGCCATTTGTTCATCCCCCCTCCCCCCCAAAAGTAGGATGGGGGAGAGAACTGGAAACAAAACAGAACTCCTTTTGAGATAAAAGCTATTTACTAAGATTGAAAAGAAAAGAAAGAAAAAAAAATAGCAATAACTTCATATATATATATGTGTATATATATATATATATATATGTATACACACAACACAGTGTAACATCTCACCACCTACCAAAAAATGCCCAGCAAATTTGCAGGCAGCAGCTGGCCCTGCAGTCAACTCCCTTTGTAGCTTTCAATATGATGTTATGTGGTATGGGATAACCCCTTGGGCAATCCAGGCTACCTATCCTGCATAGTCCCCTGCACACCCTGTTACCACACCATAATTGCAACAGCTCTCCCCTACTGAGCAGCCCAGCCCCCACACATACCCATCATTCAGCAATAACCAAAATAACAACTTGAGAGTTTAAGAAAGAATGTATGAGAGCTGCTCCAAAAGTAATGCCTCATATTTATTATGTTGGACCACAACTCCAGAAGCAGACATTGGTGGCATGAGAGCAGAGGCTGAAGCTTCCCACCTGTATTCCGTTACATTTTGTTGCTGTGCAACAGATGGCAGCAGAGGGGCAGTCTGACAAAATGGAGTATGACATGGAAGTGCATATGAAACACAGATGTGTCATTTAATTAATTTAATTAATTCATCCACTGATGCAGACTTTTACGAGCATGCAGGCTCTGTTTCATTGTTGGTGAAAATACATAGATAATGGTGGTGATTACACTGAAAAACAGTGTTTTGTAGCTAAGAATTTGCTCTATAAAACAGTGTTATTTTGCACTTCATCTCTATTGTAGTTTCCATAGAAATAAGCAGGTATCATTAGTTTTGAACTAATCTACACATTATTTTGAATCAAAAGAAGACGTCTGGTCATTCTGACCTTCAAGAATTCCAATTCATTTACATAGCTAGAGTGGCAATTTCACAGAGTATTATGGAACAGTCAGTAGCAAACTAATCTTATTTGTGTAGTTTAAAATATGGACAAACTGGCACATTCACCACTAAACTGACATGATGGATAGCCACAGAGTTTACTAGTTGGGTACAGCCCAAGTTATGCTTAATCTAATGCCACCCAAAGTTATCAGTCTTGAAGAAGATAAACAGGAATCTGTTTCATTTATGAACAGAAGGAGAAATTCAACATAGTTAAGACCTATAGGATAAAATTAAAAAGGTTTATGGTATGTAATTGCAGATCTAGATGGGGGAAAACATACTGAAATTAACTATAGTAAAATGAAGGGAAACAAAAGAATCTGGAAGATGTTTCAGTAAACTACAGGTAATTTGTTTTTAACTATATGCAGATCTAGTTTAAATAGGATATATTCGACCTTGGCCTTTACTAAGTTGTTGAATATATCTCAGTTTCTCCAATTTGAAAACCAAAACCCAAATAAACTTTTAAATTTTCAATGGTTTTTTTTTTTTTTCTGAATTAAGAATGAAAATACTTAGAAAGCTTGTTTCAGACAAAATTACTTCTAACCTACCTCTATTCATAATTTTGGCCATTCATGTAGAACTGAAAGTAAACTGTTCCTAGTCAGTCTGAAATAGAAAATACTGTACAGTTTCCCTCTAAATGGACATTTAAGTACAATGCCAATAACCTCACTAATTAAATTTTGAATTTTTTTCTTAACTTTCAGATCAAAATTGCTTGGAAGTTCTGTCCATTACTCTTTTGTTAAAAAACCTAAATGCAAAACTTTGGCATAACGTTAATTATTTTAATTCTGTATATTCATATAGCTCCATTACATCTCATCTTCCTCCATGGACAGTTTCTTAATCTCTATAGTATAGTCATAATGTATACTGTATATCAACCAGACTCTTCATGGGTTGAGAGGATTGCAAGGATGTCTGTTCTTCTAGCAGACTCTTCAGATGTGATAAGTAAATTGGCAGGCTAGATCACAAGATTTGCCCTTATAACCAGACAATCTTTGGCTAACTGATCATCCTTTGCTGCTGAAGCAGAAGTCTTTGGCATTTATACATTACAGTAGATATCTTGACCATCATACAAAATGTCATATGCTAAGATCTGCATTTATTTCTTGTAGCAATCTATTTTTCTTATTAGTTCAGAAAATTCAAATACATGATGTATGAAAATCACATCAGTTTTGTTTTATTTAACTAGGAAAAATTCCTTTTAAAAGCAGAATACTAACAATTAAGGATAATTAACCAAAGACTATGTATCCCTGTAGGTGACAATTGGTTCTCTCCTAATTTAATCTTGTGGGTCTTTTATAGACACTCTACACATTATCATTATGGAAGACTTCTGGAGTATGTAAAAGTTGAATACTATTTATGATGCATTCAATCATCTAGAGGTTTTTTTGCCTCTGTTAGTATCCAGAGGATCATAATTTACAGTGTTAATAATTTGGTATTGTATTTGAAGAAACAGAAGGCAAATGAAAAGTTTATGAAGGAAAATCAGGATTATATAAACTGAAAAATAGACCCCAATATTTTGACAAAAAGAAACAAAAAATTTTGGAGGAATGGATCAATTTCCTTGTTAATGATTTCTCTAATTGTTACTTTGAAATGGGAATAAAATGGGCACCCTTCTATTCATGTAATTATGCAAATGAGATCATAGACTTGTGTTTTGAAGTCCAACATTTGAATGCAAAAATATGCTAAGACAGATGTGAATAAATGCTGTTTGAAAAATTCTGCTAAGTACTCTGTATGAGTTTAGTTAAATGCTGTAAATTCTATGTAGGAAAAAAAAAGAACCGTGAATAGTAATAAATAAGAGTACTTAAGTTGGATTATGTTATGACTAAATACATCATAAATCTATTGCTTACATTGATTGAGCCTTGAATGTCTATTATCATAAATGAGCCCATAGAAAATACTTCACACATTGAGTAAATTATTCACTGATTAAACAGTTGCCACAATTTAAGCATCATTTCCTTCACTTAATTCAAATATTTCACAAATACAAATCTGCCATCAGCTTTAGCAGACAAAATGAGTTCTTACATTAAGTTAGCTGTGCAAAGCATTTGCAGAAGAGCATAACTCAGTGCGGTTCTCATTGAAAAATACAGATAAGTGGAAAAATAGTGCTTTCTCCCAATAAAACCGTCAACAGTTTATGGGCATTCGGCCTGGTTCCATGACTACTGGGGCAGAGGGACCCATGGACCCTGCTCCAGGAAAGGGAAAAGGGAAAAAAGGTAGGGAGATGGGCCTAAGAGCAAACAGTGGCAACGATCTGAAGAGAAACAAACTAATTTACTATATAAGATATCGGAATGCAAAATAACACAATATAGTACAATATAATTACAGTTTAAGCTAATAAATCCAATAAAATGAGAGAGAGTATCCAAAATTAAGGTAGGCCTTACTCTAGTGCCAATGGTGAGATGGCTGGGGAGCGAGATGCTGTCAGGACAAGAGATGGGAAGAGAAGAGAGAGTGTCTCGTGATATGCGAACAGTTTTATCTTTCCCTCTGAGCGGAAAATAGTAACAGAGCAGCAAAGTCCTCTGGGGAATGCAGTAGTTCTTCTCTTCTGAGAGCCAGGTACCCGGAACTATCCATGGTCCATGGAACTGGAGCACTAACTCTTTAACTCCCAATACACTACGTGATCTTATGATGTGGAATACCGATAACCAAAAATCACAAAGCCATGACAAAAACCTAAATCTTTTTGTGTTTACAGAAGACATAGCATTTAATTAAAAATATCTAGTCATCTCTGAAAATGAAGTAAATAGTTTTAAAATAATTTTTGTAATTAAAGACGTTAATTGTATTCTGCTCTAAAAATACAGCATAAATACCTAATAATAGAATCACAAATTAATTTAGATAGGTAGGGGCTTCTAAAGGTCACTTATTCTCCTCAGAGCACCAGCAGTTAAATAGGGATGATCAGTGCCTTCCCAGTCTCCAGGAATGGAGGTTCTACAACTTTTCTGATTTTCTCTTCCAATGTTTGGCCATTCTCACAAGAAAACTATTTTTCCCATTCTCTAATAAAGATTCCTAGCATTCCAATTTGTGTTTATTTTTATTTTGTGACCATGCAGAGTCAAGAAGATTTTCAATCTTCTCTATATCTCCCCATTATGTAGTTGTAGATAGTAAAAAGATGTGTCCATAGTCTTCTCTTAAGGCCAAAATAATCCAGTTCTTTCAGCCTGTCAAATGTGATGTATTCCAAACCTCTGACCATTCAACTGACCTATGTGTTAGTTATCCACATAACATTAACCAGAATAGTCCCATGCATCTGCTGTGCTGCACACCCAGCTTTCAGATATTTGTTATACTTTATCTGTGCTAGATTCAGGCCCGTGTGCTCTAGGTAGTTATGTGCTCCCCTTTTCTTTCCCTACTGTAATATGTGAATATTCAGTTTATCTCACAAATACCTGCCTGTACACAGAGATTTCAAAATGAAATCTTGGATTTCCCTTGAAGAGTTTCCTCTTTGAGATGAGAGAAACCATTAGCTTCACCTAAATTCTACCTGTTTCTGTTTGTTGCCATTATTTTGCTAGGATAATTTCACAGAATCATAGAATGACTTGGGTTGGAAGGGACCCCAAGGATCATCAAGTTCCAACTCCCCTGCCACAGGCAGGGGCACGAACCTCCAGATCTGGTACTAGATCAGGTTGCCCAGGGCCCCATCCAACCTGATCTTGAACACTTCCAGGGATGGAGCATCCTCAACCTCTCTGGGCAGCCTGTGCCAGCAGCTCACCACTCTCTCCTTAAAGAACTTCCCCCTGACATTCAATCTAAACCTTCCCTGCTCCTGTTTATAATCCCCTTTTAAATACTGGAAGGCTGCAATGAGGTCTCTTTGCAGCCTTCTCTTCTCCAAGCTGAACAAGCCCAGCTCCCTCAGCCTGTCTTTGTATGGGAGGTTCTCCACCCCTCTGATCATCTTTGTGGCCCTCCTCTGGACCCTCTCCAACAGCTCCACATCTTTCCTGTACTGGGGGCACCAGATGTGAATGCAGTACTCCAGATGGATCCCCATGAGGGCAGAGTAGAGAGGGACAATATTCTCCCTCTCCCTGCTGGCCACCCCTCTTCTGATGGAACCCAGGATACCACTGGCCTTTTGAGCTGCAAGAGCACACTGCTGGCTCATGTTCAGTTATTCATCCACCAGGACCCCCAGGTTCTTCTCCCCAGGGGTACTCTCAAGGAGTTCTTCTTCCAGTCTGTATACCTATCTGGGATTACTCTGACCAAGCGCAAAACCCTGCACTTTGCTATGCTGAACAACTTTTTACGACTACCCAACTGTATCTTAATTGTCTAATATATATTTCTTCTTAGTTTGTGAAAAAATTGGTAATAAATCACCATAAATAGTAAGTGATATCATCATCTACTATGCCTTTGAAAAAAAATTTCACAACAAAGAATTCCATTTGTCATAGTACAAAAAAACGTAGTTACTCTCTGACAATGTTTAAATGGCATCTCCTCTTTTAAAAATATGTAATTGACAAATTTTTCTTAATGTGAACATCTCTGATTACTTTATTTCTACATATCATCTGCTATCTTTTATTACAGAAACAAGGGAACAGGGACAAAGGAGAGGAAACAAAAATGCATTTAATTTGTTTGTGTGTTAAATTGAAAGACTAAAATCTACGCCCTGGATTTTCAATCACAAGCAATTACATATACATATATATTATGTTTTGTATGCATATTATATCTGTGTAGATAATGACAGAAAAAAAAATCTCCTTGAAGTTTTTACCCTTTTACTCTGAATGTACAAATTAGAAAAAATCCAGAATTATCATAGCATTATTATTATTCTACCTCTGCATACTGTTTTGGAAAACATAGATCTGCTTTCATTTTCAGCACAGTGAACTTTCTGCTCCTGGTTCTGCTATGTACAGAAATAAGCAACAAATTGTAGTATTATAGGAGACTTTCAGGAGCCTGTAAGTTGGTTAAGAGCAGAAGATATCGTGAAAGTTACTTGGATTGCACTTAAATTCAAGAAATACTTTCAAAAAGTACAATAACCTGTTTCATCTAGTTATTTTTCTTTGTAAATATAGCTTTATTGTATTCTGCTCTCCATGTCTTCCAAAATATATATGTAAAATAGACTGAATTTTTGGAGTAAATATAATCAGCATAGTTTAACTTACTTTAACAGTTCACCCTAGCTGATAAGCTGACACTGTAGACATATTAGACATGACCCTATATTAGACATTTTATTTTCTTCTTGCCTTATAAATTATTTTGTTATAATTAAATTAAATTAACCTCAGGCTCTGGCAGAACTCCTGTGGCTGACTTTTAGACTAAGTTTTTGCTCTTGATTTGAGGAATTGCTTCCACACTTAAAAAAAAGTAGGCCTAGGAACTGATAACTTGGCTGGTGAAAAAACAAGACTGATATCCTTCCCCTCACCTTGTTTTAGTTTTTCAGTAAATGTCCGTTAAGTCACTCCTAAACTAATGCACTCTACTTCCATGAAAACTAAAACAAAGAGCACAATAACATTACTTGATAGAGCAAATTCTCAGCTACAAAACACTCTTTTTCAGCATAGTCACCAGTATCACCCTGGTTCTATGTCAGGGTGGAGACCAGTCATGAGTGGTGTCCCCCAAGGCTCAATCCTGGGACCGGTGCTCTTCAATGTCTTTATTAATGACATAGATGATGGAATCGAGTGTATCCTCAGCAAGTTTGCAGATGACACCAAGCTGAGCGGTGCAGTCGATACATTGGAAGGAAGGGAAGCCATCCAGAGGGAGCTGGACAGGCTGGACAAGTGGGCCCACGAGAACCTAATGAGGTTCAACAAGGCCAAGTGCAGGGTGCTGCACTTCGGCGAGGGCAATCCCAGGTATTTATACAACCTGGGGGAAGAAGTACTTGAAAGCAGCCCTGCGGAGAGGGACTTGGGGGTACTGGTGGACGAGAAGCTGGACATAAGCCAGCAGTGTGCACTGGCAGCCCGGAGGGCCAACTATGTTCTGGGCTGCATTAAAAGAGGAGTGGCCAGCAGGGAGAGGGAGGTGGTGGTCCCCCTCTACTCGGCTCTTGTGAGACTCCATCTGGAGTACTGCATCCAGGCCTGGGACCCCCAGCACAAGAAGGACGCAGAGCTCTTGGAACGAGTGCAGAAGAGGGTCACCAAGATGATCAGAGGGATGGAGCACCTCTCCTATGAAGTAAGGTTGAGGGAACTGGGCTTGTTTAGCATGGAGAAGAGAAGGCTCTGGGGAGACCTTATTGTGGCCTTCCAATACTTGAAGGGAGCCTATAAAATGGAGGGGGTATGACCGTTTACAAGGGTGGATAGTGATAGGACAAGGGGGAATGGTTTTAAACTGAGACAGGGGAGATTTAGGTTAGATATTAGGAGGAAGTTTTTCACTCAGAGGGTGGTGACGTGCTGGAACAGGTTACCCAGGGAGGCTGTGGATGCCCTGTTCCTGGAGGCATTCAAGGCCAGACTGGACGTGGCTCTGGGCAGCCTGGTCTAGTGGTTGGTGACCCTGCACTTAGCAGGGGGGTTGAGACTCGATGATCTTTGAGGTCCTTTTCAACCCAAGCCATTCTATGATTCTATGATTACCTATGCATTTTTGCCAGCAGTAAGAGTCTGTGTGTTGAGCTCATAAACATGGGCACCAGCTCAGGTGACACAGTGTTACTGTTGCTGCAGCTGAAAGTGCACTACCCACCGCTTCGCTGTGCTCACATCCACTCTTTGCCCTCCCTAAATGTTAATGGATGCATTTTTTTCCTAATGGAAAAATCACCTTTGCTTCATACACACTTCCCTGTAAGACGCCATTTTGTCAGACTGTCTGTCATGGTTTTGTGATTTTCGGTTATTGCTATTCCACATCATAACATCATGTAGTGGACATACCTAGTTCTCAGAAGAGAAGGACTACTACATTCCCCATGTTACTTTGCTCCTTTGTTACCATTTTCCAGCCGGAGGGAAAAGATAAAAGCTCGCAGTATAAAAACTTGCAGATCACAAGACCTCGTCCCTTTTCCCGCCGTCTCTCATCTTGGCAGCACCTCGCTCTCCGGCCGTCTTATCGTCGGTAGTAGAGTAAGGCCTACCTTGATTTTGGGACATT